>NC_089843.1:131237534-131557534 GCF_035609145.1 Eleutherodactylus coqui | reverse complement strand
TCACCAAAATCAGCTGGCTCAGCTAACATTATTCAGTATCTACCATGTATGGCCAGCTTAGCATCACTTAAATATATGACAAAATTTTCTATCTTCTTAGATTTTTGTAGCTCTACAGTACATAGTCTTAGGATCACAGAATGACTACTCTGCAACCAGCTAACATTTACTCCCTGGTGACCACCAATAAATTTTTTTGGACAGTGACGGTCACTTTTTTTTTTTTTAAATAGGAGCTGCTTTTTCTTTATCTGAAGCAATTAAAGTAAGACAGGACCTAGAAATGACCAAGTCCAACAGTAATTAGATAACAAGAACAAGACTAGAGAAAGACAGGTTGCATAGAATGTATAATTTGGTATACGTATGATATTTGAATAGTTATACAAGCTTGAATGGAGACTTGTGTTGTATGCAGAGTTTGGTTTGCACCATTTAATAATAATATTAAACAAAGAAATGCTAGATATAAGGTTGAATTTAAAATAAAACCTTACTATCACAGCTCACTGGCCGTGAATGAGTATTGGGACCAGGGTGACTTTGCGGTGTTAGCACTAGCTTATCATTCTGGCTTCTCCTCAGAGGATGACAGTTATTCTCTTCGTCATAATGTGTTTCTGGTCCTGCCGGTTGTTCCTCCTAAGATAAGTATGCTGGGGATTTACTTACTAATCTGGGGTGTTTGAATACCCTACTCCCTTTACTTTTGCAGTTTATTATACATTGAGTGTTATCTTATCTTGCCACTATTCTTTGTCTAGTGAAAGTCAGGGGCGCCCAGGTTTCTGATATGGGGTCGCCATCATCAGGGTAAGCTCTGCTTTTAGGTAGGGTATTCTCAAATAAGAGGGTTTATGATTAGAGATGAGCGAACGTACTCGGTAAGGGCGATTTCGCAATCGAGCACCGCGATTTTCGAGTACTTCACTACTCGGGTGAAAAGTACTCGGGTGCGCTGTGGGTGAGCGGGGGTTGCAGCGGGGAGTGGGGGGGAGAGGGAGAGAGAGAGGGCTCCCCCCTGTTCCCCGCTGCTACCCCCCACTCCCCTCTGCAACCCCCCGCCCCACAGCGCACCCGAGTACTTTTCACCCGAGTAGTGAAGTACTCGAAAATCGCGGTGCTCGATTGCGAAATCGCCCTTACCGAGTACGTTCGCTCATCTCTATTTATGATACATTTCCTGTCCTCCCTGTTTTGTGTTTCCTTTTTACATTTTTGTGCTGTCCATATTTATACTGTGTGTTAATATATTCATCCTTTTAGGACGCAACCATTGAATCTGGGTCAGATGTAACAATCACAAGTCAGATCACATTTCCAAATCTGTTGATGTATCTTAAATCTGCCTCATGTCTCATTGCAAGCTCTGGATCCTACTCCGTCCCTTTCCAATGTAGCTTTACCTATTAAGATTAGATATAGTGTTTTACAAAAGGCCATCACAAGCTTACCAGGAAGTCAGTGCATGAAGATGTAATTTTCAATAGATTATTATCTACAGAAACTAAATGCCTATTTAGAAGGGATGACTGTTGGGCAAATGATGTCCGACACTCGTACCCGGATACACTTGCTTTCGTGCTGTTACACGGGAGCTAGTATTGCTGGCTCGCTCACAGAGTGGCCTGCAGGGTGGGCGGGAAGGCTGCAGGAGATTTCACTCCACATTCTCCCCTGCCCCTATCCATTGACTTAACACAGCGGCTGTTCAATACTGAACAGCTGCTATTTACACTAAACGATCATCGTTCAGCTCATCGTCCATCGTTTATGCAGCATAAAGTCAATGGAGAGGGGGGGGCAAGAAGTGAGATCTCCTCAAGCCGCCCCGCTGTGAGCCAGCAATACTAGCTCCCTTGCAGCAACACGAGAGCTAGTATGTGCAGTGACGAGTGCCGGGCATCGTTTGCCCAACATTCATCCTGTCTAATGGGCCTTAACTCACAAATAAGAACAGGATTATCAGAAACCCTAAATGTCTGTTTGTAAATCATCAATCTTTTCAATGGAGTTATCAGATTACTAGCAATAGGGCTATTCTAGATTACTAAAGTCATCAACTCAAGGTAGAAATTCCGCTGACCTGAGGTCAGAAAATGGATAAGACGTTCTGACAGGACTTAAAGCACATAAATACACAATATAAGACAGTATTACCAACAAGGGTTAGACACATTTTAAATATTAATACTAGTCCTGCATAATCAAAAAAGACAATGAATTGATATTTATTCCATAAGCTAATATACAAAACCAGACAAGAAGGAGTGCAATACTATCTAAAAAGCATATGAAAACTCTATTGATCAGATAAAATAGCACACATACACAGAAATAACAAACAGAAGGATCACAGAATAGATAAACATCTTGCTACATAGTGTAGTGTATTTATGGGACTACTTACATATCTAGATATCATTTTATTATGGAAACTGTGTAGCAGAATGTTTGTGTACTGTGCGATTCTTCTGTTTGTTATCTCTGTGTATATTTGATTTTATCTGATCCAGGAACTTTTGATATACTTTTTAGATAGTGTTGCACTCACTTTTTCCTTTTTTTAAAGGACTTAAAGAACACCTAAAGGGCCAATATACACGGGATGAATGTGGGGCAAACGATGCCCGACACTCATCCTCGCACATACTCGCTCCCGTGCTGTTACACAGAAGCGAGTATCGTTGCCTCTCAGAAAGAGTAGCCAGCAGGAAGGCAGGGCGGCTAGAGGGGCTTTCACTCCTTGCTATAAAGCGCAAATTCGTGCCACGTGTCCAGCTTTGACACCCAATAGTTGTATGGAGCAGAGGGATCACGGAGGACATTGGTACGGTCAGCTATGTACTCCCTCACCATCTTTTTACACTGTTTCCTCCTACTCAGCCTAGACTGGGGAGTGGTGACACAGTCTTGATAGGGCGCCATAAAACTGGCAAAGGCCTTGGACAGTGTTCCCCTGCCTGCGCTGGACATGTTGCCTGTTCCCCTCGTCTCTCCTGCTAGTTGTCCCACTGAACTACGTCCTCTACCGCTGGCGTTGTCAGATGGGAACTTTAATATCAGCTTTTCCACTAGGGCCTTGTGGTATTGCATCACTCTCGTACTCCTTTCCTCTTCGGGAATCAGAGTGAAAAGGTTCTCCTTATACCATGGGTCAAGAAGGGTGAACACCCAGTAATCCGTGTTGGGCAGAATGCGTCTAACGCGAGGGTCACAGGAAAGGCAGCTTAACATGAAGTCAGCCATGAGTCCCAGTATGCAACACATCGCTGTCCTCAGTAGGAGAATGACTCTCAGTCTCCTCCTCTTCTTCAGCCCATACAGGCTGAACAGATGTGAAGGAAGGAGCATGGGTACCCACTGCAGTCTGGGCAGCAGTCTCTTCCCCCTCCTCCTCCTCCAATATGCAATGAGAAACAGACCTGAGGGTGGGCTGGCTATCAAGCAACGTATTGTCATACCCCATCTCCTGTTCTATCCGCAAAGCGTCAGCCTTAATGCTTAGTAGCGAACTTCTCAGCAGGAAAAGCAGCGGGACGGTTACGCTGATAATGGCTGCATCACAGCTCCCAATTTGTGTTGACTCCTCAAAGTTTTTCAAAGATGGAACCTTCAATTTGAGATTTCTAGAAGACAAATATACCTTCTGTCCCGTCCTGTAAGGTTTAGATACTTACAGACTCCTCCCACTACTCAACTGCATACAAGCCCCCGTTGCTTCCAGGTTCTTCCGTACTTCTTTCCATACCCCTTGCAGCGCATCTGTGGCAACATCAGCTGCAGGACAGGCAGACGGAGTAGAAATAGTTGTAAGGAAGTGAGGATGCTGACTATATATGCAAAAGAATGGAGATACCCCAGTGGAAGAACAAGTACGGTTGCTTAGTGCAAACTCTGCCAACGGCAGGAATTCTGTCCACTGATGAGCCTTTTCGCTAGCAAACAACCGTAAATATTGCACTAAATCCTGGTTCTTCTGCTCCGTCTGACCATTAGTTTGCAAGTGGAATGCTGACGAGAAGGAAAGAGACATGCCCTGGTTTCTACAGAAGGCTTGCCAGAATTGTGCAACAAACTGAACACCATGATCAGATACGATGTTCTCGGGAACCCCATGTAGACAAATGATTTCTTTTACAAAAAGCTTGGAAAATTCTATTGCAGAAGGTAGCTTCTTTAACGCCACAAAATGTGCCATTTTTAAAAAACGGTCTACAACAACTAGGATAGTGGTGAACTTCTGAGATTCAGGTAGATCGGTGATAAAAATCTACTGATAAATGTGACCACGGATGAGAAGGCACCGGTAACGGTCTCAGAGGCCCCTCCAGCCGCCGCCGCCGTCTTTTACAGCGTGCACATACAGAGCATTCCATAACAATAACAGAGTCACGGATCTCCCGAGACATGCCTGGCCACCAGTAGTGTCTAGTACAAAGATCCAGAATGCCCTGAACCCCTGGATGGCCTGCGAGAACACCTGAATGACACTCTTCAAAAACTCTAAGACACAAGGTCTCTGGCACAAACCATCTGCCCCATGGCACCCCCGAGGGAGCGTCCTAGATGAGGAATGAGATGAGATTCTACAGCTGCCACCACCAATGCAGGTGCCAGGATATTCTCGGGAGCCACTGTCTTACTTTCTGGTGAACCGAAACTCCGGGAGAGGGCGTCTGCCTTCGCGTTCTTCTTCCCTGGAATATATGTAACGACGAAGTTAAACCTGGCAAAAAACAACGCCACCTGGCCTGATGAGCTGTGAGTCTCTTAGTATTGGCAAGATATACCAAGTTTTTATGATCAGTATACACGGTGATGATGATGTCACTCTTCTAGAGACCACTTAATCGCCAATAACTCACAATTACCCACGTTGTAGTTACGTTCTGCCGAACTGAACTTCCGCGAGACAAACGCACATGGACTATACCCAGACAATCCCTAAGACAATACAGCCCCTGACCCAACCTCAGACGCATTGACCTCAATGAAGAACGGTCGCCGCGCGTCAGGCTGTACCAGCACCGGGGCAGCAGTAAATGCCCCTTTGAGATGACCGAAAGCCTCTAGGGCCTCTGGCAACCATCTTACCAAGTCGGCCCCCTTCTTGGTAAGATCGTCAGGGGTTGAGCAATAACAGAAATAAAGGGATTTACGGTAAAAATTTGTGAAACCTAAAAACCGCTGGAGAGCTTTCAGGTTATCTGGTCTGACCCATTGGGAGATTGCCGCCACTTTATCAGACTCCATTTGAATCTTCGTGGGTGAAATCACATAACCAAGGAAAGACACCTGTTTAGTACCAAAAATGCATTTTTTCAACTTAACAAAAAGTTGGTACTCATGCAAACGGGTCAGAACGAGCCTCAGGTGCCGCACATGTGAATCCCAGTCTGGGGAGTACACCAGTGAGATATATGACAAAAAATACCCCCAGGAAGTCATGGAAGACCGCGTTCATAAATCCCTGGAACACTACGGGGGCATTACAAAGTCCGAAAGGCATGACTAGACATTCAAAATGTCCAAACGAGGTGCTGAACGTGGTCTTCCACTCATCTCCCTTTTGGATGCAAATTAAATTGTAAGCCCCCTTTAAGTCCAGTTTGGAAAACCAGTGGGCCCCTACCACCTGATTCAATAAATCAGGAATAAGGGGCAAGGAACACTGGTTCTTCACTGTAATTTTATTCAAAGCCTGATAATTCACACAAGGCCTCAATGTCCCATCCTCCTTCTCTACAAAGAAGAGACCTGCCCCAGCAGGGCACCTGGAAGGCCTGATATGTCATTTAGCCAGAGACTCTGAGATATAGGACTTAAGAGGTTCGTGCTCACGCCCAGACAAATTGAAAATGGCTCCCTCAGGGATGGGACTATCAGGGATCAAATCAATACCACAGTCCCATTCCCTATGGGGAGCCAGAGTCTCAGACAGTTTCTTGGAAAATACGTAATGAAAATCAGACAAATACTTAGGAATAAGACTGGTATCTGCGGAACACATGGATATAGTAGCTAAGTGACTATGAAAGGACAACACCCAAGGTGTCAATTCCCGAGTGGACCAATCAAATCGGGGATTGTGCAGTGCCAACCAGGGCATACCAAGCACTACATCAATGGACATCCTTTCCATTACCAAGAACAACAAATTCTCAGAATGGAGAACACCCACAGTGAACAGTAAACTGGGAGTCCTCCATCATACAACACCTGCAGACAGAGGGGTAGAATCAATACTAGTGAAGCGTATGGAAATCTTTAATGCCAAGAATTGAGTCATCAGAGGTCTGACAAAACTTAAACTAATCAAATTGGCGGCAACCAAATCAATAAAAGCTTGACCGGACTGAGTGAAATTTCGGAAGCCAATCTGACAAGGCACCAACAACTTAGGGAGTACCTGTGATCCTAGGCAATCCTCCCAAAAATCGCCTAGGATCTGAAGTTTTCCACCGGTTCAGACTGATGTTGTAGACACTTCTGAGGACAGGTCGCTACACGATGTCCGGCTTTCCCAGAGGCATTCGAAACTGTCACCATTCCTCGGGGACTTAACTGGTCCACTTTCATAGGCTCAGCACCAGAAGTTGGCATGGAAGAAGTGGGAGCAGGTCTGCTGGATTCCCTAGCCTTATGGGCCTGATGTTCCTCTTTTCTAGATCACAGCCTCCTGTCAGCTTTTACCGCCAATTCCATCGCATTATTGAGTGTCACGGGAGTGGAATGAGAAATGAGTAGATCCTTGACAGCGTCAGTGAGGCCCCCAAAAAACACATCTTTAAGGGCGCTATCGTTCCAAGAGGTTTCACCTGCATACTATCTAAATTTAGAGTAATAGTCCCACTGCTGCCCCTGACATAGAGACATGAGGTGAGATTCCGCCAACCCCGCATGGTCCAGCTCATCAAAAATACCTCCAAGTTCCTGAAAAAACAAATCAACTGACTGCAGGCAAGCTGAACTTTTGGGCAAGGAGTAGGCCCATGTCTGGGGGGAGACCCAGAAGTAAGGACATAATCAATCCAACTTTCTGGGATTCTGAGCTGGGATGAGCGTGGCCGCATCTGAAAAAACAATCTACATGCCTGCTGAAAAGCAAAAAAACTTGCTCCTCTCCCCTGAAAATACCTCAGGAAGAGGACACTTGGGCTCGGGAATAAAAGGGGCAGTAGAAACATGCACTAACTCCCGCTGCTCCTGGGCCACCATACGACCGGACAGGTCTTGGATCACGACCACTAAATCCTGCAACTGACTTGCGAGGGTACTCATGGCCTCCATTGGAGAGCAATTTTAAAGGCCAGTTATTATGTTACGGTATACTACCAGTGATACGCCAGCCTGGGTGCCCTAGATCTCACCCACAACCCCTGTCCCTGCCTGCTTGCCTCCACTCCTGGCTAACCCCAGCCGGGCAACTGGGCGGCGGTCCCTACTCTAACTAGGGATCGAAAAACGGATGCTGGCATACTTAGAAAGGGTAGAATACCAACAGAAAAGGCTGATGTAAATAACCAACACAAACAATACTAAGAAGAACTGAGGCAGATGGAAAAACCTGGCGGATAATAGCAAGGTATAGCAGACAAGCTGACAGAAGCAGGAGACCAACTGAGTCAGACTAGCTAGCACACTGAGGGAAACCAATAACTGGCAGTGATTGCAAGTCTCTGCCCGACCTTTAAACAAAAGCCTCCACCCAGGGATGGAGAGGGAGGCAGCCAACTCCCAACAGAACATAATAAAAGGGAGCTCGTGCACGACAGCTGCACTCACAGGTGCGCACGCACCCAGCACCACGCGCCACCAGCACCATGCCAGCAAGGCACCCGCGAGCAGCCGAACAACAAGCCGAGAGGACACGCCCTGACTATGGGACCCTGCACACCGCCTCCCCGGGAGGACGAGCAACCACCGCATGGTAACAGATGTAGTGTCCCTGCCCACCCGCACTTGTCCACGTGTCGGTGGTTAAGTGCACCTTTCCAATAATCGTGTTGGTGAGGGCATGGTTATTATTCCATGCCACATGCTGGTGTAGGGCGGGGACGGCACAGCGGGAAAAATAGTGGCGACTGGGAACCGAGTAGGGAGGGACGGCCGCTGCCATGAGGTGGCGGAAAGCCTCAGTTTCTACCAGCCTATATGGCAGCAGCTCCAGGCTCAACAGTTTTGAGATATGCACGTTTAGTGATTGTGCATGCGGGTGGGCGGCTGCATATTTGCGCTTGCGCTCTAATGCTTGTGTTATTGACTGCTGAGCGCTGTGCTGGGACACATTGGTGGAGTCAATGGAGGACCGTGCAGGTGAAGGGGTTGATGCAGGTCAGGAGACACTCGTGCCTGCGTCCTGGGAGGGGGATTGCATCTCAGTGCCAGCATGTGACACAGGCGAAGAGGCAGTAGTGTGACCCACAGGCAGTGAATGCCCTTCGTTGCACCTTGTCGGGTGCTTAGCTATCATATGCCTGCGCATGCTGGTGTTGGGCAGGCTCGTAGTGGTGGCTCCCCTGTTGATCTTGGTGCAGCACTGGTTGCACACCACCATTCGTCAGTGGTCCGCGCTCTCATTAAAGAACCTCTAGACCTTCGAACACCTAGCCCTCTGCACAGGAGCTTGCCGCAAGGAGGTGCTGTGGAGAACCGTTGGGGGATCACTTGCTCTGGCCCTGCTTCTCCCTCTGGCCACCTCACTGCCTCTTCCAACCTGTTCTGGTGCTGCACTTGCCTCCTCCTTTGTAGCCCTGTCTTCAGTAGGCTTACCAAGCCAGGTTGGGTCAGTCACCTCATCATCTACCAGCTCTTCCTCTGAATCCTCAGTCTGCTCCTCCCTTAGACATAATGCCCTAACAACAACCTCACTGACAGACAACTGTGTCTCATCATCATCAACAAATACCTCTTGAGGCACTACTAGGAAGTCCCCACTCTCATCACCCTGAGTCTGTAAAAGGTCCAAATTTTGGGCATCGGTCACGACAAACTCCTCGGGTGGCTCATGAACCATTGTTTGGCACTCAGGGAAGGGACCTGAGAACAGTTCTTGTGAGTATGCCTGTTCTGAATCTCTCCTTTTCCTGGATTGACCAGGCTGGGAGGAAGAAGGATCAGTCTGAGGATTCAGATGTGCAGTCCCTTGGCTAGCGTGAGTGGACTGCGTGGAAGACTGGGTGGTGGATAAATGACTGGATGCATTATCCGCTATCCACGTCATTACCTGATTTCACTGTTGTGCTTTTAATAATGGTCTACCACATGGACCTGCAAACTGCGAGATGAAGCTAAGGAGCGTAGATGCGCAGCATTCTACTTCTCCCTCAGCAGCAGGCACTGCTTCACCCCACCCACAACGTCGGCCACTGCCCACACCCTCATTCGCACGCCCACGGCCACATGCACATCCTCGACCCTTACCCCCAGTCTTCATCATGCTGTATAATGCACTGCGTGAAAATGCTACGCAAACTGCAAGGTATTTTGCATATCCTTTCAGCACAAAATAGACATTGTAAACTGCGTACAGTCTTGTTAGATAGTGTGCATCGACAGGAGACAAACAAGGTGATCAGGCGTACGGTTTAAGCCAGAAAAAATAACTGTAAACTGCATACAGACTTGTTAGACAGTGAGCATCAACAGGAAACACACAGGGTGATTTGGCGTACGGTTTAAGCCAAAAAAAAATAACTGTAAGCTGCGTACAGACTTGTTAGACAGTGTGCATCAACAGAAGATACACAGGGAGGTTTGGCGTACGGCTTAAGCCAAAAAGAAAACCTGTAAACTGCGTACAGACTTGCTAGACAGTGTGCATCAACAAGAGACACACTGGGTTATTTGGCATACAGTTTAAGCCAAAACAAATAACTGTAAACTGCGTACAGACTTGTTAGACAGTGTGCATCAACTGGAGACACACAGGGTAATTTGGCGTACGGTTTAAGCCAAGAAAAAAAACTGTAAACTGCGTACAGACTTGCTAGACAGTGTGCATCAACAGGAGACCCACTGGGTTATTTGGCATACCGTTTAAGCAAAAAAAAAAATTTGTAAACTGCATACAGACTTGTTAGTGTGCATCAACAGGAGACACACAGGGTGATTTGGCGTACAGTTCAAGCCAAAAGAAAAACCTGTAAACTGCGTACAGACTTGCTAGATTGTGTGCATCAACAGGAGACACACTGGGTGATTTGGCATATGGTTTAAGCCAAAAAAATAACTGTAAACTGCGTACAGACTTGTTAGACAGTGTGCATCAACAGGAGACACACAGGGGGATTTGGCGTACGGTTTAAGCCAGAAAAATATAAAAACATGAAAAACTATAGGAGTTTTGTTACTTCCTATCTAGTCTGTGCGCACCACTAGCAGTATACTGCATAAAACCAGTAACAGTATGCAGTATACAGCCGGGATGTTTGAGAATACTTTGTGCGCACTACTGGTCCCAGCCAGCCAAACTGCTGATGCACACAATGAGAGGAGTTGTAGTCCTAGAAAGGACTGTTGGGTTCTTGTAAAAAGCATCCCTGCCTAAATGCAACCTCTAACCTATACTACCACTCTCCCTGATTAGCAGCAGCTCTGTCCCTTAGCTAACCCAGCCTGCGTGTGAGGCGAGCATCAGGTGACCTGAGTTTTATGCTTGTAGGTCACCTAATCAGGCCAGTCAGTCACTGCTATAGACGTGCACAGGGTTGGCACGTCATAGCAGGAGTTGCCAAAGCATTCCCTGCATGTTGATTGGTTAAAAAAAGGTGCAAAACATGTGGGGAGGAAAGGGCGACATTTTCGCTCAAGTAACGAGTACCTTTGCGTATGCTAATGCTCGAACGAGCATGCTCGCTCATCTCTAATTCTTACCCAAACAGTTTCTACAGAACTACCACTCTTTGAAGCTTGAATCTCTTTGGAGGTGTATGCTTTCGTAACATACAATGTAACACCTTCTCCCCTCTTATTAAGTTTGTCTCTTAAAAATAAGTTGCATTCTTCAAGCCTTGTATTCCAATGCAAGTTTTCTATGATGCCATGACATCATATTGCTCTTCTTGTAATAGGCACTCTAATTATCCTTGTCTGTTTCCCATGCTCTGTGCATTTGTGAAGAAACATTTTAGTTTGTGATTGGCGCCTTTTATTCCTCTACTTTGTTTCAGAATTTTTTGTCTTTTCTCTTTCTTTCCACTTCCAGTAGCAATGTTCTAATTGTATTAATTAGCTGTATATTTTTGCCTGATCTTTTACTTGCCTTCCCAGTATTATTTATCTTTTAATACATGGCAATATCCTGCTGTCCTTAGAAGTAGTGATTGACATTACATGCTGTTATATAGTGTTTAATTTACAAGTACACCCAGATCCTTCTCTATTTGTGACTTTCCCACTAGGATATATGGTACATACAGGTTATTAGTAACAAAATGCATAATTTTTAGAGATGAGCAAGCATACTCTTCCGAGCTTGATGCTCGTTCGAGTATTAGGGTGCTCGAGATGCTCGTTACTCGAGACGAGCAGCATGCGGTACTCATCTCGATTAAACGAGCACTGACCATTGAATTCAATGGAGCCGGCAATACAGCCAGTTCCATTGAAGGCAATGGGCTGCCAGCGATCTCAGGATGAATTTTCGGGAAGGGCTTAAAAATATAAGCCCTTACCTGAAAATCATCCTAAAATGTGTAAAAATAATTAAAAAAAAATATGTCAGCATAAAGATTGTTCTCCTCTGCCATAGCTGTAACAGCTGTGGCAGAGAAGAACGATGTTAGCCCACTGAATTCAATGGAGCCGGCAATATAGCCAGCTCCATTGAAAGCAATGGGCTGCCGGCGAGCGCGGGAGTGAGACCCTCCCCCCCTGCACTGTCAGCATAAAGATCATTCTCCTCTGCCACAGCTGTAACAGCTGTGGCAGAGAAGAATGATGTTAGCCCATCGAAAGCAATGGGCTGCCGGCGAGCGCAGGTTGAATTTTCGGGAAGGGCTTAAAAATATAAGGCCTTACCTGAAAATCATCCTAAAATGTGTAAAAAAAAAAAAAAAATGTATACTCACCTTTCCGCTGCAGCCGGAGTTCAGCCGCGTCTGGCCGGCAGTTCTCCTGAACTGCTCTCTGTAGTATTCAGCAGGTGGGGATTTAAAATCCCCGCCTGCTGAATGAGCTGCCTCTGATTGGTCACAGCCTCACCAATCAGAGGCAGCTCTCACTCACACCCATTCATGAATTCATGAATGGGTTTGAGTGAGAGCTGCCTCTGATTTGTCAGGCTGTGACCAATCAGAGGCAGCTCATTCAGCAGGTGGGGATTTTAAATCCCCGGCTGCTGAATACTGCAGAGAGCAGTTCAGAGAACTGCCGCCAGCCGCGGCTGAACTCCGTCTGCCAGGACCGGGTGAGTATACATATATTTTTTTTTTACACATTTCTGAATGAATTGCAGGGAAGGGCTTATATATTTAAGCCCTTCCCGACAATTCATCCCGCGATCGCCCGCAGCGCATTGCTTTCAATGGAGCCGGCTCTATTGCCGGCTCCATTGAATTCAATGGCTAACATCGTTCTTCTCTGCCACAGCTGTTACAGCTGTGGCAGAGGGGAATGATCTTTATGCTGACAGTGGGGGGGGGGGTCTCACTTCCGCGCTCGCCGGCAGCCCATTGCTTTCAATGGAGCCGGCTGTATTGCCGGCTCCATTGAATTCAATGGGCTAACATCGTTCTTCTCTGCCACAGCTGTTACAGCTGTGGCAGATGAGAATGATCTTTATGCTGACAGTGCGGGGGGGGGGCCCACTCTTGCCGCTATTGTGGCTTAATAGTGGGACCTGGGAACTTGAGATGCAGCCCAACATGTAGCCCCTCGCCTGCCCTATCCGTTTCTGTGTCGTTCCCATCACTTTCGTGAATTTCCCAGATTTTCACAAATGAAAACCTTAGCGAGCATCGGCGATATACAAAAATGCTCGAGTTGCCCATTGACTTTAATGGGGTTCGTTCCTCGAAACGAACCCTCGGGCATCGCGGGAAGTTCAACTCGAGTAACGAGCACTCGAGCATTTTGGTACTCGCTCATCTCTAATAATTTTACATTTATCCACATTTGGTCTCATTTGTGTCCACGTTGGCTTGAAATTTATAAACATGAATCTTAAAGTGTATCACATTACATAGCTTGGTGTTATCTATAAAAATAGAAACCACGCTATTATTCTCATCTTGTATATCTTTAATAATTATACTATGTAATAGCGCCAGCGCGGATCTTTGGAGAATACCATTTATTACGGAGGACTATTCAGAGTAGAAATTATTGATTGCAAGTCTTTGGATATGGTATTTGAACCAGTTTTCAGTCCCCTTACAAATTATACTCTCTAAACCATTAAACATGGGAACAAATGCTGGTCAAGCCATGCTGCTTTTCATCTGCTATCTAGTGCATATTGGTAATACCTTCCAAAACTCAAATTTGAGTGTTCATTGGTGTTTGGCTTTAAGCTTGCACAAATCTCAGGAATACTGTAAATCACAGGACAGAGCACAGAGACAGGTAATCATGTCTGCACTATTTTCTTGCATTTCAGTCTGACACACATTTTAGGCTGCTGTCCAAGTGAGAGATGGATGCTTGCAGACATCAGAATTAAAGAGCTTGGTGGTTGTTGTATTTCAGCCACCAGACTGTTCCTTATATTTCAATCCTAAACAAATCTCAAGTGCGAAAATGCTGCCAACATGTCCTATTGGATTTAGCTATTGTGGTCATTCTGAAGAAAAGCTATCATATTTTTGTCATAAATTATTCAAGATTTTCAAATTCTTGGAACAAATAAATAAGTAAAACCAAACCTAAAGTCTCAGTCTTTCAGGGTCAAATATTCACACGTTGTTTAACAAGACAAACATTTCACCAGTTATTTACAACACCAATATTAAAAATGATTTTCCATTTTTGTAGAATTGGTATTGCATGTAAGTCTTGCAAACAATATACTGTATAACTGGCTGCACAGGTTTTATCATAGAACACATTCTTGAAAAATGTTATTAGGTGGCCAAGCTGATAGCCTGTATCTCCAGGGTGGGTAGGTTAATGCTAGCGGCATGGAGCTACTAATGGTGCTGCCATGTACACCCAGCATTCTATTAGACATGAGTGAGCATACTCGCTAAGGGCAATTACTCGATCGAGCATTGCCCTTAGCGAGCACCTGCCCGCTCGGAAGAAAAGGTTCGGCTGCCGGCGGCGGGTGGGGAGCGGCAGGGGAGAGCGGAGAGGAACGGAGGGGAGATCTCTCTCTCCCTCTCTCCCTCGCCTCCCCCCCCCCCCCCCCCCCCCCCGCTCCCCCTGCTCACTGCCGCAACTCACCTCTCACCCGCGCCGGCAGCCGAACCATTTCTTCCGAGCGGGCAGGTACTCGCTAAGGACAATGCTCGCTCAAGTAATTGTCCTTAGCGAATATGCTCGCTCATCTCTACATTCTATATATCAGTATCTCAGTGACATGAAAGTAAATAGTGATTGCTCTCTGGTTTCATTGTGATAGCATCAACAAGATTTACACTTGCCTTTTTTAGAATGTTTACATGTAATAATTCAGTATCAGGACATGATGAAAATTAAATATTGACAGTGACAGCTTTAGCTTCCTGTCTAATGAACAAAGAGGAATATCTTCTTCATTGTTGCTTAGGGAACTCCAGTGATAGGAGCACCAAGATAGGCAACCTTCGAGATTAACTTAGATATTGCAAATTTCTAAACTAATTTTTGGGCATTTGGATAAAATAAAAATGCATTTTACCATAATTTTATGAGGAATATGTACAGTACTCTAACCTTTATAATTCTAGTATTATAAAGCATGGGGAAGAATAAGTTGAAACCACTTTTTCACACTCTTTTCTGATTATATTCTGTGCAGGTTTACTTACTGCACACAAAAAATGAAGCTATATCTCCAACATATATCCCAATTCGAATTTTCCTAGTTGGGACGCATAGCCTCAATCAGAATGATGGTAATTCTACAGATCCTCTATTTATTATGCAACTTCCTCATTCCTTTCCCTATGAAGATTTTAAAAACGTGCAAGCAATTTTAGTAAGATTTATTTGGAAAAAGAAGAAACGTCGAATCCAAGCTAATGTACTTTTCAACCTGTATCTCAACTGTATTTAACCTGTGGTCTTAACTGTCCATCTACGGATGCTTGCACAGGTTATTGGGATTGTAATTCATGCACAGTAAATATTGTCAATATATTTATATTAGTATCTGACAAAATACATGTATGATTTAGAATGTCCATCATTCAATTTGGGTTTTACAATAGAAATTTTGATTGTATGCGATTTTGGTGAAGTTATCCAGTAGAAAAACAAAACAGGAAAGATGGCAATCCTGATAACATGTAAATCTATATGTAAGCCAAACTGCTACCTAAATGTCTCGATTTCTATGCTAAAATTATGATATAATTACAGATGCATTTTTAACTAGTGCAATAATTGGAGGTGCAGAGGTTGTGGTTATATTTGGGGGCAGGACTCATGAGCTTGGGGGGCCCAAAAGGTCCTTATGTGTCTCAGATGAGGAAACAATACCATACATTACAGTATGTGTTATAATTGGGGGTCTTATTACAGATTTGAGGCTCAAGGATGTCAAGTTGCACCACTGGATTTGAATAGAAAAACTGTTTACAGTTTACATATTTAGGTGTGATTTTTGCTATGTCTACGTTATAGCAAAAAAGTAGAATCCTTTTGATGCAGTTTTGCAATTATGAGGAATATGGTATCACTTATGATCGAAGCTTTTAATGTTCCTTTTTAAGATGGAGCATCTTTTTCAATTTAATAGAAAAGATCTAGCAACTTTCTAATATATCAACTTACAAAACTAATTTTGTATGAATAAAGTAGAGAAAGTAAGAAGCAAGCGGCTTATTAAGCACAGCTGTGGGCTCTATTTTACATATGCAATTAAAATGACACAATTATCAATTTAATCACATTATATTTATTATTCACGGTTTTCTAGCCTTTTGTGCATACTATTTCATTAGTATTTTAACACAAAATTACATTATTCACTAGTCCTTGCAATAAAATATGAACAAGTTTATATAACCTAACATTTGTGCTGAAATACATGGTAATATATGTGTTCTTAGGGTGTATTTACATACAAACTTCTATATGTTTCACCATGAATCACCGCGCTTTACCTGGAAAAAAATGCACAATTTAAAACTGCATTACTAAACTGCTACAATTCGTGGTAAAACACTTAAGGTTTTGCCTACGCTGTGTAAATGCTTCCTTAAGGCTTCTTCAGATGGGCGTTACTTAGTCCCGTTATGCGGCCGTGATTATCACAGCCGCATAACGGGACAAAAGGAAATAATTGATTTCAATGGTTTTATTTTCACTAGCGGTATTCTCAACCTGTTAATTGTACAGGAGAGAAAAGATAGGACTTGCCCTATCTTTCTCACACGTAGTTAATACTGGACCTATCTTCCCACAGTTTTTTTAAGATTTGCGTGCTATGGTGCAAAGTTTGAATGGCCCCAAAAAAGACAAAACCCCGATTTATGCACAACTATAGTCCGCAGCAATGGGCGCAGCTGCACATACAATGCATTTCCCATGCAGCTACCATTTTAGTTCAGAGGTAATCAAATGGTTCAAAAAGGTGTTTCCACTATTAGCAGTTGATCTACTGTAATATGTCTACAGCTCCTATGCAGACTTATGTCTCTAGGGTAAAAACATGCAAACAAACCATGTGTGTAGAATAAAACTCTAGTCCTGTGTTTCCTCTGTTCTCTCTGCTCCCACTCTCAGGGGTCAAATGATCTCAGCTTCCAATACCTTTGTGGAATGGCTTTCATAACAGTGTGATTGCACTCAAACCTGAGTTTCAAGACTCTGAATGGAGATGGGAATTATGTACATCCTTCTCCGAAATCTCAGGACTCAAAATGGAGCTTTGCACAAATAGCGTTGGGACTCACATGCATAACTGAAATTTTCTGTGATGACCTTGATATGTTTTACAACATAACACTTTCATTAACATTATGATATTGATCTCAGGAGAAAGATATCTTTTTTGTCTTAAACATGTACCGCAAATACCAGTTACCGGCAGAATTATCTTAAAACGTATAAATTATCACACAGTAAGATAAGTAATAAATGCCAGGAAGTACTGCACAGTAGGAAGTGCTAAGGGGACAAATGTTATGTGGAAAAGAAGGTTCTAGCTTTAGTATCTGACTGGAAATTTTGTCACATAACAAATTGTTCTTGCTGTCCTTGTCAATTACACAGTAGAGAAAAGACATTTTGTATTATATGCATATACAGTATTTTGGTGGTAAGTAAATCAGATGGAATATGCATGTAAATAGAATTATGGAAGTATAATTTTAGATATACTAAAAGGATTGGGGCCATACAGACATCATAGACAAGGGTTTTTTTTATTTAGAAACCTCCTCTATAAGCTAAAGGAAAGGATTGTTGTAAAGAGCATCTTTTATTCTGGTGGACTCACTACATGCTTGTGTTACATGGTCGCCCATCCATTTGAACAGGCACAATGTAATAAAGAATAAATGATAAATCTTGTTATTTGTATAGCGCCAACTTATTCAACAGCGCTTTCAAGCCATTTATTTATTACCCCCCACCCCAGCAAGCTGGGTACTCATTTTGCCATCCTCGAAAGAATGGAAGGCTGAGTCAACCTTGAGACAGCTACCTGAACCATGCAGAGATTGAACTTGCAACCGTCAGGTCATCAGCGAGAGCTTAGGACTGCATTTCTGATGGATTGTTTGATGGAACAGCACTGTTAACTCTTGGAAACAATAGCTCCACATTACGTACTTGCCCAGGATGAGAAGTAGTGTTTTTTCCCATATAGTGTCATATCTGTCCATATGTAGTATCTGGTACAGATCATCCTCATCTAACTGAATGGGTCAGAAATGCAGTACTCGACATAGGCAATGGACAGATGTGGAATCCAAAAAGCAGATCATATTGGGCCTACCAGAAAGAACAATATGGCGCCAACAGCCAGGAAGAGTATACCTCACGGATAAGAGTTAACCTATATAATTCCTTGCACAGGACTCTGCGGTGGCAATGAGGCCTTAGGGTAGATTCGCTCTAGCAGCTCATGCTCACTACTGTGTTTATAGAAATATATCCAGAGAAATATATGGGCCTAGCTTGTATCTCTGTATAGCACACAAGAGGCACACTTAAGACTCCAAGTCTCAGTGAGACTGTGTGGGAAAAATTGTGACATTCACCATGGTATTAAGGTATTGTGTATGGCCAATATTGTGCATGGGGTTACCCTAACCAGGAACACAAAATGTGAAATGGGTGTGTACTGTGAATTGTGTAGGTTGAACTTACAAATGACTTTTCTTTAATAACCGGTAAACCTAAAAATAAACCAACTTGTAACATACTTTTTTTAGGATTTGAGCCTACTTTGACCAGGAGTACACGTAACAGGAGAATGGTAAAATCTTGAAAGATACCAGTTGTACAGTGGTCTAGACTGCCTCTGATAATATTAAGATGAGTCCATTTTTACAAAGACATAAATGTTGGGCAGCGACCAACCTTTATTTCTTTATTTTCAGCTCTCTCCTGCTGTGCCACACAAAACTCAAAAAACTTCTAAGAGTAGGATACAATTTTCCTTGCCTTGTTTCACAGTTACTTTTTCAAGTTTTTTCAAAGGGAAATGACATTATAAGAAACGGAACCTAGAATTCATTTACTGGTAAGATATATTATTTATTAATAAAGATTCAATTCTGTCATAAATGTGGAGTATGTAAACCGTAGAGTAATAATATATTACATTTATAATTATATAATATGTGTAATGTTCTGAGGCCTATTCTCCATTGTTCACAGATCTTCTACAGTACTAATTATTATAGTTTTAATTTAAGAATTAAAGAAGAATTAAGAAATCATATTATAGTTGGTTTTGCCCAGACTGCGCCCTCCATTAAAATGAAATCAAACTATTGAAGAAGTTTAAATTGCTAGCATGTGAGCTGTCTAACTCAATGTAGGAGAGACTTTTAACAAGTGCAAGTCCAAGAAGGAATATGGAGATGCGAGTATGAAAGTAATATATTGTATATTCGACTCACAGGCATGAGACATGGAACATTTAGATACTAAAAGGCTGTAGTGTTTTCATATAGAGGAAACAACACTATCACTGAGTCTCAGTGTCATAGTCAGCTTAGCAATGCAGCGCAAGAGTAACATTCTGCAAAATCCTATTCTAGAAGTCAATTTTTGAAATTAATATGTTGAAAGCTGGAAAAATAGCAAAGGTATTAGATATGAGTAACTCTGACAAGGCCAAAATTGTGATGTGTACATAGCTGGATTAGAGCATCTCCTAAACATCAGGGTTTTTGGAGTGTTAGCAGTATGTAGTGATTAGCACTTACCAAAAGTGATCAAGGAAGGTTGACTAGTCAACCAATAATAAAGTTATGGGCACCTAAGGCTCATTGATACACTTTAGAAGAAAAAGCTACTGTAGCCTATCTTGTCTGATCCAAAAAAGAACTATTGTACCAGAATTTGCAGAAAAGGTTAGTCAGCTATGGTAGAAATGCTTCAGAACACACAGTGCATCACAGCTTACTTCATATGAGGCTATATAGCAACAGACTAGTCAGAGTGCACATGCTAACCCATTATCTTCACTGAAACTGTCCACAATGAATGAGTGAGCATCGGAACTGGACCTGGTATAATGAATCACTTTTTTCTTTTTACAACATGTCAACATTCAAGTGTGTGTGCCACTTACTGTACTTGGCGAACAGATGGCAACAGGATACCCTTTGGAAAAAATACAAACTGATGGAGGCAGTGTGATACTCCAGGCAATGTTCAACTGTGAAACCTTGGATCTTGGCATTTAAAATATGTAATGTAAGGCCGTATATGTCTATCCAGTTTAGTTTATTATCCCCAAATATTGATCAAGAGGAAGGCAACCCCCCCCCCCCCCAAATGAGGTAGAAGTCAATTTTCCCCATTAAGCCCTCATGCCCATGGCGCCACCAAAACCCCCAATACTCACCTCTGGGATCCGCCGTGCTAGTCCCGTCCAACGAGCCAGCGTGCATTCGCGCAGTACAGCGCATGTCATGTCGGCAGTGCGGGATGACACAGCCGGCAATGCGTAATCACGCGATACCTCCGTTGTGCTCACAGCGGAGGTATTGCGTGACAAATGCCTTACATTGCCTACAATAGAAGCCGGTCACGCGATTTTACGCAGCAATTAGAGCGTGCTGCGGTTTCTTTCACGCCATGGAATTCCGCGGTGGAATTCCACAGGCTGAACATTGAAAGGCGGACAGCTATTAGGTTCAATAGAACCTAATAACTGCAGCATAACGCCACGGATTTCCGACACGTGAAACACGACAAAAATCCGTCCGTGGGCATTAGGCCTTAAGGGAAAAAAATTCCTTCCTGACTCCAATCTGGCAATCGGAATAATCCCTAGATCAACAACGCTTTACGTGGATATTACTGTGACATGTACCATGTACCTAAACATTATTGCAGACCAAGTACACCCCTTCATAGTAATGGTAATACCCAACGGCAGTGGTCTCTCTGCAGGATAATGAGCCTCCTGCCCCACTGCAAAAGTTTTGTACTTGTGGTGTGGTATATTATACATAATGCGCGAAAACATGTCTTTTCTACATCTGGCTAAAAAACATGACAGATTACCCAGATTTTAAACATATGAACAATGTAGCTTTTGAAATATACCCAAATTACATGAGATATAAAATGTTTATAAAGGTAAATGCTGAAATTGACTGGAAGATTTCTTTATTTCCTATATCTATAAGAGAGTGCTCAAATGTAATCTCTGCTCTAGCCATATAACAACAATTATAAATGAATTAAACGCTGGTAATGCATTCTGCAGCAACCAAAGAGTCATATTAAGTGTAGACATATATTATGTTATAATGAATACATAAAATTATTAAAAGTTAAATTACATAAAAACAGCAAAAAGGCCCCCTTGAGGAAGCCCGGCACATGAGATATTTCAAAAGAAAATAATTAAATGAATAAATGTGCCATCCTAGAAAGCAGTATATCTAAGGGAATCACACACAAAGGTTGAAAAGTTCACGAGCAGCAAGAATCCAGCCTTTCTAATTAAAAAACATATCACAGTGGAAAATATAATTCAGGTCAGGCGAAATAAATCTGGAAAATAGCGGTTTAGCTGCTCAGTAAAGAAAAGGCGGTAAATTACTGTAACTATACTTTGGTACTATCAGTATTAAATTAAACCGATTAAGCTATGAAACAGGAGAGTGTCAAAGTATATATAGCGGTATCCCTATAATCAAAGCCAAAACTGAGATATTATATCAACTTATTATCCCAGCTATATCCTGTGATATCAATTGGAAAGATTTCAAACCCTTATGTGGTATAGTATTGCGAATGGAACCCCTTAATTGAAAATGCAATCTACTTTCCATAGATTTACAGAATAGCCTCACTGATTCAAATTGCCAATTGGCAATGGAGAAAATCCACGCATTAATTAATTGTAATAATACACAGCTATTCCAATTCATCAGCTGTTGGTCACACTATAGTAAAATACATAGACTATAAAATTTAGACATAATTTCCTTGTATCATAACTAGAAATTATGGAAGTGAGTGGAACTTTAACATTTTAGTTTCCCAGTGTTTTGGTAAATCTAGCTGATCAGTTCAAGTCAACAGGCAACTGTAAATGATGTGGGGCACTGACGCTGTATGGCCGAATTCTTTGTAGGTCCTGCTTGTAGCAGGGTGAAAGAAGTCAGGGATGGGAGGCAGGGGCGTAACTGTAGAGGATGCAGGGAATGCAGTTGCACCCGGGCCCAGGAGCCTTAGGGGGCCCATAAGACCTCTCTTTTCCATATATGGAGCCCGGTACTTTGAATAAAGCATTATAGTTGGGGGCCCTGTTACAGGCTTTGCATTAGGGCCCAG
This sequence comes from Eleutherodactylus coqui, assembly GCF_035609145.1. Lineage (NCBI taxonomy): Eukaryota > Metazoa > Chordata > Amphibia > Anura > Eleutherodactylidae > Eleutherodactylus > Eleutherodactylus coqui. The sequence goes on along the minus strand of NC_089843.1, from coordinate 131,535,412 downwards.
GAGCTTCAAGTTACGCCTCTGATGGGAGGTATGTGTTATGGAGGTTGCTGGCCTCCGTAATGTAGTTCCAGGTCACTCCCACTCCAGTTCGGATTTACACCTGAGCCAGGATGCCCAGGTGGGGCTCAGGTACTTTGGGGGTTTTAAAAAGGAGACAGGCTGAAGAGGGGAGAGGTGTGTGTGAGCTTAAGACCTACTCTGTGAGGAAAGCTGTGTGGAACCTATCCTTGAGAAAGCAGGGTGAGAGCTACCACTCCTGCTATTACTATAGCTATTGTTATAGCTACTGCTACAACTACTTATAAGTATATGAGGTGAAGGTCACCAAAAAAAAAAACAACCCAGTGCTCCAGATACTGCACAATGATAGAAGTGGGAAGGAAACACACTTACTTCAAAGGGGTGCCTCGGCGGAGTGCACCTCTGATCCAGAAAGACAATGACTCTCCCACTGGAAAATTTATCAATTGAGCCGAAACGCGTTGCATTAGTATCGTATTGAATAAAAGAATTTTACAGACAGGAGTATTGCCAACATAAGTGGTTGACTGAGAAATTCTCCAGTGGGGGAGTCATTGGGAGTCATTGTGTAACTCGAAGGTCTTAAAACTGTCTTAACCTCTATTCAATCCAGAGTTCTGCTACTGTAATAGAAGTCCTATGTGCCAAAGCACCAATGCAGTTTTATTACAGTTTAAGGGCGATTGAGAAAGGGAATGGCATCAAATTGGTTGTAGGTCAAAGGTCTACTTGCATAAAGGCCACTTTAGACGAGCGTCTTTTTGCTCCATATTAGGACCAAAAAGAGGGGACCTTAATACGGAGCTAATGTAAATTTGTAGGGCTAATCACATGGGCAGTTTTTTAAAAATGCAGCATGATCTATTTTTCGCATATTTACCTCCGTATTTCTATTCTTTTCAATTGGGCAGCTATGGATCAGTATTTGCCCATAAGATAATAAAAATATGGAGACAAATATCACTGAAAAATGGATGACATGCAGATGTAACATCTTGTGAAAAACGCCCATAATATTGATCTGTTTTTAAACACATGTCTGAAATTGGCCTAATACTGCATGCTTAAAACTACTTTGACTTTGAAATGTATAAGTAAACATGGCATGGCAAATTATGCTTCAAGTTTTATACTGTGTTCACATTCGTTCTTACTGAGAACAATAACATTTTGTTCTACTGGTTAAAACAATAGCAAACTTTTTTTTTACCGTATTTGCTCTATTATATTATGTGCTGCATTGTTTTATGTGTGCGCTTGTTATGAATTTATTACCGGTAATTGTTTTACGGAAGTGACATGCTATTTTTATACAAACTAATCATAACAACATTGATATTCGTTTATTTGACAAACAACGATGGCATGTTGTAGCCATAGCACTGACATGCCACTTATCTTGCCATCACCTGCTGCAGACAGTGATTTGCTGCCATGTCAAGTATGACACATCATCTTTGCAGCCAATTAAACAACGTTGGGCTGGTAAAAACAGAAATGTCAGCCTAAAATGTGAAATGCAATATTTGACAATGTTTTATTTTTAGCAATGTGCTTTAAATGAATTGTCCAGTTGCAAAACTATTGATGGTCTATCCCCAGGATAAGCCATCAATAGTAAACAAAAAGGGTTTGCCACCCAGAAACCACGCTCATCAGTTGTTTACTCAGCCAGTGTGCTTGTGCACTGAACTGATTTCTTCAGAAAGCTTATAGCTCCATTCCCACTGCATTGGCCAGTCTTGGTATTACAAGCAAAGCTCCCATAGAAGCAAATGGCCTGCATTGTCAAGACTGGCTACTGCAGTGGGAATGGAGCTGTCTGCTTCCTGCAGAAATCAACTGAGCATACCAGCCCAGTAAACAACTGATCAGTGGGGTCCCATGGGGCAGAACCCCGTTGATCTTGTATTGATAGCATGTCCTATGGATAGGCCATCAGTAGTTTACTACTGGACAGCCTTTTAAGAGAATGCTCTTAATGAGGCAATCGCTATATAAAGTAAAACTAAAAAACATAAACCCATAATCATAATATTTTCTAAACATTTTTTTCACATCATTATATTGATTATAATGTGCATAAAGGGACACTGTGGAGAAAAATATTACTCTCATATCCTCACTTCATGACACAGACCCTGCCATTGTTTTCTTTAAGAAAACAATGAATCAATAGGCAAACCTGGTGTCACGTCTGTCTCCTGAGATATGTTGTACTAAAGGTTCTCTGGAGCTTCCCTGCTCAGGTGAGGGGGATTGTGCTGGCTGTGTGGTGTGTTTCCAGTCAGCCAATCACTCTAGGTCTTCCTAGGTTTGGGTGTGTTCAGCCCTCTCATTTCTGTGTGTGTGTGTGGCGTGAGCAGGTTCTATGAGTGGTGACTGCAAGAAAGCTTTGTGTCTTGTGGTTTTGTTTAGTTATGTCACTAGACTCCTGGTTAGTGTAGGGATTAGCGGTATTGTCGTGAGCCATGATGTAGTCCGCTAGCTTCCATATTTTGGCCAAAATGTCAACAAATATGTGGCATTTATAGCATCATCATCTGCTACTAGTGTTTGCGTATTGGCTGCTGTATGGTGTGATTTGGGTTCTGTGTGTCTTCTTATCTAGTCCAGATGTCCCTGTCAGTGGTGGCATGTGTATGCATCCTAGCCTGGGTGCATGGGTTTCTAGGGGCAGCAAGGGCCCAGATCCGAAGACTGCTGGGCTGCTCCCTATTGGGGTGATGTCCCTGCTCAAGTAGGCCCTTGGTCATTTTCCTTTGTAGAAGATAGGGAGAGGTGTTAATCGATGGTTGCTCACCTGGTGTTCCCTATCCAGGTAACGTTCGTGTGGGCCTGGGGCTAACTAGCCCACGCAAACGTAACACCTGGCATACCAACCTGAAAAAAAATGAGACAAGCTTCCAGGGTTCATGAAAGTTAACAAGGAAGTAGTATATCCAGCCACTTCAGACAGTTGATCGGGAGAGGTCTAGAGCAACTGATCCCCATTGATCTGATTTTGATCACTTACCCTGAGGATAAGTCATCAATATCTTTGTCCCAAGAAAAAACCTTTAAGTAGTATATAAGAACTCATATCTTAAGCTTTCATTGTTAGGAGGTGTGGTATGTACAACTTTCTTCTTTATCACACTTTTAGACACCAATATCAGTATTTTTTAGCCAATAATATACATTTTAATGCAGATTTTGTGAAAAAGTATATTGCAAAATTGGACAAAGGTGCCCTGTGTGAAAAAAATGCTTTCATTTTCAGCTATCTAAGGAGGCAGCGGTTGCAGCTTGTTGATCGCGACACCGTTGTGGCATGGTGGCTTTTGAACAGGCTAAGACCGGTTGCCTGATTAAGAAGGTCAAGGGTTAATGCATCATGTTCAGAATCGGCTATTGCTGTCTGCCTTGCTGCATGACTGCATGTTGGATTAGCCATGCCTGAGAGTAGGGTGGAGGTGTGGTTCTCTATTCACTGGGCCATGGTTTCAGGTGCAGAGTGGCTATTTATTATCACCCCCTTCCTGGTGACCAGTGCTGCTTATTTTCATTACATAGTGGAGTACTTGGAGTGTGGAGCTTTACTGTGCCCGGAGTTCTGCAACTTGCAGGTAAGTAGCTGCTGGTTCTTTGCCAGTTGTTTTGTGGTTTTTCTATTTTGTTCTTATAGGGACATTCAGGCCCCAGAAAGAAGACCACTGGGCCGTCTTTATTGAGATAATGTCCCCGCTTTAGGTAGTGACCCGTCATCATCCCAGCTAGTTTAGGGCCATTGTGGTGTTTGTCGTTTTTCGCTACCGTATTTACATTCCCTGTCACCGTGTGGAGTGGTGTCATCTGGTGTCGCATGGTCCTAACTATCATGGTTATCATTACCCGCGTCCATGCTGAGTGTGGTGCTTGGGCTCTGCACAGACGCGACAGCAGCACTTGGGAAACCCCAGTTCTCATCTTGACCCCTCCAAGTGGGATTTGGTCTTCACTGCAGGTTCCCCAAACCGTTAAACTCACAGGGATGCTCTAATTTGTGTGGCTGCTGATACAGTAAAGACCTGAGGTGTACTATCTGATGGTTTGAACAGTGCCCTGTACATAATACCAGCAATGGTCAGGTCTGTCAGCAAAACTTCATTGACAGTATTCAGGTAAAGGTCAGGGCAGGCAGCAAGTGAATATCAGTGTCTAGGAAACATGGGCAAGGTTAGGGATTATAAAAGTCAGACAGGTCAAGAAGCAAGCAGAGGTCAGAACTGGAACAAATAACATGTACTGGGGCTTTGTCCCAAAGGGTATGGAACCATTTGCTTAGGCATCTTCCATAGGAGTAGTGCCTGCTGGTCCTTTAAGAGACGAGGGTGGGAGAGTGTGCAAATCCTATGGGCAGAGACCATGGAACAAGCTGTAGAGTGAGTGCAGACTGTAGGATGTGGATGACAGCATTGCCCAACCGCAACCCTAGTAGCAGAAGAGCGGGGTGCGCATGGTCCGCTCCATGACATCTACTTTTAGAAAATATATGGGCATGAGGGGTTTAATATAATTTTTTGATTTTCTAATTTAGGGCTTTTTTTGTATCTTCAAAAACGTAGAAAATGTCACTGTGTTGCTGCAGTCTAAGGCCCAATGCACATGGGCATATTTGCATTGCAGAATCCAGAGCGGGCATCCACCTCCGGATTCCGCAGCAAATGCTGCCATAGACATGCTATGGAAAATCGCTTTTCCATGTCCACGAGCGGAAAGCAACTGTGATTTTCCGCTCACAGAAGGAAATTCACAGCATCTCCTTTTCCAGCATGGAAGTCAGTGGAAGCCGTCCAATCCATGGTCCTTCCGCAATGACATTGTGGAAGGGTCTCTGATTCCGCGTCATCGCCTAGAAATGGTGTGGCATTTTCTGTACTGCATATGTGCGCCAGGGCGCCGGCCGGCACATCCACAATACAGAAGAGACGACTGCGGACAGGTATGCAGGAGTCACTGGCCTAGCACAGGGTCTGATTTCGCTGTGGGATCCCGCATGCGAATCTGACCCGGTCTTGGGCATTCGGCCTAAGGGCTCAGTCACACGGGCGCATCGGCACCCGTACACCGGCGCCGATGCGCCCGTGTGACTGAGCCGTTACTGCAGAAAGAAGACGGCCGTACCTGAAAACGGACGTCTCTTTGCAGGCTGATGACAGAACACATGACCGGCAATGAAGCTGGTCACATGTTCTTTCCTCCGGCACTGCAGAGAGACGTCCGTCTTCAGGTACGGCCGTCTGCTACCTGCAGTAACACGGGCGCCGATGCGCCCATGTGACTGAGCCCTCACTGTGGATCACTGGTAATTAGTTAATTGAATAGTTCTTTTTTTTTACAAAGAAATCGCAGAGTGGTAGCTAGTGAGAGGAAAAAAGCAAAAATATTCTTGCCTTATCATATGGAAATCAGGTATGCACTCCCTCTTCTACCCTGGTTACTCAGCATTCAAATGTCTAAATATGAAACATAATGCCAAAATAAGAACATTTGCACTCATGGTTTCTAATTGCTTCCATAGAAATCAAAATACTTCTTTTTAAGCCATCATTTCCCATTTCATTCTTACTTTTTTAAGCTGGTGGTTTGTACACAACTCATTTACATAAACCATTAGTAAAAATAATAGCTCAAAAGCGGTACAATTATAATATTTTGCAGGTGAGAGTGGAAATTTGCTTCTCCTAGTATGACATGTCAATGTTATTTTCCCAATAACTTGCAATAAGTGACAACCATTAGCTTAGAAATAAAAGCTGCCTGTCGCACATATAAAGTAGTAAATGATACAGTATGATAACTGGCCTCTGGTGTTTCATTAACATGCTTTATTTTTCATGTTTGTAAAGCTCCTTTAAGTGCATTAATATATTTTTATTATGTCAATTACCAGTATTTTTGAGGTTAAAAGTATTTCTTAACAAGGACAACTGGTCATTTAGTGTCTAGATATAGGAAATGGAATTCATGTATAATTGTAGTTCACCCCCACAAAAACTGTACTTGATTTTTTTATACATAACAAGAGGTCAGGCACAATTGTTATTTCCATTTAAAACTCTCAAGGTCATATTTTCCATGCTTCATAATGAATGTACAAATAGTAGAATGTTGACTACACTTGAGCTCCATTTGCTGCAGGGCACGTGTGTTAAAAATTGACAAAGGCTTCCAGATACCATCCCTATTCCACTTACCACTTTATGTAGTAGATTGGCAGCACATTTAGACATTCCTGGTCAAGGCAAGAAGTTACTACCTGCATAAGGAATCTCTCAAGTTGAATTTATGCCTAAAGTCATTTTGAAAAGCAAGTCTAAAATCTTTTGATTTAAGCAGAGAACACATTCCACCCCTACAGTTGACGTGGTGCTTGTACAATTGAGATTTTCTATTTTCTAATGCCAAATGAGAAGGATGTTATTGCTAGCATTGCTGTGTCAGCCTTTGAGAATGCTGGAGACCTCTACAGAATTTTTCACATAGAACGGAATATTCCACAACAGCATTGCAGAATACACTGTCCCAGATTTCCGAAACCAAAACCTGAGCTGCTTATTGCAAATTTTGATGCGGAATTGCTGGCAGAATTTTGTTATTTTCCATTCCACATCAAAGTCTACCAGTTAGCAGTGCCGATTTTGGTGCTGAATATTCAGCAGCACCAAACGGTAATACCTATCAGAGGACTAGGTAAGGATGTTTCTATTTACTAAACCTAGACACAAAATCTATTTTCCCAACTGATTACCTTATAGTAAACTGGTAAACTTTAGGAAGAATTGAGAGAAATGCAACTAAAAAAAGCAGGCACTTTAAAAATGAAAAGCATACGAAAGATCGTAGTGCTACATAAATGTTAATAGCATAAACAATTGTATTATGGGAAAATGCAGTAAATATAAAAACATGCATATCCATCTATATTGCTAAGTGTACAAAAATACTTTCTTATGCCACGCACAAAAGCAAACAAAGCAAAATAACAAAGTCAAATTTAAAAACAAATTACAAAATATGGATCTATTCTGGTACTGTAGTACCAGCTGAAAATAAGGCTTAAAAGGATCAATATATGACAAATATATAATGTAATATACATGTAAACACAACCATTTAAAAAAATAGAAAAATCATCATCAAAAGTTATAGACCTAGTACTATCAAATATCCAAAATATCAAAAAGGGCATGCGTATATTTTATGTAATATAAAGTGATGTGCAAAATAGAAGTCATCATTTGCAAGACATTCGTCCCGTGTAAATGGGGCATTAGAGTAATGTTTTAGCTTTAAATTCCAACTGCAAGAAGATGCTTAAAACTTATGTATATTATGAGACATGGTGCTTAAATTTTCCAATTACACAAGCTACAGCATTAATATTAACAATTTGCTATTGCAAAACAACCACTATACTTTATAACATTAAGTATTGACAATGGCATTTGTCATGTACTAATAATATTTGTTCTGACAATCTACACATTTTTGCTATTCCAACCAAATATACCTCCAAATATGTGATTTCCCTAGATTCCTCTACTGTGCCGCGTTGATGCCATACTGAATGGAATAAGTCCTGAAATAAAATAAATAATTATAACCTACAGGTCACGACATAATAAGTAAATATGCATAATTAGATACGTACCTGAAAAGAAGACATTTTTAAGTGAAAGTCTGTAAATTCGTGGTCTTTGAACACAACCTTGTCATAGACGCAAGACCCTGAAACTGCCCCAAATTAAGGTTTTTATTAAAAGGAAAAAAAATTAGAGGGTGTAGTTGAAAGTTGAGTATTTCGGGCCACCCTAATGTTAATAAGGGGAACATTAATAAAAATGAGGGCATAAGGGGTACATTACTACAGATGGGGGCATAGGGGGAGCATTATGACTAGAGATGAGCGAACGTACTCGTCCGAGCATGATGCTCGTTCGAGTATTAGGGTACTCGAGATGTTTGTTACTTGAGACGAGCACCACGCGGTTTTCGAGTCACTTCCATTTTCTTCCCAAAAAATTTTGCGCCGTTTTCTGGCCAATAGAAACACAGGGATGGCATTACAACTTCCTCCTGTGACGTTCCAGCCCTATACCACCCCCCTGCAGTGAGTGGCTGGGGAGATCAGGGGACACCCGAGTATATAAACTGGGGCCAGCCGCGGCTCGCCACAGATGCACTCTGAGAGACATTAGGTAAAGTGCCGTCCTGCTGTAGCTGCTATAGGGAGAGTGTTAGGCTGTTATCTTCGTCTTCAAGAACCCCAACGGTCCTTCTTAGGGCCACATCTGACTGTGTGCAGTACTGTTGAGGCTGCTTTTAGCAGTTTTGCACAATTTTTTTTTTTGTATATCGGGCGTGCAGACCATAGCATCCTCAGTCTGCAGTCATTTTACTGAGTATAGGGGCAGTACTGGTGAGGCAGGGACAGTGGTACAGGGAAAGAGATATACAGGCTATACAGGCAGTGGGCTTTTTCAAAGAAATTGGAAAAAAAAATCTTTGGGCTGCCTGTGACCGTGTTCAGTGTACTGCGTGTCTGCTGGGGGTAGTAGTCGCTCATTATTACCAGCTAAGCATTACGGCAGGCTTGCGCATAATTGTTTCCTGGCTCTGCTGTGTCCGTTACATGATCGCCGTCATCCCGCCAGAGGGAAAGAGTATACATAATATACGCTGCATACGGTGTCTGTCTGGTTTTTTACCTCACCATTTTAAAAATTGAAGCAAAATACTTAAGGCCTACACTTTTGCTACATAAATGTAACTGGGGCCTTGTCTATACTGCAACTACTGAAATGTGAAAGAGACTGTTATCTCCCTAAACTGCTGCAACGGGAATGTTACTGTGGCCTGTCTTGACTGCTACTACTACTGAAATGGAACTAATACTGTGCTCCCCCTATACTGCTGCTAGTGATATGTTACTGGGGCCTGTCTAGACTGCAACTACTACTGAAATGGAACTAATACTGTGCTCCCCCTATACTGCTGCTTTGGAATTGTTACTGGGGCCTGTCTTGACTGCTACTATTACTGAAATGGGCGGTTGGGCAGCATGTTACCCAGGAGAAGTGGCAGCGGAGTGTCATGCAGGCAGTGATTGTGCTTTGTTGGAGGTAGTGTGGTGCTTAGCAAAGGTATGCCTTGCTAATGAGGGTTTTTCAGAAGTAAAAATTGTTGGGGGGGCCCACTCTTGCCGCTATTGTGGCTTAATAGTGGGACCTGGGAACTTGAGATGCAGCCCAACATGTAGCCCCTCGCCTGCCCTATCCGTTTCTGTGTCATTCCCATCACTTTCTTGAATTTCCCAGATTTTCACAAATGAAAACCTTAGCGGAGCATAGGTCCCATACAAAAATGCTTGGGTCGCCCATTGACTTCAATGGGTTCGTTACTCGAAACGAACCCTCGAGCATCGCAGGAAGTTCGACTCGAGTAACGAGCACCCGAGCATTTTGGTGCTCGCTCATCTCTAATTATGACACATGATGGATGCATTATTACAGAAGAGGCATAAGGGGGAGAATTAGAAAAGATGCAGCAAAAGGGGAAGCATTATTAGTGATGGGGGCCACAAGGGAAACTTATTATTGTACGGGGATATACAAATCCAATTTCAAAAAAGTTGGAACGCTGTGTAAAATGTAAAGAAAAGAAGATTGCAATGATTTGGAAACCTCATATAACCATATTTTATTCACAATAGAACATAGAACAAATACATCAAAAGCTGAAAGTGAGAAATTTCATTTTTTTAATTAACTTATTTAGAAATTGATGCTAACAACACATTTCCAAAAAAGTTGGGCCAGGGCCGTATTTACCATTATGTAGCATCCCCCCTTCTTTTTACAACAGTCTGTAAACTTCTGGGAAGCAGGGAGACCAATTGCTGGAGGTTTGGGAGAAGATTGTTGTTCTATTCTTGCTGATGTAGGATTCTAGCTGCTCAACAGTTCTGGGTTTTTTAGCCAGATTTTTGGTTTCATAATGTACCAGATGTTTTCTATTGATCAAGGTCAAGACTGCAGACAGACCAGTTACTCTTCTTCTGCGGAGTCATGCTGCTGTGATAGATGCAGTATGTGGTTTAGCATTGTCTTGCTGAAATATGCAAGACCTTTCCTGAAAAAGACATTATCTGAATTGAAGCATATGTTGTTCCAAAACCTCTATATAGTGCTAAGCATTAATAGTGCCTTTCAAAATATGTAAACTGCCCATGCCATAGGCACTAATGCAACCCTATACCATCAAAGATGAAGGCTTTTAAACTGTGCACTGATAACAAGCTGGATGGTCTCTCACCTCTTAGGTCAGCAGAACACGGCGCCTGTGGTTTGCCAAAAGAATTTCACATTTTGATTCAATTTTTTTTTAAATAAAATGGAAAAATGTCTCGCTTTCACCTCCTGATATGTGTTTTATGTTCTATTGTGACTAAAATATAATTACATGAGATTTCCAAATCATTGCATTTTTTTTTACATTTCTTTCCTTTTTATACAGCATCCCAAATTTGGGAATTGGGGTTATAAAAGAGGGCAGTATTAACATCCGGAGGAGACTAAAAGTGGCGCTTACTGTGTGATGCCTAATTACTATCTTAGGCACTGTGGGTGGGGAGATTGTGCAGAGGTGTGGACAGGGTAGGGAAGGTGCTGAAAAAGCAAGGAGTCAAAGATATCAGTATAATTTGATTGTTCTCAGTAAGAGAAACCAAGTAATCTTGTAGATATGATACCTTTTAATGGCTAACAAAAATACATGATCTTATTGCAAACTTTCGGATCCTCTCAGAATCTTTCCTCAGGCATAAGAGCATGTATTTTTGATAGCCATTAAAAGGTATCATATCTACAGGATTACTTGGTTTCTCTTAATGAGAACAATCACATTTTGCTCTACTGGCTAACACGATCCCAACCCTTTTTTTTCATTTTAGATATCAGTATGCCATAGTCTGCAGAGACAAATTGTGGCTGGGAGCGGTCATCATAATAGTCTGGGCCAAACAGAGAAAAAAGTAGAAAGTGAAAATTTCCAGTCAGAGAGGAAATCACCTGTTATTGGCTATAGTGGTACTGTAATCACTTATACAGTCTTCAGAATGCCTGTGTAGTACTGGTATCTACTGGATATGGTCACTGTATTTGTGGTGTTCTCCAGCCAGCCAATCACTACCGGTCTGTTGCAAAAAAATATCAGCTCTCTGCCTGGAGGGAGCTGGTGTTCCTCATTTGCCCTTGTGTTTGCATTCATGATTGTTGCTCTGCGGGTGTGAGCTGCGATGTGTGTGTGTGTCTGAGCCGCTTCCCAGACATGTGGTGTGAACAGTCCTGTTAAGTTGTGTATGCATTCCATGCTGTGCTGGTGTGAGCTGTCATGTGCTGCTTGGATCAGTTACCATCTCTGGGCTAGATAGGTCCTTAGGTTCCAGTGTGGGGCCATTCCTATCAAGACAATTGCCCTGCTTGCAGGCAGGTTTTCTGGGGTTAGTTGTCTCATTAGAGTAGGGACACGTGAGACAACGATGATCCTTGAAGTGGGCTTGCACGCTTAAGTATCTTGGCCAAAAAATGAACAAATACCTTATACATCCTATAGTTATTCCATCTGGCTAGGTATGCAGGAGAGTGTTTTGAGTGTTAGTCAGTTGTTGGTTAATATCTGTCCGCGTGGATGGAATCTGTTTTGTAGTTTTTGCAGTTCATGTAATAAGTGGATGTAACAGCAGGATTTGGATAGTTTTGTTCTTCAGAACAGAGCACATTGCTATCATAATGGCAAGAAAAAAAGGCAAATAACCAAAGAAGACAGACTGACAATTGTAGCCCTTAGAAGTGTAAGCCTATCCTACAAAGAAATTGCCAAGGAAGCAAAGGTGGCAGACAGTACAGTTTCCTATACCATCAAAAGGCACTTGATACTGGAAAAAACTATGACAGCAAGAAGTCTGGCTGACCAAAGGCCACTACAAGATTACATGACACATTTTTGAGAGTCAACAGTTTGAGTGATTGGCACCTCACAGCACAAAATCTTCAAGCCCAGCTTAATGCGGCAAAAAGTAAACAAGCTTCCATTTCAACTGTGAAGAAAAGACTTCTATCTGAAGCTTTGACAGGTAGAGTATCAGTAAGAAAGCCACTGCTATGATTGCAAAATAAAAAAAAATTGTCTGGGACAAGCAGCACCTCCAGTGGGCTACTGAAGAGTGGAAGAAGGCCTTGTGGAATTATGAAGCAATATTTGACATCTTTGGTACATCATGCAGGGTTATTGTTGTAAGCTCTGCTACTCATGTCTGCTGCCTTTTTGCAGTTCCGGGCAGCCACAAGCATCATTCTGCTATTTATGTGCATATTGACCCTATCTGTTTGTTTTCATCCAGCAGTGAGAGGGTTAACCAGTCTTTTGCCTCTCAGCTGTGGGATTAATGGGCAATTACTTCCCCATTTAAGCTGAATTGATGCACTTCCTGGTTGCCCCAGTATTGGTGTTTCCTCTGGGCACTCCACTGCTAGGTCTTCTGTCTCTGGTCTGTTTAAGTCTATTTTGATCTTTGTCTGCTTGCTCCATTTGTACCTTTGCCTTGTATCTGTATGTGTGTCCATTTCCTTTCTGTCTATGCTTCATTCTCATCTTTGTAGTAAGTTAGTTCTGTGCAGTGTCTTCATTTCTGTGTTTCAGTACGTTATCCCTGTTTTCTGTCAGGACTAGTCAGGCGCTAGGTTCCAGCACAAGGCCGCCCTTATTGGGGCGATTACCCTGCTTGTAGGCAGGGTCCCTTCCATCCCCCTGATTACTTTAGGACCAGTAACCTGGTCTGGTATTAAACCAGGCTGGCTGGTTAGCCCAGTGGATCCCCATTCCAAAATCAGTAACAATTGCATGCCATTGTGTAACTGAAAGGCTGGTTCCTAAGTGTGTGACACCAACTGTTAAACATGGAGGAGGAAGTGTGGTGGTCTGGGACTCTTTTGCTGAACCCAGAGTTGGAAACTTGCACAGGGTGACTGACACACTGAACAAAAAGGGCTACCACAGCATTTTGATATGCCATTCAATACCCTCTGGTGTACGCCGAGTTTGTCAGGCATTCATATTATAGCAAGACAATTACACCAAACGTACTGCTAGATTATGTCAAAGCTACTTAAGAAGACAAGAAGAAGCCGGTAGGTTTCAAAGAATGCAATAGCCTGCACAGTCTCCAGACATGAACCCCATTGAGCTTATTTGTGATGAACTGGACAGAAGGTGGAAAGCAAAGCAACCTATAAGGCTCCCTGCACACAATTGGGTTTGAATTGCAGAATCCGTAATAGTCTCCCGTGCGGACGATCCGCGGCATTCCGCACCAATTCAAACCAAAAGAGTATCTGCATGTCTGCTCACATGAGCAGACAGCGACTGCGATTTTCCGCTCACAGAAAAGAAAATTGCAGCATGTGCTATTTTTGAGCAGATCCTGTGCAGTCGCCTTCCATTGAAGTCATTGAAAGCTGGCCGACCAGCGGCCCTTCGCAATTAACATTGCAGAAAGTTCACAGACTCTGTGTCATTGCTAGGCAATGACATGGGAAAAGCAGCAGTTTAAAAAAATCTGTATTGCGCATGTCCAACGGCGAGCCATGCAGACCATCCACAGTACAGAAGAAGAGACAAAATGTCAGGTACGCACAGACGCCGGCCGGGCACAGGGTTGGATTTTGCTGTGGGCTCCCATATTTGAAATCCGACACATTCATGTGCAGCCGGCCTAAGTGCAGCCCATTTGTGAGAAATGCTGCAACAATGTTGGGAAGAAATTTCTGAACAAAATCAGAATGTAATTATAGAAAGAACCCCTCCATTGTGTAAAGCTGTTACATCAGCTAGAGGTGGCTACTTTGAAGAGTTAAAATCTAAGATTTAATTTCTTGAAACAAAGTAACTACACACTATGCCTCTCACTCACTGATCATCACCATAGCGTTTACAGTGAGAGCCAAAGAAAAGTAACCCAACACCACACTCTTATGTAAGCTACCTAAAAGAAAATATTTGTTGCCCACAGCAACAAATCACAAAGCAGCTTTCATTTTTTATACTACTAAGGTAAAATGAAAGCTGCGCTGTGATTGGTTGCTATGGGCAACAAAGATTTTCTTTCAGCCTAGAGTGTGGTGGTGGGCTAATTTTCTGTGGTCCACCCTGTACAAAAAACTTCATTGAAATGTTGTTTATCGGGAAATATTTTAATCAGATTCACTAAGTATGAAAGGAAAGCCTGCAGAGGCTTTAGAAAAATTCCACAGTATGTACAAAAGTAGGCCATTGGGGCAACGCACAAAGGGACCTCCACGTTGGTTTGCCCTGAGTATTTTTTGAATTTGAAATAGCTGACACTTTTACAATATGACTGTTATTTCTAATTCCATAGAATAATTTTCCTGAGTGTGGAGACATTAATATTTATCTATATATATATATAAAGATGAAAGCCCTCACTGACTCACTCACTCAATGACTCACCACTAATTCTCCAACTTCCCGATGTCGTAGAAAAAAAGAAATTTGGCACAAGCATTGATTATATCATATATAGGAAAAGTTAATGGGTCCCAACTCGATTATTCTATTCTAAGCGCAAAAGAATTAGCATCCAAATTTTATGTACGTAATCTAATTCTCTCACTTCCCAATGTCGTACAAACTTGAAATTTGGCATGCGCATTGATTATGTCATAAATAGGAAAAGTTAATGGGTCCCGACTCCATTATTCAATTCTAAGAGCAAAAGAATTAGCGTCCAAATTTTACATATATAATCTAATTCTCTCACTTCCCGATGCAACAAATAATTACACAAATTTTTACCGCACAAATGTGAAATTTGTCATGACCATTCTTTGCATATTAAATATTGGAAATTTAAAGGGTTGCAACTTGATTATTCAATCCTATGCCTAAAAGTAAGTGACCCCCTATGTAATGTAACTAATAACACACATCTGTACTGCACAAACTTGAAATTTGGCATGACCATTCCTATGTTATGTAATTAATAACATATCTGTACCCCGCAATATATGAGACAGTTATCTTCTCAGCAAAACAAACCGCATTTAAAAATATGAGTATATACTGACAGGAATAAAACCGACTGTCGTATGTATTGAAAGGCTGTAAAGTACAAAAGGAAGTGGACATGGACTGCTGGGATGGAGTATGCCTTTAAGTATAACAAGGGGCTGCATCCTTCAGTCTGGGTAGGAAATTTGAATAAAAAGGGGCGTTACCTTTCAGGGTAAAAATGAGGAGAGTGTGTGAGGTGGCACATTCTTTGTGGTGACATTTTCACATACAGTCTGAGATAAATCTCTCTCCTATCTGCCTATACACTGAGAGGAATCTATCTGATCTGTGTATTATGAGCAGCATGTGAGAGGTGGCACATTCTGTGGGGTGACATTTTCCCATACAGTCTGAGATAAATCTCTCTCCTATCTGCCCATAAACTGAGAGGAATCTATCTGATCTGTGTGTCATGAGAAGCATGTGTGAGGTGGCATATTCTGTGGGGTGACATTTTCACATACAGTCTGAGATAAATCTCTCTCCTCTCTGCCTATAAACTGAGAAGAATCTATCTGATCTGTGTGTAATGAGCAGCGTGTGAGAGGTGGACATTTTGTGGAGGGAAATTTTTACATACAATCTGAGGAAAATCTCTCTTTTATCTGCCTATACGCTGAGAAAAATCTAACTTACCTGTGTGTAATAAACAGCATGTGAGGGGTGGACATTTTTACATACAGTCTCACAAAAATCTCTCTTCTATCTACTTATATACTGAGAAAAACCTAACTGACCTGTGTGTAATGAGCAGCATGTGAGGGGTGGACATTTTATGGAGGGAAAGTTTTACATACAGTTTGAGAAAAAACTCTCTTCTATCTGCCTATACACTGAAAGAATCTAACTGGTCTATATATAATGAGAAAATATCTTTTCTATCTGCCTATGCACTGAAAGAATCTAACTGGTCTATATATAATGAAAAAATATCTCTTCTATCTGCCTATGTGCTGAAAATCAGCAAGAAATACGATTTATGAGAGGTTTTTTTTTCAAAAATATATAAAGCCTAGGAAAGTTCTTTTTGGCACACACGCTACCTTTAGGCCTTTAACTTCAGGTAATAGGCAGGCGTTTTTGAGAAATTCATTGTCCAACCGTGATAATTTACAATAAAATTGTGAATCTTGAAAAAAATGTAATTTATTTCCCATTAAATCTATCTTATCTGAATTTATTTGTACTTTAAAGTAACCACGACTTCAGAAGATTTTCCGTGTGAACACCAGATAAACACCAGTACCAAATTAACTCGGGCGAAGCCGGGTATATCAGCTAGTATATATATAGAGAGAGAGAGAGAGCTTGCAGTTATCATCCTAGGACAAGCTTTCAACTAGTATGACATACTTAGTTAATTTTATAAGTTGAAATAGAACATTTATCGTAGATCGAAACCAATTTCTTGAAGCCATTGCACACTTTGGCAAGGCCTTTTACAGTTTCAAAAGACCATTTATAACTGACCAACTTCATTACATTTCTTTCCATAAAATATTGGCTTTTCAATCAAATATAGCTCAAAGCATTGAGAACACTATGGATATTAAATACGTAACCTTACTAAAAGCACTCATTTGACAAATTAAATCCATTATAAGGTCACGCTGTCTAAAAGGAAAGTGGATGAATAAAATGTCCTGTTAATTCAGTTTAAAAAAACAAGCTTAGTTGGAAACAAATGGCAGCTGCCCATAAACAAACACTGCAATTATACATAGAAATAGAAACTATATAATTAAAATATTCATAATCCCACAAATAGTATATCTATCAAAAGACAGATGCAATCATTTCACTCTAAACATTTATTATGTTTAATAAATTATAGGGAGGTCTACTGTCCAATACAACAACAAAAATATAATCAGGGGGAAAAGAAGATTTATTGATAAATTCATATCATATTAAAATAGGTAATTATTAGAGATGAGCGAGCACCAAAATGCTCGGGTGCTCGTTACTCGAGTAGAACTTTCAGTGATGCTCGAGAGTTCGTTTCGAGTAACGAACCCCATTGAAGTCAATGGGTGACTCGAGCATTTTTGTATATGACTGGTGCTCCGCTAAGGTTTTCATTCGTGAAAATCTTAGCAAATCACCAAAGTCATGTAAAAAACGCAGAAATGGATAGGGCAGGCGAGGAGCAACATGTAGGGCTGCATTTCAGGCTCCGAGGTCTCACTATTAAGCCACAATAGTGGCAAGAGTGAGACAACCCCCCCCCCCGCCCCAATGTCAGCATAACGAGCGTTCTCCTCTGCCACAGCTGTAACAGCTGTGGCAGAGAAGAACGATGTTAGCCCATTAAATTCAATGGAGCCGGCAATACAGCCAGCTCCATTGAAAGCAATGGGCTGCCGGCGAGCGCTGGATGAATTTTCGGGAAGGGCTTAAAAATATAAGCCCTTACCTGAAAAAGAAAGATTTTAGTGTAAAAAAGAATAAAAATGCAGGCATTCTCTTCAATGGAGCCGCTGCTGCTGCCGGCGACTCCATTGAAGACAATGGTCCGCTGGCACACCTGAATTCTTTTTCAGGGAAGGGCTTTGCATATAAGCCATTCCCTGGAAATGAATTAAAAGTAGAGATGAGCGAACGTACTCGTCCGAGCTTGATACTCGTTCGAGTATTAGCGTGTTCGAGATGCTCGTTACTCGAGACGAGTACCACGCGATGTTCGAGTTACTTTCACTTTCATCTCTGAGACGTTAGCGCGCTTTTCTGGCCAACAGAAAGACAGGGAAGGCATTACAACTTCCCCCTGCGACGTTCAAGCCCTATACCACCCCCCTGCAGTGAGTGGCTGGCGAGATCAGGTGTCACCCGAGTAAATAAATCGGCCCCTCCCGCGGCTCGCCACAGATGCATTCTGACATAGTTCAGGGAAAGTGCTGTCTTGCTGGAGTTGCTATAGGGAGAGTGTTAGGAGTTATTTTAGGCTTCAAGAACCCCAACGGTCCTTCTTAGGGCCACATCTGGCCGTATGCAGTACTGTTGAGGCTGCTTTTTGCAGTGTTGCACTTTTTTTTTTTTGTATATCGGCCGTGCAGAGCATTGCGTCCTCAGTCTGCAGTAATTTTACATAGTATAGGGCCAGTAGTGCTGAGGCAGGGACAGTGAAAGACATATCCAGTCTATATAGGCAGTGGGCTTTTCCCAAATAATTTGGGGAAAAAAATCTATTTGGGCTGCCTGTGACCGTCCTGACTGTACTGCGTCTCTGCTGGGGGTAGTTGTCCTAATTCATACGCAGCCAGCTAAGTGTTACAGCAGGCTTGCGCAAAATTCTTTCCTGGCTCTGCGTTGGCCGTTACATCACCGCTGTCATCCTGTCCAGAGGGAAACAGTCTGCAGTAATTTTACATAGTATAGGGCCAGTAGTGATGAGGCAGGGACAGTGAAAAAGGTGAAAGACGTATACTGTCTATATAGGCAGTGGGCTTTTCCAAAAAAATTTGGGACAAAAAAATATATTTGGGCTGCCTGTGACCGTCCTGACTGTACTGCGTCTCTGCTGGGAGTAGTAGTCCTAATTAATATGCAGCCAGCTAAGTGTTACAGCAGGCTTGCGCAAAATTCTTTCCTGGCTCTGCTGTGCGTTCCATAAGCGAAGTCAGCCTCCAACCACAGGCCAATAAGCGGCACATTTAATTACAGCGTTCTGTTTCTGCACTACTGGTAATACACCATGCTGAGGGGTAGGGGTAGGCCTAGAGGACGTGGACGCGGGCGAGGACGCGGAGGCCCAAGTCAGGGTGTGGGCACAGGCCAGGCTCCTGATCCAGGTGTATCGCAGCCGACTGCTGCGGGATTAGGAGAGAGGCACGTTTCTGGCGTCCCCACATTCATCTCACAATTAATGGGTCCACGCGGTAGACCTTTATTAGAAAATGAGCAGTGTGAGCAGGTCCTGTCGTGGATGGCAGAAAGTGCATCCAGCAATCTATCGACCACCCAGAGTTCTGCGCCGTCCACTGCTGAAACTCTGAATCCTCTGGCTGCTGCTCCTCCTTCCTCCCAGCCTCCTCACTCCATTACAATGACACATTCTGAGGAGCAGAATTGGAAGCAGGTTGGAAGAGCCAGTGCGGTGGCCAGGGGTAGAGGCAGGGCCAGACCGAATAATCCACCAACTGTTTCCCAAAGCGCCCCCTCGCACCATGCCACCCTGCAGAGGCCGAGGTGCTCAAAGGTCTGGCAGTTTTTCACTGAGAGTACAGACGACCGACGAACAGTGGTGTGCAACCTTTGTCGCGCCAAGATCAGCCGGGGAGCCACCACCACCAGCCTCACCACCACCAGCATGCGCAGACATATGATGGCCAAGCACCCCACAAGGTGGGACGAAGGCCATTCACTGCCTCCGGTTTGCATCACTGCCTCTCTCCCTGTGCCCCAACCTGCCACTGAGATCCAACCCCCCTCTCAGGACACAGGCACTACCGTCTCCTGGCCTGCACCCACACCCTCACCTCCGCTGTCCTCGGCCCCATCCACCAATGTCTCTCAGCGCACCGTCCAGCCGTCGCTAGCGCAAGTGTTTGAGCGCAAGCGCAAGTACGCCGCCACGCACCCGCACGCTCAAGCGTTAAACGTGCACATAGCCAAATTGATCAGCCTGGAGATGCTGCCGTATAGGCTTGTGGAAACGGAGGCTTTCAAAAGCATGATGGCGGCGGCGGCCCCGCGCTACTCGGTTCCCAGTCGCCACTACTTTTCTGGATGTGCCGTCCCAGCCCTGCACGACCACGTCTCCCGCAACATTGTACGCGCCCTCACCAACGCGGTTACTGCCAAGGTCCACTTAACAACAGACACGTGGACAAGCACAGGAGGGCAGGGCCACTATATTTCCCTGACGGCACATTGGGTGAATTTAGTGGAGGCTGGGACAGAGTCAGAGCCTGGGACCGCTCACGTCCTACCCACCCCCAGAATTGCGGGCCCCAGCTCGGTGGTGGTATCTGCAGCGGTGTATGCTTCCTCCACTAAACCACCCTCCTCCTCCTCCTCCTCCTACACAACCTCTGTCTCGCAATCAAGATGTGTCTGCAGCAGCACGTCGCCAAGCAGTCGGTGTCACGCGGCGTGGCAGCACAGCGGTGGGCAAGCGTCAGCAGGCCGTGCTGAAACTACTCAGCTTAGGGGAGAAGAGGCACACAGCCCACGAACTGCTGCAGGGTCTGACAGAGCAGACCGACCGCTGGCTTGCGCCGCTGAGCCTCCAACCCGGCATGGTCGTGTGTGACAACGGCCGTAACCTGGTGGCGGCTCTGCAGCTCGGCAGCCTCACGCACGTGCCATGCCTGGCCCACGTCTTTAATTTGGTGGTTCAGCGCTTTCTGAAAAGGTACCCACGCTTGTCAGACCTGCTCGGAAAGGTGTGCCGGCTCTGCGCACATTTCCGCAAGTCCCACACGGACGCTGCCACCCTGCGCACCCTGCAACATCGGTTTCATCTGCCAGTGCACCGACTGCTGTGCGACGTGCCCACACGGTGGAACACTACGCTCCACATGTTGGCCAGGCTCTATGAGCAGCGTAGAGCTATAGTGGAATACCAACTCCAACATGGGCGGCGCAGTGGGAGTCAGCCTCCTCAATTCTTTACAGAAGAGTTGGCCTGGTTGGCAGACATCTGCCAGGTCCTTGGAAACTTTGAGGAGTCTACCCAGATGGTGAGCGGCGATGCTGCAATCATTAGCGTCACCATTCCTCTGCTATGCCTCTTGAGAAGTTCCCTGCAAAGCATAAAGGCAGACGCTTTGCGCTCGGAAACGGAGGCGGGGGAAGACAGTATGTCGCTGGATAGTCAGAGCACCCTCCTGTCTATATCTCAGCGCGTTGAGGAGAAGCAGCATGAGGAGGAGGGGGAAGAGACAGCTTGGCCCACTGCTGAGGGTACCCATGCTGCTTGCCTGTCATCCTTTCAGCGTGTATGGCCTGAGGATGAGGAGGAGGGGGAGGATCCTGAAAGTGATCTTCCTAGTGAGGACAGCCATGTGTTGCGTACAGGTACCCTGGCACACATGGCTGACTTCATGTTAGGATGCCTTTCTCGTGACCCTCGCGTTACACGCATTCTGGCCACTACGGATTACTGGGTGTACACACTGCTCGACCCACGGTATAAGAAGAACCTTTCCACTCTCATACCCGAAGAGGAAAGGGGTTCGAGAGTGATGCTATACCACAGGACCCTGGCGGAAAAGCTGATGGTAAAATTCCCATCCGACAGCGCTAGTGGCAGAAGGCGCAGTTCCGAGGGCCAGGTAGCAGGGGAGGCGTGGAGATCAGGCAGCATGTACAGCACAGGCAGGGGAACACTCTCTAAGGCCTTTGACAGCTTTCTGGCTCCCCAGCAAGAATGTGTCACCGCTCCCCAGTCAAGGCTGAGTCGGCGGGAGCACTGTAAAAGGATGGTGAGGGAGTACGTAGCCGATCGCACGACCGTCCTCGGTGACGCCTCTGCCCCCTACAACTACTGGGTGTCGAAGCTGGACACGTGGCCTGAACTCGCGCTGTATGCCCTGGAGGTGCTTGCTTGTCCTGCGGCTAGCGTCTTGTCAGAGAGGGTGTTTAGTGCGGCTGGGGGAATCATCACGGATAAGCGTACCCGCTTGTCAACCGACAGTGCCGACAGGCTTACACTTGTGAGCGGAATGAAAAGTTCCATGATATTATTGTCTGATATATATATATATGCATGCTTTAATATTTGAAGTATTAAACGAATATAAAATATGGAACATTTGAAGGAAACATTTGGAAGCTGCTAATTGTTCATTAATAGAACTTGAAGATCAAACCATGATATGTCAAAATGCATATTCCAGCCCTAAATTGTATGTTTATTTTATGTTTCTTAATCACATTATGAAATAGTGATATGATGGCTACAAATAGCCAAAGGGTGGATTGTGGTGCAAATATAATTGGCTATTTGTAGCCCTCCATTTTGTCCTTCATCCTCCATTTTGTCCTTCATCCTCCATTTTGTATTTTCTTTTATTCTCCATTCTGTATTTTACATACGAATAGCTATGAACATTCATGTGGACTTCAAACCTGTTTAGTGTAGGAAGCTTTGATGTAACTGTGAAATGTGTATGCAACTTGTTAGTTCTTTGTATAAGATAGAGGTCTAACATATGTATATTGGTCTTACTTATACAGAACAATGCTACCTGCTTTTACTACAATTCCATCTGTATAGGTTTGTTTGAGCTCTATCCATATACATTGTATGGCCAGGAATCTGTTGAGTCTTGTTAATCCTGTGATACCATCAGCATTGTCTAGGGAATTGAGTTGTAGATTCTGAACCTTTGATCAAAGAAACTGGCTACTTCAGATGGTGGGGGGGTCCAATTGAAAGCACATGGCATAGGAATGTCTGTCCTTGGCAAACAGAGAGGAGAAACAGGATGTTTCTCTCATGAAGCTAAATTCAAGAATGAACTGAGCGTGCTCACTGAAGTTCCTCCCAGATGGATGACATCACAAGCTACATCACAAATACCTCCCTCTGAGAAATGGCCTATCAGCTCACTGTAACTGCTAAATTGCCTGACTTCCTGTGTTGAAACTTATTTAAGTTTCACGTGCGCATAATAAAGGGAGACTCTTTTGGGAACACATGATGTAGGCTTGTGATCTTTGAAAGGCTCTCCAGGCCTGTACATATATTATTTAATTTGGAACACACGGTATATCTATAATAGCGAATTTTGCGCTAACAAATTTTGGAGGCACCGCTGAGATAATGAAGATACAGAGATATGAAGATATTTCATCGTTATCCGGACACAAGGGGACTTCGAAGCAGAGACGGACAGATAATGAGCTCAAACAAGGTAATAAGTTATTCTTGTACCTGTCCCATCTCTCCCTCTCTGCTATGATCCGCCCCGGGCCGGGTGAGTTGAAATATTATAAGTCTGTATCAAAAGAACAATCAAGTAGATATACTGTGTGGTTTTTATGTTCTCTGTGAAGTAATGTCCTGAGTGTAAGAAGGTGTGAGCTATGGGGTTTTATATTCTCTGTAGAAGTGAATGGTGTGAACAGACTGTACAGGTTAATAAGGAACAAAGAATGTGAAGTATAACTTGTTAAAAGAAAGCAAAAAGGAAAGTTGATATAAGCAATTTTAGCTGAAGGTTATAGTAGTGAGTAAAGTTGCTGAGAGTGTCCATGCGGTGAGTTTCCATTGTTCAACATGTGGCTGAAGAGGTCTCCCTTTGTTATGTGGGGGGAGGGGTGCACATGGAATGCTTGCATTTGCCATGTCTGCATACCTCAACTCAAGGGAATTTGGGCTTGGAGTAGAGATGTGGGCTAGCCAGAGATTCTGCTCCGATTATGGCAGGCCAAACGGACTGTTGAGGTTCCACAATGTGGTGCCAAAAATACAGATCTGTGCCATGAGGTGCAGGAGTAGAGAATCTCAATTAATTAAGGATTTTTCCAATTACGACAAGATGGGCAGGGGTGAAATTGTAAGTGCTTATTAATAAGATAAGCCAGACCTGTGTCGTGAGTTGTGGGAAAAATCGAAGTATGACTCGCAAGCAAATTCAATGAGATGATGTTTGTAAACACAACTGGACACACAAGAATGGGTGAAGGAAAAAGCAAGTCAATGAGTTAAGGAAAGGTAGAAGGTTTAACAATGAACGGTGATAATGGTTGCTATCTGGAGTGGTGAATATAAGCACGCGGGTGGAAATGGGCATAAGTTGTATTGTGTTTGTCATTGGATAGCCTATTCTGAACAAAATATGTAAAAACCGCGGTACATAAGAGTTTTTCTTATAACTATATACTTTGTTCAATATGGGAAGTTCTATGTACAGTAAATACAATCCCAGTTTCTACTTCACATGAGATACTTATCAGTCTGTGTATAAGTGAGTGGAAACCCCAGTGAGTGTGAATTTGTGTATTAATGAAGGGCCCGTATGAGAGTTAGATTGTGTTATATGGTGTGTACTGTCCGTAACCAGAAATGAAATGAGGCAAGAAAGACCAAACGCTGAGCCAGGCCACAGGGGGTGGAGCTAGGTGATGTAAGGAGATGGGAAGTAAGAACAATAGGAAGAGGTTTTTGCTCCACCCTCCACACAGACCAGCCTAGGAGAGAAGTGTGTCTCCATTTAAGTGGATGTTGGTATATATATGTATATTGTGGTAATGTATAGAGGGAAGGTCACTCTTAGACTCCATGTTAAGTCTCTCACTTGAACAAATGTAGGTGACCAAAGGAGGGACATCTAATTTTATTCCTGAGGGTAGTTGTGTGAGATAATAGTCCAGGATTGCCACAGTGTATATATATATATATATATATATATATATATATATATATATATATATATATATATATATACATAGGTTCTTTGAGTATGTGGAGAATTTAAAAAATATTGAGTCGTGTTATTTTAAATATTATTGAATTAGGATACTAAAATGAGATAGTTGTGTACTTGAAACACCTGATAAGTACTTTAGTCAAATTAATAACAAAAGTTCTATTCTAGAGTGTATCTCATTTTCAATTAACAACAGTATTTTACGTAAAGATTGTTACATTTGAAAAATAAGTACATTTTTGATGCCAGTAATTGAGTTTATCCCAAAGGGTATCAGGGATACCAGTCCCTTAGTAAACCAGTAATTAACCATCATTGGTGCAGTTGTTATGGTTGCAGATTGTAATAACAATATTTCCTCTCCTGTTTGCAGTATGTTTTCGTACAGGTACCAGAGATGGTGTGGGGCCCCTTAATGTCATGCTTCCTCAAGCGGTCATAAAAATACTGTATAGAGTGCAAACTAAACATCTTTCAGCTTCCAGGCTATGTATGAGACTGCCCTGCTAGCACCCTCACATATCGCAATCAAGAGGGGTATAGTTCCAAATGTCGTTTCATGTCTTTTACTGAATTTTGCAAGGTTGAAAGGAGGGGCAGCAAGGGCAGACCATGACATTAAATAGCAGGCACATGATAATGATTGTCGGAAGATTAATGAAAAGAGAAACTAGGGTGTCCTAACAATAATGTTGTAACTGCCATGATTAATGTAAATCTTGAGTTTTACCCATAGATGGTTCCAAATATTGTGAAAATGGACAAGCAAAACAGGCTATGCAGTGGTAACCGACAGAAAGAGGTAATTGTACAAAAACCACTCTTTTCCTCATGAGACACTCAGTTACTCAGGAAATAGAGGTGATGGCGCTCACTGAAATATGTAAGCTGGCTGCAGGTAAGACAGTTTGTGTCTGCACCGACTTAAGGTACACATTTGGAATCGTACACGATTTCACATCTATGTGGCACAGTGGAAGTTTCATGGGGTCCTTGAGTAAGCCAATCCAGAACGCAGAAGCAGTGTCTTTGTTCTACAAGTTTTTAGCTCTTTCCGCACAGGTGACTTATCATCAGAGTCCAGGCTTATGCCAAAGAGACAACTACTGAGGCTGGAAGGAACCAGAGAGCAGGCACCGCAGCAGCCTGACTTCCCTTGAATGAGGTAACGGCTGGTAACCTGCTTGCACCTGAAACAGGTGTAGATATTTCTCTGTTGCTTGAATTACAGGAACAGGCCTCAAAAGAAGAAAAAGGAGGAGTGGAAAAGCGAGCGGAATGCTACTGGGGTCTGGCAGAAAGGTAAATGCATGTGCCTCCCCTGCACACTGTACTCCATGATGTCACATCTGATCCCTGAGCTAACCCATTCATCCAAGGAGGTAATGTGTGGTATGGTGTCTTCTGCTTGGCTTACCCCAGGGTTCAACACTGCTGCAATAGGGTTTGTACAGGGATGCATGATATGCGCCCGTTACAATCCAGGCCAATTGGTCAAGGTACCTTCTCGATGCGAGCCAGACAATCTGTATCAGTGACTGCAGAATGATAGCATACAGCTACCACAGGTAGGTGTTTGGAGTTGTTGGTTTGCATAGACCTCTTTTCATGTTATTTGGAGGCGTGGCTTGAGAAATAAAAATAAACAAATAAATAAAAATAATTTTTAACACGCCAAAAATATGACCTAAGAATATGTTTTATGAAAGTAATTTTGAATATTTGGGTACACCAGAAGTAATAATAAAGGTAAACATTTTATTAGTCATCTACTTGGTTAGAACCACGCCTAAATATAAGACTAAGTTGAGTCCCTATGAAGGTTTTGTTTGGTAATGATGCTGTAATAGGCCTACGCTTATTCCAGGCCACAAAGGAGGGCCTCACCTCCCATGTGAGTGCCTTATATCAGGAGTTATATCATCTGTCACTCATAAATGTGTATTCTCCGTGTTTCCAGATCAAAATGCAAAGAATCCTTTCAAGTACTGTTAACCACTACGATCACAGTGAAACCTCAAGAAAAGCTAATTTGGGTTCATGTCAGACATTGAATTGAGGAAGGAGACAAATGTGGCCCATAATCCTTTGTTATATGTAGGACCCTTGCGGTCATTGGGCTGTCATTTCTCTTCTTCCTCATAAGGGTAACAGAAGATGTACATCCTATGAAGAGGGTTATACTGTTTCATATGTAATGTGTAGAGGCTCCCGGGCCCCGATGAAAAAGTCTTGGAACCGGACCCTGAACTATAATACTTTACTCATAGTACTGGGTTCCCTATATGAAGAAGAGAGGCCTTATGGGCCCCTAAAAGGCTCCTGAGCCCGGGTGCAACTGCATCCTCTGTATCCTCTATAGTTACGCCCCTGGTAATGTGTCAAAGATCAGAAAAATGTCAACAGATGCAATAAGGTAGCAGTAAGTGTACCAATGTTTCAGCCATATTGTGTAATCATACAAATGTTAACCTGTAACAAACAATATAACCTGAAATCACACCTTGGAAAGCCAGTCACATTCAACATGTTGTATGTCATCTAAACTATGAACAAGGTGGCTTATGCAGAAAACGTGAAATAAAGATCAATCTTTCAGGAGCCATCTACCTAGAATACCGTTGGGAAACTGTAACGTGTTTGAGGTATTTTCCTTATCCTGGATATCACCCAGCAGTAGGAAGGGATAATGTAGGAGACAGGGAAAGGGGAGCAGGCGTGTGGTGTCACCCTTGCGGGAGGCAGCCACATGACGGAGGTGACAGCTAGGGTCCCCTGTAGGTGGTAGGAAAAGGCCCGAGAACACAAATAGGAAGGAAAAACCATCCAGGAGAATGAAAATACGCACAACAAAGGAGGGAATTGTGAGCGGAATGAAAAGTTCCATGATATTATTGTCTGATATATATATATGCATGCTTTAATATTTGAAGTATTAAACGAATATAAAATATGGAACATTTGAAGGAAACATTTGGAAGCTGCTAATTGTTCATTAATAGAACTTGAAGATCAAACCATGATATGTCAAAATGCATATTCCAGCCCTAAATTGTATGTGTATTTTATGTTTCTTAATCACATTATGAAATAGTGATATGATGGCTACAAATAGCCAAAGGGTGGATTGTGGTGCAAATATAATTGGCTATTTGTAGCCCTCCATTTTGTCCTTCATCCTCCATTTTGTATTTTCTTTTATTCTCCATTCTGTATTTTACATACGAATAGCTATGAACATTCATGTGGACTTCAAACCTGTTTGGTGTAGGAAGCTTTGATGTAACTGTGAAATGTGTATGCAACTTGTTAGTTCTTTGTATAAGATAGAGGTCTAACATATGTATATTGGTCTTACTTATACAGAACAATGCTACCTGCTTTTACTACAATTCCATTTGTATAGGTTTGTTTGAGCTCTGTCCATATACATTGTATGGCCAGGAATCTGTTGAGTCTTGTTAATCCTGTGATACCATCAGCATTGTCTAGGGAATTGAGTTGTAGATTCTGAACCTTTGATCAATGAAACTGGCTACTTCAGATGGTGGGGGGTCCAATTGAAAGCACATGGCATAGGAATGTCTGTCCTTGGCAAACAGAGAGGAGAAACAGGATGTTTCTCTCATGAAGCTAAATTCAAGAATGAACTGAGCGTGCTCACTGAAGTTCCTCCCAGATGGATGACATCACAAGCTACCTCACAAATACCTCCCTCTGAGAAATGGCCTATCAGCTCACTGTAACTGCTAAATTGCCTGACTTCCTGTGTTGAAACTTATTTAAGTTTCACGTGCGCATAATAAAGGGAGACTCTTTTGGGAACACATGATGTAGGCTTGTGATCTTTGAAAGGCTCTCCAGGCCTGTACATATATTATTTAAATTGGAACACACGGTATATCTATAATAGCGAATTTTGCGCTAACACACTCATAAAGATGAACAAAGCCTGGATTTCCCCAGACTTTTCTTCTCCACCAGCGGACAGCAGCGATACCTAAACAATACGTAGGCTGCACCCGCGGATGGAAGCATCGTTCTCTATCACCATCAAAAACGGGGACCTTTTAGCTTCATCAATCTGTGTATAATATTCATCCTCCTCCTCCTGCTCCTCCTCCTGAAACCTCACGTAATCACGCCGAACGGGCAATTTTTCTTAGGCCAACAAGGCTCAGTCATATAATTTTTGTAAACAATTTTTATACGTTTCAATGCTCATTGAAGCGTTGAAACTTGCGCCTGTACCAATTTTTATTTTAACTGGGCTGCCTCCAGGCCTAGTTACAAATTAAGCCACATTAACCAAAGCGAACAATGGGTTTCACCTGCCCTCTTGGTTGGGCATGGGCAATTTTTCTGAGGTACATTAGTACTGTTGGTACACCAATTTTTTGGGGCCCTCGCCTACAGTGTAATCCAATTAATTTTTTGCCCACCTGCATTAAAGCTGACGGTACATCAGCTGTGCTGGGCACTGCAATGGGATATATTTATGTACCGCCGGTGGGTTCCAGGGAACCACCCATGCTGTCGGTCCACACGGAGTTGTAACTGCATGTGTCTACTTCTAAAGAACCCCAGTCTGACTGGGGCATGCAGTGTGGGCCGAAGCCCACCTGCATTTAACATGACATTACCTCAGCTGTGATGGGCAATGCAATGGGATATATTTATGTACCGCCGGTGGGTTCCAGGGAGCCACCCATGCTGTCGGTCTACACGGAGTTGTAACTGCATGTGTCCACTTCTAAAGAACCCCAGTCTGACTGGGGCATGCAGTGTGGGCCGAAGCCCACCTGCATTTAACATGACATTACCTCAGCTGTGATGGGCAATGCAATGGGATATTTATGTACCGCCGGTGGCTTCCTGGCACCCACCCATGCTGTGGGTCCACACGGAGTTGTAACTGCATGTGTCTACTTATAAAGAACCCCAGTCTGACTGGGGCATGCAGTGTGGGCCGAAGCCCACCTGCATTTAATCTGACGTTAGCTCTGCTGTCCAGGGCACTGCAATGGGATACATTTATGTACAGCTGGTGGGTTCCAGGGAGCCACCCATGCTGTGGGTGCACACGGAATTCCCATTGCGGAGTTGTACCTGCCTGTGACTATTTATAAAAAAACGCCGTCTGACTGGGGCATGCAGACACCTTGACAGAATGAATAGTGTGTGGCACATAGGTTCCCCATTGCTATGCCCACGTGTGCAGCTTCAGATGGAGGTGGCACAGGATTGGATTTCTCATTGCTTCTGTACAGCATTGTGGACTATCGCCCCGCCCCTTTTAAAGAGGGTCGCTGCCTAGCCGTGCCAACCCTCTGCAGTGTGTGCCTGCGGTTCCTCTGGCAGACGCACTTATAAGTAGACATGAGGGTGGCGTGGCATGAGGGCAGCTGATGGCTGGGCAGGGACAGTTTGGTGTGCGCTGTGGACACTGGGTCGTGGGGGGGGGGGGGGGTTGGGCAGCATGTTACCCAGGAGAAGTGGCAGCGGAGTGTCATGCAGGCAGTGATTGTGCTTTGTTGGAGGTAGTGTGGTGCTTAGCTAAGGTATGCAATGAGGGCTTTTCAGAAGTAAAAGTTGTTGGGAGGGGGGGCCCACTCTTGCCGCTATTGTGGCTTAATAGTGGGACCTGGGAACTTGAGATGCAGCCCAACATGTAGCCCCTCGCCTGCCCTATCTGTTGCTGTGTCGTTCCCATCACTTTCTTGAATTGCCCAGATTTTCACAAACGAAAACCTTAGCGAGCATCGGCGATATACAAAAATGCTCGGGTCGCCCATTGACTTCAATGGGGTTCGTTATTCGAAATGAACCCTCGAGCATCGCGAAAAGTTTGTCTTGAGTAACAAGCACCCGAGCATTTTGGTGCTCGCTCATCTCTATTACACAGACATGGTTGCCACAGGTAATTGATTTACAGCTACTGAAATCACATCTACACTGTTCAGTACTTCTCTAGTGTACTACATGTTGATGTTACTTCTGTGTGTGTGCTGTAAAACATTAGGGCACAGAATCTGCTGTTTTCTTCATGTGCAATTCAGAGAAAACACCATAGCAGTTTATATCAATCCACCAGTTCTGGGAAGAGTGAAGACTAAAAAGATGCAGCCTGTGGAAAACTGGTAGAAAATACAGGATACAAGTTATATTGTGGGCAAACTTTTTGATCGCTTTTTTTTTTTGCATTTTTTTCTTGGAGACAGGGTGACAGAAAAAGCACATTTCTGGCATTCTTTTTTTTTCTGACGACGTTAATCATGCGGGGTAAATAATGCAATACTTTTATGGATGCAGCAATATCAAATATGTATTTTTGTTTTATTATTTAGATTCTTTTATTATAAATATGGCAAAAGTTTTTTTTTTACTTTTATTACTTTGTTTTCAAGAATTAGTAAAACTTTATTGATCTTATTTTTACTTTTTTCTTTAGTCCCCAGAGGGGACAACAACTTGCAGTATGATGTAATGCCACAGCATTACATCATACTAGGATTGGGCAGACATTCTATCAAGTCACCCCACGAGGATTGGTTGATAAGTATTCAGCCAAGACAGCCCTGGGGCATTTTAGAAGGCCCCCGGCTGCCATGACACCTACACGGCTCCCTGATATCTCATCCTGAGGGACTGTATGTGACCCCTGAACCCTATGGTATTTAAAAGGTTAACAGGTCCTATGACCACGATGGCACGTAGCTCATCGGAGCTGTTGCCGGCGAGTGTCGGCTGTAAGAAACAGTTGGCACCCACATTGTATGGAGAGAGATCACCCTGCGATTTTCCTCTATACACATCCTGTCACTAAAGGGTTGAAGAAAAAGATATTTTATTTTCTTCAAGTACTACAAAAAATATAAAATTGGTATCTCTGTAATTGCACTAACCTACAGAATACAGCTAATGTCATTTTTTTGCCTCCTGGTGTAAGCCATAAATTCAAGACTCTCCTCCCCCCCCCCCCCCCCTTCTTTCTATTTTGCCAAATATCAAAATTGAGTTTTTTCCATAATATCCCAATTAGGAATTTCTTCAGGAAATTAGGATACATTAAATGGTACCAAAGACAAATACAACTGGTCTCACAAGAAAACAAGCTTTTAGATGGCTAAGGCAGCATAAAATTAGAGAAATTATGATTTTTTGAAAGTGGGGAGGAAAAACAAAAAATGTGAAAAAAATGGCTCTGTCCTTAAGGTGTTAATGCATACTATGTGTCATGAAATAATGTCTGTGGTAATGCTTTTAATGTAGATTTAACATTTGATAAGGAAATGTTTATTTTGCAGCTGTTCCTTTAAGAATTTGTACCTCTGGTATTGGGCGAGTTGGCGCAAGAATGCAGCAGGGCAAAAAATCTATTACTAGGCAACCTGGATATTATAAAAGTTGCATGGAGTAGTGCAAGTCAAAGTTGTGATGCATTTGGTTTTAGTCAAATAGAAGGAAAGTCCCAATTTTCAGAGAGCTGCTATGTAAAAGGTGACCAGTAGAGATGAGCGAGCACTAAAATGCTCGAGTGCTCGTTACTCGAGTCGAACTTTCAGTGATGCTCGAGAGTTCGTTTCGAGTAACGAACCCCATTGAAGTCAATGGGCGACTCGAGAATTTTTGTATATGACTGGTGCTCCGCTAAGGTTTTCATTTGTGAAAATCTTAGCAAATCACCAAAGTCATGTAAAAAACACAGAAATGGATAGGGCAGGCGAGGAGCAACATGCAGGGCTGCATTTCGGGCTCCGAGGTCTCACTGTTAAGCCACAATAGTGGCAAGAGTGAGACCCCCCCCCCCCCCCCCCCCCCCACTGTCAGCATATCGATCGTTCTCCTCTGCCACAGCTGTAACAGCTGTGGCAGAGAAGAACGATGTTAGCCCATTGAATTCAATGGTGCCGGCAATACAGCGGGCTCCATTGAAAGCAATGGGCTGCCGGCGAGCGCGGAATGAATTTTCGGGAAGGGCTTAAAAATATAAGCCCTTACCTGAAAATCATCCTAAAATGTGTAAAAATAAAAAAATAAAAATTATGTCAGCATTAAGATCGTTCTCCTCTGCCACAGCTGTAACAGCTGTGGCAGAGAAGAACGATGTTAGCCCATTGAATTCAATGGAGCCGGCAATACAGCCAGCTCCATTGAAAGCAATAGGCTGCCGGCGAGCGCGAGATGAATTTTCGGGAAGGGCTTAAAAATATAAGCCCTTACCTGAAAAAGAAAGATTTTAGTGTAAAAAAGAATAAAAATGCAGGCATTCTCTTCAATGGAGCCGCTGCTGCTGCCGGCGACTCCA
Organism: Eleutherodactylus coqui; assembly: GCF_035609145.1. Classification (NCBI taxonomy): domain Eukaryota; kingdom Metazoa; phylum Chordata; class Amphibia; order Anura; family Eleutherodactylidae; genus Eleutherodactylus; species Eleutherodactylus coqui. The sequence continues at coordinate 131,502,550 of NC_089843.1, read as the reverse complement.
TTGAAGACAATGGTCTGCTGGCACACCTGAATTCTTTTTCAGGGAAGGGCTTTACATATAAGCCATTCCCTGGAAATGAATTAAAAGTGATTTAAAAACAAAAAAAATAGATACTCACCTCCCTTCAGCTGCCGGGGCACAGCCGCATCTTCTCCTGCTGTCCCCTGCACTGTGGTGCTGAACTGCTGTCATTCAGCTGAGAGCTGCGCTGAGCCAATCAGAGGCAGCATTCACTCACTCATTCATGAATTCATGAATGGGTGTGAGTGAGATCTGCCTCTGATTGGTCAGGCTGTGACCAATCAGAGGCAGCTCATTCAGCAGGCGGGGATTTTAAATCCCCGGCTGCTGAATACTACAGAGAGCAGTTCAGGAGAATTGCCAGCTGGCCGCAGCTGAACTCCGTCTGCCGGGACCAGGTGAGTATATTTTTATTTATTTTTTTTTACACATTTCTGGATGAATTGCAGGGAAGGGCTTATATATTTAAGCCCTTCCCGAAAATTCATTGTGCGATCGCCGGCAGCCCATTGCTTTCAATGGAGTCGGCTGTATTGCCGGCTCCATTGAATTCAATGGCCTAACATCGTTCTGCCGGGACAAGGTGAGTATATATATTTTTTTACTTTTTACACATTTTAGGATGATTTTCAGGTAAGGGCTTATATATTTAAGCCCCTCCCAAAAATTCATCCCGCACTAGCCGGCAGCCCATTGCTTTCAATGGAGCCGGCTGTATTGCCGGCTCCATTGAATTCAATGGTCAGTGCTCGTTTAATCGAGTAACGAGCATCTCGAGCACCCTAATAATCGAATGAGCATCAAGCTCGGACGAGTATGCTCGCTCATCTCTAGTGACCAGCATCTCTGCTGCACTGGAAAGTGTAGGGACACATAACAGTGATTGTAGCTCAATGGATCTGCTATTAATACGCCTGTTGTTGCATCTTCCATTTTCATCATCCAGTGGAAGTTGATACCAGAAAGTAACTACGGCTGTTATTGGATCAACATGTACTTTTAATAAATGTTCCAAGTATGCAAGATCCCAAGCCATGGGGTCTGTCTAAAGAGGGGTGCCAACACGCTATAGAAACCCCAGTAAGTCATGTGACCAGGCATTTGCCAGAGACTATCCAGTGATGGTTTAATATAGGGTGGAAAAGCCACCAAACCTTATGCCCTCCCCATGAGTAGTCTAGACAAGGACCTGGCTGAGGACCCCCCAAGGATCCTCTTTACCTGAACTCATTATTGTCACAGCAGAAAAGCAGACTAAACTGATAGAGACCATGAATTGCATGCCAGAACAGCTATCCTCGGTGGCAGAGAATACACAGAAACCACATACACCTCACACACAAGTTGCAACCTGCTATTAGTGTGGAAGTTCTTATTCTCACCATCCGAACTGCCCAGCAATGGGAATAGCCTGATATAACTGTGGAAAACATACTCATTTTGGAAAAGTTAGCAGAGTACCATCTAAATCACAGTGTTTCTATCTTGCTAAATAGCTCATCACAGAATTCATGAATGGGTGTGAGTGAGAGCTGCCTCTGATTGGTCAGGCTGTGACCAATCAGAGGCAGCTTATTCAGCAGGCGGGGATTTTAAATCCCCGGCTGCTGAATACTACAGAGAGCAGTTCAGGAGAACTGCTGGCCGGCCGCGCTGAACTCCGTCTGCCGGGACAAGGTGAGTATATATATTTTTTTTATTTTTACACATTTCTGGATGAATTGCAGGGGAGGGCTTATATATTTAAGCCCTTCCCGACAATTCATCGTGAGATCGCCCACAGCGCATTGCTTTCAATGGAGCCGGCTGTATTGCCGGCTCCATTGAATTCAATGCGCTGGACAGCTCCAGCCCATTTCTATTGAAACGCGACTAGGAGCAGTTTTTTTCGGGCGATTTTTCGGCCCCGGTCACGCGATTTGCGTATACGCATCCGTCATGCGATCCGCAGATCGCGGCAAAAAACGCCCGTGTGACTAAGGCCTAATGGTCTGGCAAGACTTGTTTATTACAAGCCCATGCTGACTCTGGTTAGGTGCAAGGGACCTCAGACTGGGCAGAAGGGTCACCTTCCAATGAGATAATGACCCTATGCACTTAACCAAGACAACACAGGGATGACTTAGGGACAACTCTATGAATGTCCTTGAGTGACCCACCCAAATGAACATCTCTGAAGAGACCTGAAATGGCTGTCCACAGACTGTTCCAATCCAACCCGACAGAGCTTCAAAGGATCTTCAGAGAAGAATAACAGATAATTCCTAAATGCATGTGTGCAAATCTTGTGGCATCATACCCAAAAAGACTGGAGGCTGTAATCGCTGCAGAAAGTGCTTCAGCTAAATACTAAGTACAGGGTCTTAATATATATAACAATGCAAAATGTTAGTTTTTAATTTTTTAAAAATTGATAAAGATTTCTAACATTCTGTTTTCACTTTATTATGGGGTACTAAGCGCAGGATGATGGGGGGAAGAACTTGATATTTTTTTAATTTTCCCAAGGTCACAACATAAATGTAAAAAAGTGACAACAGTGACAAGACTTTCTAGACCCACTACATTATATATGCACTGCCAACAAGACTCACCCCCTTCAGAGAAGAGCGTATTGGTTACAAAGCATACTTGCAATACAATAGACTAAGTTTCTGTTTGGTCACTAAGGCCAGTATTACACAGCAGAGAAACTCACACAAGATTTGTGCATTGGGAGACGCACAAATCTTATGCAATTATAAACCCCATTCTTTTGAATGGAGTCATATACACAAGCAATGTTTTCCTGCGTGGGATGCTCTATCTTATCACGTTCCTCAGAAGGCATCCCCCATTGATTTCAATGGTACCTTTGATGCATTGCATGGCTCTCACATGCTGTGTGATGTCCATGTAGGTACGTTGCAAGGTTTCCTATTGAAATCAATAGAAAACATTTCCGATCCTCTATTGCACGTGAAACTCACGCAAGAGGATCGGAATTTTACAGATACAAGGCATTTTTGCATGAAAAACACCTTACATCCAAGGGTAAATCGCACTCGTCGTGTGTAGGTAGCCTAAGGAGAATAAATATAAAATAAATGATTTTGCTGAGTAAAAAGTTTGTCTGAGAGTTTAACAATGAGCAGCACTGCAAGACGAAAGGTTTAGCAAGGTTAAACTCATACCTAATAATGTGGTTTTCAGATCTTGCATTACAGAAAGCACAGTTAACGGAAAATTGTTCTCTTGAAAATGGAACCTAATGCGATATGAGCAGGAAAGTACTTGTACGTGCTCTTCTGCTATTTTGGTTTTATTTAGCAGTGAATTGAATGATATAGTAACTGAAATTTTCAAAGAATACATTTTTTCCACAGCTGTAGTGCTGGAATAGTTTATTATTATAAATACATCTATAGAAGAGTCAGCTTACATATTTTGAGGAAAGCTTTAGGTCAAATTGTACTTTTAAAGGGACATTCCTCATTTAGGACTTATTCACATCAACAATATACTCGCAGTAAGCACAAAAATCGCACAAATATCAAATCAATTTTTTTGAAAAAAATTTCAGCACATTCTATTTTTGGACGCTCCCTTAGAACATCTCACCCACTGTTTTCAATGGGACCTTAAAAGTCATTGCATGGCACTTGCCGCACATGCAAGTGCAATGTTTCTCCCTTGTGATTAGTGATGAGCGAGCATACTCGCTAAGGGCAATTGCTCGAGCGAGCATTGCCCTTAGCGAGTACCTGCCACTCAAGAGAAAAGGTTCGGGTGCCGGCGCGGGCAGGGAGCTGCGGGGGAGAGCGGGGAGGATTGGAGGGGAGATCTCTCTCTCTCCCCCCGTTCCCCCCTGCTGACTGCCGCTACTCACCGCTGCCTCGCGCCAGCACCCGAACCTTTTCTCTCGAGCGGGCAGGTACTCGCTAAAGGCAATGCTCGCTCGAGCAATTGCCCTTAGCGAGTATGCTCGCTCATCTCTACTTGTGATGCTATCACACACTTGAGGATCACAATTTCACAGAAGCAAAGCGATTTTAAATCAAAGACACTTTGCATCGCCGTGATAATCACACATTGGCAAGCGTGAAACTCAGCCTGACATCACACTCACCCATGTGAATGTAGCCTTACTCTTTTTGTCTTATATCATGTCACAATCCAAAAAGAGAAATAAACAAGTTTATTGATGTCCCCCTCTTCTCAGTGATGTTGCATATTAAATTAATATCCCGGTACAGTGGAGACCTTCACTATTCCACAGTCTGCAATGGACAGCAAGCAAGTTAAGTCTCGTCATTTTATCTAAGCCTAAGCCCTTTGGTAGTCACTAGCTGATGGTAAGAGAATTGGAAACTGATATGGACAGTCAGTATGCCCAGCGGCTCATCATGTACCCTCAAACTGTGAAAAGTTGAATGCTGCCTAGTTTATCAAAGTTTGGTATTTCACTGAAATGTAGAATGCAATTGCGATCATGTACTTACTGCTTTAATATGCAAGTAATTCATGGGCTGTCAGCAGAGAAATGTATAACTGTGGGGATATAATGCTGGGTATTTGGTCACACATGTGGACAAATCAAGATTGTGGATCACTGCCCCGAGTGTCCTTGGGTGATCTGCAAAAGACATGCGGTTAGCTTGTCCTGAGCTGTGCTAAACAGCAAGTTTGCCACTCTGATAACACATGTAGAGCTGAGCCGCATTGGACAAAAGTGTGTACTGTGAGTTCTGTACTTATGCCTGCTGGTGTGCAGTGAGCCACAGTGAAGACTGGCAAAATTGAGTCTTGGAGAAATGCCAGTCACACATTTGGTCGAGAGAGACAAAGACCGTAAAGAATTAAGAAACTATGTTGTTGTAAGCTTCCAAGTTATTTGCTTCTATAAAGACATACAGCCACCTAGAAGTGTGCCTTTGTAAAAAAAAATTGAAACCACCAAGCTGTTTGCCTCTTTAAAGATGTATATCCATTAAGCCTGTTGCCCTCATTGAGAAACTGTAGCCAACAGCTTAATAGCTCATAGTCAGTCGAACACCTATTCCGGTTAACAATTTAGTGTTAGTGTAGCATTCCTTTTAGGGTTGTCATACCTACATTTATTGTCTGATAGTTGCTAGAAAGACATGAGATATGCAAGATGCATGCTAGAAGAATCAATACTGCATTGCAAAGAAACAGCATCGACATTGGCCAAAGGGGTTTGAGGTAAATATGGTTCTTCAGCCTTGAGCGTCAAATTCCGAGACCATACTGCATTGGGATTCAAGTTTTGCCTTACCTATGGGACCTCCTTTGCTGTGCATACCCCTATTTTCTGTAGTCTTTTACGTGGTTTATAGGACAGGTCTAGTAAGTATGTTATATCATTTGGATTATGGATATGCATCTAATTTTCCCAACCATAAATCTGTTGTCCTCTCTAGTGCTCCAACGTTAAAGGGGTTGTCTCGCGGCAGCAAGTGGGGTTATACACTTCTGTATGGCCATATTAATGCACTTTGTAATATACATCGTGTATTAAATATGAGCCATACAGAAGTTATTCACTTACCTGCTCCGTTGCTAGCGTCCTCGTCTCCATGGCTCCGTCTAATTCTGATGTCTTCTGGCGTTTTTAGACGCGCTTGCGCAGTCTGTGCTTCTGCCTGGTGAATGGGGCCGCTCGTGCCAGAGAGCTGGTCACCGCGTCGTCATCGTAGCTCCGCCCCGTCACGTGTGCCGATTCCAGCCAATCAGGAGGCTGGAATCGGCAATGGGCCGCACAGAGCCCATGGTGCACCATGGGAGTAGACCCGCGGTGCACAATGGGAGAAAACCGCAGTGCATCCCTGGGAAAGGACCGGCGGCCATCTTAGGGAGAAGATTTTTATAACTCCATATTTCGTCAGATCGGTGAGTAGCAAGCGGTTTAAAAACCGCTTTAAATTGCTATTTTATGCCAGGGGGGTGACAGGGGGAATGGGGTAATGTAAAATTTTGATGTTTGCCGCGAGACAACCCCTTTAATCCTGCAATTTGTGTTTCCTCTCTGTAAATCCATGCTCTACTACCTGCTGTATAAGACGGGCACAAATGTTTCAAATTTTAATGGTAGGCAAACAATATTTATCTAGCACTAAACATGCATGCTAATTGAGAAACATTGTGTGACACTACCTTTCTTGTTTACAATTCGGATCGCCAGTGTAATATAATAGAGTTAGTACAGAAAGAACTTTAAATATTGACAAATTGCAAGTCTAAAATATACAAACAAAACTAGTAACAAACAAGTTTATTTGAAAAGCACACATGTCCATCAAGTGCCGCGCCATGGTAAGGTTTACACACTGTATATTTACTATATTGATTTACAGGAAAGACTAGAAAAACGTGGCTGATAGAATTTCTCATGACAATTATTTCTCACAATTCACGAGGGAGAATAATCCCTTCCTGACTGCAGCAAATGCCAGTTAAACAGCAACATGGATCGATGCTCTGACTTTTTAAATCTTATTCACAAAGTCTCTGCAGAAATTTCATTGACAAGAAGTCATGTAGGTGTATGCTCACTAAATAGTGGTTTGTTTGTAAAGGATTGATGATTCTTGCTTTACTCTGCGTAAGGGCTCCTTCACACAGACGTATTTTCATAGCAAATTACGTACGGATAAAACGTGGTAATAGACAGCAATGACAGTGCATTGCTTTTCATTGTTCCACATGCACCTGCGTATATTTCAAGGGTATGTCACACGTGTAAAAAATGGCAGCATGTTCTATTTTATCCCGTATATGAGTCCTATTGTTGTCCACGGGTGCATACCAATTGTAATGCATACGCAATAACTATATGTACTTGTGGCGCTTTTTACACATGTTGCTAGGAGACATGTGAAAAAAACTTAAAAAACAGGAAGTTCTTGCCAGAGTGCAGGATAGCATGTAGGGAGGGACCACCACACCCAACCAAGCTCTTTCGGTGCCAACATGTCTACATTCAATATGAGACAGATCACTGTTCTGATGCAGGACTTTCCTGTTATTTGGGACCCAGGAAAATCTTCTCCAAAGTTGGGGGTCATCTTATATGCTGGGAATATGCTGTAGAAAAAAAGAATCAATACTCACTTGCAGCGCTACTGCAGGCTGTCGCTTCCTCATCCACGCCAACAGAGCATTGCTTTCTGGATGCGGTGCTTGAATTCCCTGCCTCCAGAAAGCTAATGCTCTGATTGGCTAATGCAGCACGGCATCAGCCAATGAAAGCCGGCTGATGCCGGTTAACCAATCACAGCCATTCAATGACATCAAAAACAGCAGCTTGAATTACTGCACAGACATTCTCAGGTTCCATCTGAATAGTGCACATGAAAACTCGCCACTTACTGGTAAGAATCCCAAAGACACATTTGAAAAACGATGAGCCCGTGTGAGATAGTATGTCAGGGCTTGAACCCTCAACCTCTTGTGTTCCAGTCGGCAGCCCTCTCTGCTAGGCTATCCAGGACTTGGACAGTTCCTTTGCTGAAACCTAGCCTTGCTCTGTATTTCTCAGTTACCTAGTTCCTGCCTCCTGGTCTTGACCCTGCCCCTGTTCCTGATTGCACTTCCCATATAATCCTAGCCCTGACATTCATTCAGTGTGTCATTATTGTGTTCCACCACCTTGATTAAGCTCCTCTTCCTCTGACTGCTCTACAAGCATACTGATACCTACTGCTGCTGACCTTTGGCTTTCATTGACAATGATTCCATCTCATCCATTCGTACTGCATACCGTGACTTCCCGATAACGACTCCCCGCTATTCTGACTACTCTCCAGTGACCGGCTCAGCTATCACACCTGTGGCTCCAATCCAGCATTGGTAAGACACAACATAGTGATTAAAAATCTGACTCCTGTTGTCTAACCTTCTGTACGGAAAGGGGCACAGAACGTGGGTTGTCAGGCTAAAGGCCTTATCTGCTACTATAGTGAAAGAGGCTGGTGGGCCCAAAGAACCAGGAAGCAGCCGTAGCTCTGGCAGGGCCAGCTGGTTAAAAAGAAGCTGCTGACCCATTCTGGAAGCACTGAAAACGCGAGCATCTGCAGTGCTTCCATTAGGACCTGATATCAACAATTATAAACCAATAGATACTATCAGCCAGAGCCAACAAAACAACCAAACAGTACTGTTTATAATTGTAACTTCAGGACCTTGAACACAGTGGATTCTTCACATGGATGTGCTTACTGTCCATGGCCCCAATGCAGTTTGAAAACTGCGCAGCAGCATCAAAACCATCTGCGATGTCCAGCCAGGCTTGCAGAAAGAGTCGTAACATCACCAATGGCTTCAGCTGCTCTCACATTACATCACAGATCATCCTGATGATCCCAAAGATGGTGGAGTGGCCCAACAGGAACTCAAAATGCAATGATGCAAATGAGTTCCCAGTGGCAAGGAATCTGAAAAGAAAAGAGAGATACAAATATTAAAACTGCTTTCACATCTGCTGTGAGGATTCCACTTTTCTGCTCCGTGCATACAGCAGGAAAGACGAGTCACCTGGCCGAATGGATTTGTCTTAAGACAAAAAAATGTTGTCTGTGCGGTCATGCGAGTGCTAGAAGAGTGTCTCTAGGAGGTTGGGCAACCTCTGAAATCATTCCCCTGCTTGCATTCATTTTTGCGCCTGTGGAAAACGCTGTACATACGCCAGAATAGGTGCGTAAAAAAGCACACATATGTGGCAATACACAGCGATGTGCAATTCAATACACACATAAAATGCTGTGATTTTTATGCAGCGTATTACGGTACACTTGTGTGAAACCAGCCTTAGGAAGTGTCTTAAATTACTTCCCTAAAGATAACAAACAGCTTTGGGTATTCTCAAAACCCTGAGCCCGTGTAAGCAGTACACTGCATCTTGGTCCGAAAGAGCAGATCGGATGAAAATTACCAAGTGACATATAAAAGAGATGGAGCACCAGAGCAAATATTAAACTTGGGGCTAAATCACCAAGAATAAAAAGATCTAGGGAGACGTTTATGAAGATGGGTGCTTCATATGCCAGTCTTAATATTATCCCCGCCAGTGCACAATGCAGCCAATGTATGAAGAAGCACAAGCCTCTGCATATATTAAATGCATCTCAGCTGCTATATGCACCTACACAGAAATCTATACCAGCTAGCAGCTGGCGTAGATTTCTGGTATAATTTACACCAGTTTCTGGTATATATTATGCATAAATGTGTCGATCAAGAGATGCCCCTTATTGGGAAACTGCCACAAAAAGGTGTTGATAAATCTTCCCCTGGTGTTTACTTTTTTCTTGTGCACTCTTTTCTTGAATTAGGGCTCTTTCCTCAGGGCATGTTTGCTGACAAGACAAACCCTTTAGAAAAGGGAATCTTGCACAGGTTCAGGGCAATAACGTGTTCCCTGAAAATAAGCCCTTCCCTAAAAATAAGCCCTAGCTACACTACATTTTAAAAAAAGCAATACTTACCTAGCAGGTGCCATGCAGGTCCTTCACACCGCTCTGCGAAGTTCCAGCAGCTTGCTTGCCGTCCTCAGCCACCGACAGAAGAGTGCTTCCTGGTAACAGAGTTCGTAAACTCCGCCTCCAGGAAGTGATGTCTCTGATCGGTTCTCGAGCACTGCAGCTGTTCCAATCAATGCAGCACTCGATGAACCAATCACAGCCATTCAATGCGATGGCTGTGATTGGTTCATCGAGCACAGCATTGATTGGCTGACTGCAGCTGGCCGTGTCACTCAAGAACCAATCAGAGCCATGGCTTCCTGGAGGTATGGTTTATGAATCTCGCTACCAGAAAGCGATCTTCTATCGGTAACTGCAGGCAAGTTGCCGCAACCCCGCAGAGCAGCAGGGAAGACCGGGTCCGTGCTAGGTAAGTAATACGCAGACTTTCTTTACCGCGATTACCGAGGCATTTTGAACGTGGTATAATGCTCCCATTTATTTCAATGGGAGCTTTGCAGACATGTGCTTGAACACGATTTTCAAAAAACAAGATCATGGAAAAAAAAATTAAACATAAATAAAGAACTTTCTACTCTTAACCCCTTCCCTCCCTAGTGAGTTTAGAAAAAAAAAAATAATTTCCAAAAAAGGGCTTTTATTGTAGGAAAGTGGAAAAACCTAAAAAAAATATAAGAATTTTGGTATTGTCGTAACCGTACCGACCTGCAGAAAAAAATGTAGTGTATAATTTATGCTGCATAATTACCGCTTTAAAAAAACTCAAAAAAATCTATGGCAGAATTGACGGGTTTTTTTCTCCCTACAATCATAAAAAAAATAATAAAAGTTTTACGATATAGTCTATGTACCCCAAAATGGTACCAATAAAAACTACAGTTCGCCATGCCAAAAACAAGCCCTTATATGGCCGCGTCGACGGAAAAATAAAAAAGTTATTTCTGTTGAAAAATGGAGATGAAAAATACCAAAAATAGGCCATGTCCGTAAGGGTTTAAGCAGTTCTTCTCAGTTGTGCTGTGAATACTTGCCAAAGGTATTACCAGTGCAAAGAGTGTGCCACCAGTTCCTATCAGATTAATAGGTTGCTTCAATGGCTGATCATAATATGGACAGTTTGGGTTGTTGCCTATGACATGACTCTCCCGGAGAACCTATGGCTGCGAAAACCACCCACAGTCTTAAAATCCTGTATAAAATAGACGCTGTAGATGTTCTATGGTAGGCTGCAATGCCACTGTGACAGCAGATGAAACGGGGACCATAGGAGGGATCAGGTCACTTATGTATGATCACAGCAGGCAGCAGGTGACCTTTTCAATCAAGAAGCAGTGCCTGACCCTTGCAACATGACATGACTGGGCTGAGCCAATCAGCTGCTGACCCTCTGTGATTGCAATATCTTCTGGCATTCCTCTAAGGTTGAGTGAAGATCACTGTTGTTCCAGTGGACAGCAGAACAGCATACTCAGTTTTGTTGCAGTCTGCGGTTTCAGATTCCTTCCACCACTACAAAGACAGCATCCCTTTCATGACTTTATTGCAAGTATGCCGGCCCTGCCTAGAAATGGTGGTGCCATTTTAAATTGGTAGGTTCCCTTTCTAAGACCAGGGCAGTGGGTCCTGGAATAGTGAAATCATATCCCATTATTGTTGCTAAAAAAAAGGCAAACCAAATAATATTAAAGGGGAGCCCCCTCCCTTTGTCTACACAGCAATCTGCATTGATTATGGTGTAGAAAGGGTTAAACAGATGAGATCCCAGAGAGATTCTCTGATCCCAACTGTTAGTGCTTAAGTTTGACTGTCAATCCCATCTGCCCTCTAGCTGGTGATCATGTGAGCACAACAGTCACATTCCCTTTCCGTGCCATAGATGTACTTTATAATATAGAGAGGGTAATACCTTTTCACATTATCATGCATATGTACATCGTGGCAGAGTATGTAATGGTGATTGTGCAGGGTATAGACTGACAGTCCTCCAGCACTAACAGCTGGGAGCAGGATAAACTAATATCTTGTCTCTTTAACCCTTTCTGCAGTGCTGACTATAGATATGGCATGAGAGCAGGGGGTCTGAAGTTCTGTAAACAGCCCAGGGTCTATAGAACATTTAATCTGCCACTGAGTTCTTTTCCTAGAATATGTATTAAATTTATGTATTAAATTTAAAAATATGCTTGAGGCTAGAGTTATTAGATTTCTTTAAAAACTTTTAATTTCCACAATAGAGAAAACCTGTTTTACTACAAATGAGGATAGAAAACAGTTTTATTCTTCAGAGTTGATGAGGTAATTAAAAAGCATCTGTCAAATTAGTAATTAAAGGTATGTTGCTAGCAAGCTATGCTTAAATAAGCTAAGAAATAGAAAATAAAAGTTTCTGGCATAGAAAACAAATATCAATTTGTAGGTGACATACTATGATTGGCTAGCCTTATACTGACCATAATTGAGTGGTGCATAAGGGAAAGTAATTTGCGCTGTTATAGAAAGTTCACAACTTTCTATTAAATATTATAATTATCATATATTGTTGTTGTTATTAGCTGTTTCGTTGTTCATGACCCTCGGGGACCCTAAAGGCGAGCTCCCTCCATGTTTTTTTTTGTTTTGCGCTGCTTCTTTCAGTTGTGTGATATCCATGCCAGTATCAGCTCTGACCGTATCAGCCATCAAGTCCTTTGGCGGCCGGGTCTTCTTTTGCCACTGATCTGTCCAAGCATTATAGATTTATCTAGCAACTCTGCTCACATTACATGGCCAAAATCCTTGAGCCAGGCGATCTTGCCCTATAGTGATATATCGGGTCTTATACGATTCAGGACTTCTCTGTTTATTACTCAGCAGGGTAACAAACCCAGGGTTTGCCGCCCAGGGTATACGCAGCCGCTTTCAGTAGCACCACAGCTCAAACGCATCAATCCTCCTTCTATCAGCTTTTTTCACAGTCCAGCTTTCACATCCATGCATGGCTATGGGGAAAACGGTGGTTTGCACTATCCTGCGTTTAGTTGCTATGCCGATATCCCTACTTTTCTAGATTTTGTCCATGTTTAGCATAGCGCTTCAACCCATTGCTATCCTACGTTTTATTTCTGGCATAGATTCTCCATCCTGGTCAATTTTTGAGTCAAGGAAAATAAAGTCTCGCACGCATTCTATGACCTCATTGTTGATTTTGATTTGAATTTGGCCATATTTTGCAGTTGTCATAATTTTATTCACAAATTCAATTTATACAGATTATAATAGCAATGTGCATGTTTTTAAAGCAGAAGTCGACAATTGTCTTTAGGGGTTTATTTTTTGTGGAGGCTGAGTTAAATAATCTACTAAGCAACTAAGGACAGGTACATGTGGCACATAGAAGAATACAATTTTTATATGTACAGGGTACATGAGCAAGATTTGTATAGTCTTCTTCCTACACGAATGTGCTGCTTCCTCACTCTGTTCTTTTCTATGTAGAGCAGTTTTTCACAAACTCCAGTCCTCATGGACCCCCAAAGGTCATGTTTTCAGAATATTCTATAGTAAGAACACCTGTGGCAATGTCTGAGGCACTGATAATAATTACATCACCTGTGCAATACTGAGAGAATCCAGAAACCATGACCTGTGGGGATTCTTCAGGACTGGAGTTTGGGAAACATTGGTATTGAGTATATATTTAGCCTTCAGGATGTTCTTATGAGCCCCCAAGCTTATTGTATGTGTCTACATGAATCATCAATGAGCATTTCACTGGAAAAGAAAAATGACTAGGACACTCATACATATACTTATGAGGAGATAGTTTCCTACTTGTTTGTGAAAGCCTGAAGGAAACCAGACTGATGACCTAACCCCAAGATTTATCAATATTCACCTTGAGGTCTACAGGTAAATCATAATGTACTATATGGCTGCTAACTGATTTAGGCATTAGATGTTTTTTGTCATTCATTGTGTTTATTGGTCCACATCAAAAAACCTTCAGTTTATGCAGCCTCCATTAAACCTAAAAGCTGTAACTCTTTTTCAAGGTTATCAATTACATAAACAATGTAATTGTTTGGAAAGTTCTCTATTGCTGTTATTTAGAGATTTACAATAGTATAAGAAATTAGCTCTAAGTCTTTTCTCCTAAAAACTGGGTTTCAGCACACTGAACAAGGAAAACACTCTCAAGGGAATCTGTTCTTGTTACTAGAGAAATAAAAGCAAGATAAAAAAGAATTGTCTGATGCTTGTTAGAAATAAGCCCTAGCAGCAGTTTAAAAACCTGCGCCAAATTTTGTTTGTCCTGGAAATCTCTGAAAAGCAGAGCAAATGCAAATCTGTAATTTCAAAATCTTTTCTATGCCTGAAGTACAAAATTTCTTTTAAATCCATTGATCTCCCACCACCAACTTTAGATGAGTTTACTACATTTTAGACAGTTTCCCAAACAAAATTGTGCACTTTGAATAATTGCACTCCTATCCATCATTATATATGTGTCAGTTCATGACCCCCTGTATCATCTTCTGTCATGGTAGGTAATAGAGTGTGATCTTTCTAGTCATTAGCAAGAATTATGGGACGTTTTTGTATCACCTAAAGTGATGACATTTATTTCGCTATCAGTGAAGACATACCCGTAAGAAATGTAACAGGAAATTATTTTTGAAGGTCATATATAGAACCATTTTTTCTCACTTCGTTGACAGAATTGACTACATTTTTATTATTTCATGCAGGATCTCACTGACTTCACTTGAATATATTATAGGCAGATAGATGAAATTCTTAACCTTTTGTCTGGACACGTGTGGCACAATTTAATTCAAGCTTACTGCAACAATTTGTTTGGAAATTATAATAGGTACTAGAACTGGTCCAACTCCAAAATTCTTCATTTCGGGAATCTAACCTGGCTTATCGCCCAGCCACAATAAATCTGTAATTTTTTTGTGTATGCCAAGGGGATATCAATCACTGGCATTAGAAGTTTAGGTGATGAGAGAAAAAAAGAAAATGGCATTTCAAATATGCATGTGACTAAAACAAGCTCCTAGATTAATGTAGCTGGCAGAACGAAATATATGTATTCATGTAGCATCAAGCACAGAACCATTTTCTAGTAACCCTTATGTAGAAAGATATTGTTTGGCGTAAACTAATAACTTACCAAGGAGTTAGAATAATAAAACAAATCTAAAAGATAACAGCTTTTCATGTGGAGCAGACGAAGAAACAGTGTTCCACGTAGTACATTTTCCCAGCATGCACAGTTTAAGTGAAAACATGATTAGACCAGGATACATAGTGAAAGGAATACAAAATTCAATTTTAAATCAACGTTCTGTCTCTAACTGATTAATTTAACTTGTAGTGATAAATACACTGAGAGCCAACAGCATACAGATGGTACCTAAAAAGGTTTTCAAGGTTAAATGAATTCAGTAAAATTGTTGGCTCACCTTACCAGACTTTAGAGTGCAAAATATGTAGTATAATATTAAGTGAAGTATCATGAGCTAAGAAGAAAATAAGTGCTAAATAGTTCTCATAAACTTGTTCAGGATGTCCATGGGTATTGCAGTTCATTAAAAAAAGAAGTAGCAGTATGGACAGATTAAGATAACTAAGATAGACAATTGTCTATTTGGTTTTTATAACTTGCTGCTAACAAGTCAAAGTAAAAGTTATTTTGTATAAAGTAGAACTTTGTCTAAAGCGGTTTACACAAAGATTTCTGAGTAGAGATGAGCGAACCTACTCGGCCACGCCCCTTTTTCGCCCGAGCACTGCGATTTTCGAGTACTTCCGTACTCAGGTGAAAAGATTCGGGGGGCACCGTGGGTGAGTGGGGGGTTGCAGCGGGGAGTGGGGGGGAGAGGGAGAGAGAGAGGGCTCCCCCCTGTTCCCCGCTGCTGCCCCCCGCTCCGCCACGCCTCCCCCTGCCCCCCGGCACCCCTCGAATCTTTTCACCCGAGTACGGAAGTACTCAAAAATCGTGGTGCTCGATCGAGTAATTATTCGAAACGAGTATATTCGCTCATCTCTATTTCTGAGCAATCAGACTGAACTTACAGATACTGAATTTCGTCTACATTAAGTGACAATGTCAGGCTTCTCCTGCTCCTGCCCTGGCTGACCCGCACCCCACAGGCAAACAGATCTAATCATTAACCCTTTTGGGACCCACCAATTGCTTGTATGTTTTAAACACCAGCTGAACTGACGAAGGGGCTATCCCCGAAACGCGTTTTCATAAGCTGATCACGTACTTTATTAAATAAAAGGAGAAGTTTCCCAAACCTTTGGTCACTTCCTATTTGCTTTAACCTGGAGTGTTGTGCCTTCTCCACTGCCAGTTTTTTAGTTCTACCCTCTTACTCTATCTCGCCCACCCAGGTGGTGCATCATTTGGTCAGGCAGCATCTCCACTATTGAAGTTACCACTTCACTCTCTTCACCCCTTTTACAGTATCATTTTTCACAACAAACACAACTGTACAGGTTTTGCTCCTCCCCTCTTTTTCCTCGTCGTCCACAATCTCAGGCTTATGGGTTGTTATGGCAGATACTGGATGAAAAAGTGATCAGGCATATTGAATTTCTAAATTTTCCATCTATTATTCCTGTGGAAGAGAAGCTGCTGCCAAAAGGAATGTGGCACCGGCTCATTTCCCGATGAAAAAGTACCCATGCTTGACCAAGCCAAGGATGCATGCTTATAGTGGTCAGGAGAAATAACTATTGGGTGCATGAGCATTCGGCTGACGTCTGTCTCATGTAGGATCAACTTGAGTTATGGTTAACAATAAATTTTACCATGCACCAGATTTGATATTATTTGAGAAACTATTAGCAATATAATATTTTGCTCTTGACATAGCATCCACCATCACAAATCTCTCTTCTACTAAATCTCACCTCCAGTATAATTTTATGTTGAGCACACCGTAGCTGTCATTTCACTTGTCCAGTTGTTGTATAATTACAGTTTCTTCCACATAATATTTTACTATACTTTATAAATTTCGAAAAATATCTTGGACAGGCCAGGATAATACAGAAACATGACCTGAAGTCATGCGGTACGCTATCATTATTCCGTAGCTGTGAAAGGTTCAGCTGTATGTCTATACCTCTTACAAAACACTGTTTTATACTATACAAAGGCTGTGAACATGTCATTTCTTGTTAGACATTATATTCAACTATATCAAAGAATATGATATTATTATAAAGTGGTTGAAAATGAAAAGTACAAAATATTAAAGACTCATTTTATGAAACTGGATCCAAAATCTAAAGGTAGATATAATTGTAAAAAGTTAGATATGCATTACACGTAGAGTGTAAGAGAACAGAACGGAAATGATTCAAAGGTGTGCTTTGGAACCTAGTTAAAGGGGTTGTTCAAGTTATATATATATATTTTTATTTTTTAATTTGTGTCCCCCATATGTAAAAATAATAAAACATTCTCCTCCACAGCTCTAGCACTGCAGCTCCAGTCTCCCCTGTAACAGTGTGTTTACAGGCTGCAGTCAGTCTGTGTATGGGATGTCAGAGGCTGTTGCAGTCAATCACGGATCTCAGGGCTCTCACCCTTGGGTTTGTTTGCGACTACATTTCCCATCTCATTCTCAGGATTTTCACATCCTGACTACTCTCTTGATAACAACCATTGGCTCTGTTCCCAACACTACTGCTATATCAGCACTACTGCCACCAATTGATAAGTATTCCAGGGACCACCCTTGAGAATCTGACTGTGAAAGTCCATACCTCCTTATGAGAGCTTATGGTGAAGAATGGGAGATTCCTTAAACTCTGCATGCCAGTGTATTTAGTGGCAAACATTTTGTGGTTTAGAGGATCCATCTGAAGCAGGATATCAGCTAAGCTTTCTGGTATTCTCTAGGTGTCTGGTTGGGGACAGCTTGACCCACCTTCAGTAGGAACACAGCTTGTGGAGACAGAGGATATAACTCTCAAGAGCAGGGATTTTGTGTCAGCACAGGGCGAAGTTGAACAGAACAAACTCTTGGCCACATTATCTTGCTTTCGACTTGGCAAGGTAACCAAAGAACTCTACAGCTAACTTCAGTAGACAGATTCAGTAGACAATTTTGATTTCTGAAGACAGAGCATGTTCTCACATGTACTTTCACAAGACGTCCTTCCACAGTCCTCTCATTTAGGAACTGCTCTATTTTGCAGCTAATGTCCTATGCACTACCTATCCTCACAATCCAAACAGACTGTGTAAAGGTTATTTTGGGACATTGCAAAATTCACTAGAAGTAGAGTAAAGTAAGCTGAGCTAGTTTGAATTGGTTCCTAAGGAATACATGTTGACATAATTACTTAGTATTCACGTGAATTATTAATACCATATATGTATAACTTTCCCTAAACTAATGTATGCATCATATAAAGAAAAGCTTTTGTAATGATTGGAGACAACTCCTTTGTATGCAATCATAACCAGTAATATGTCTATTATGACACTTTTAAGCTCTCCCATATCAGTCTATACTTATTGGGGGACATTTATCAAGCACTTTACACCAGTTTCTGGTGTAAAAAGTCAAAAACTTTTGTGTAAATGGAGATTTGCAAAAGCAAAATTGTGACGTTTCAGTTTTTTGTGCTACTCTTAACACTTTTATGAGCAGGGCTTGTTGAGAGGTGGCAAAGCGACTCCAGACCAACAGATTTATGTAAAATTTATGCCAGAAACTGAGCTAAATTATTCCATAAGTGTACTCCAGGTTGGACATGGCATACATTTTTGTGTAGGTGCAAGAAGGTGACAGGATACACCTGTGTGTCTCTCTTCATGCATCAAGTGTGTAAGGTCTGCTACTCATGTCTGCCACCCTCTTGCGTTTCTGGGCAGCAGCAAGCATCATTCTGCTATTTCTGTGCATATGGGCCCTGTCTGTTTTCATCCAGCACTGAGAGAGTTAACCAGTCCTCTGGCTCTCAGCTCAGCTGTGGGTTTAATGGGCAATCACTTCCCTATTTAAGCTGATCTGATGCACTTTCTGGGGGCCTCAGTATTAGTGTGGTTTCCTTTGTGTCACTCCACTGCTAGGTCTTCTGTCTTTGGACTGTTCAAGTTTATTTTGACTTTTATCTGTTTATCCCGTTTGTTCCTTTGACTTGTGCTCTGTATGTGTGTCCATTTCCTTTCTGTCTGTGCTTCATTCTCATCTCTATAGTAAGTTAGTTCTGTGCAGTGTCTTCATTTCTGTGTTTCAGTACTTCATCCCTGTTTTCTGTCATGGCTAGTCAGTTCGAAGGTCCTAGTGCAGGGCCGTCCTCATTGGAGCGATTACCCTGCTTGTAGGCAGGGCCCCTTCCATCTCCCTGCTTAGCTTAGGGCCAGTTACCCATCTGTAGGTACTCCTTCTGCCAGAGTTAGCTGCCAGTCACCCGATCAGATCCAAAAGCCAGGCTGGTTGGTTAGCCCAGTGGGTCCACATCCGAAATCCATAACAATGCGCCAGGGAAAATTATAGTAAGCTTGGCGTGGGATAAGTCGGTCTAAGTAAATTTCTCCCATTGTCTTGTGATGTGTTCTTCCTCAGCTGTTGTATTTTAGCTCTTTGATTCAGAGAACAGATTAAATGCATACCAGAGCAACCTTTGGATGCCTCTCTTGAATTACTCTGATAGCTCACACTGCTTGCTGCATCACAACAAACACTCATCAATGGTATCTTTTATAGAACTCCATTCTTGGCCGCCCAATTTCAGTCATGCCTACAGTAGCCTGGGGGAACATGTTTCCATCTCAAAAACCATGGGCGCCATCTTAAAGTGATAATAAAGTGAACATTCTATGGGATAGTAAAACATGGAAAAACTAGAAGGCATACACACACCGCTGTTAAACGTCTTTGGTAAGAGATGTTACAGGCATGTGCAGTGCACATTATGAGATGAAAAGAAATTGCTACGTAGATGGATAGGAAGACATGCTAATACATCAACCATCTTAGTAAAGTTAAGGGAAGACGACTAAGGGAAATTAAAATAAAGTATGAGCTGAACTATCCATTCTGAAAAGATGACTAAAGATTAGTAAATGGTACTATGATCACTCGTATGTAATTTGCCTTTTTAGCCAGGAACCCATGTTGTATTCCCTGCCTAGCCACTAAGGGGTTAAGCACAATATGCACTTCAGTGCCTGAATCTTATGTGAGCATGCTAATGAAGAAGTAGACATTTCTTATTTGCAGAAAAAGGTTTCAAGCGAGAGATATCCCAATTTATATGCAACACCTTCTGTTGTTTCTGTGACTGCAGCCCCAAGGACATGCTGTCTAATCTTATGATGGACATTCAATAAATTAGTGACCAACTTTTAAACCTAAGGTTATTTTCCTATTTTAAAGAAATTAAAATGTGTGCTTCAGATGGTAAAAGGACAAATACAGCTCATGCACAAAGTTGCTTTAATTGCACGTTTGTTAAATCCATTTTCAAGCTCTGGAATTATTGCTTAATATTAAAGGGGTGGTCTCGCGAAACCAAGTGGGGTTATACACTTCCGTATGGCCATATTAATGCACTTTGTAATGTACATTGTGCATTAAATATGAGCCATACAGAAGTTATTCCACTTACCTGCTCCGTTGCTAGCGTCCTCGTCTCCATGGTTCCGTCTAAATTCGCTGGCAGCTTGCTTTTTTAGACGCGCTTGCGCAGTCCGGTCTTCTCCATTCAGCACGAGCCGCTTCAGTGTGCTCCCCGCTACAGCTCTTCTGCGCATGCGCAGACGAGCTGTCACTGCTCGGGAGCGCGCTGAAGCGGCCATTCTGCACCATCCTCTGTTAGAGGAAGGTGCAGAAACTGGAGCTGCCCAGCGGAGAAGACCAGCCCAGCCCAGCAGCCCCGAGAAGCCTCCCAGGTAAGTGATGGGTCGGGGGGGGGGCTGCCGCTGCGCCGGGCTGCGCCGGGGGGGGCTGCCGCTGCGCCGGGCTGCGCCGGGGGGGCTGTCGCTAGGCCGGGGGGGCTGCCGCTGCGCCGGGGGAGCTAGCGCTAGGCCGGGGGAGCTAGCGCTAGGCCGGGGGGGCTAGCGCTAGGCCGGGGGGGCTGTCGCTGCGATGGGGGGGGCTGTCGCTGCGATGGGGGGGGCTGTCGCTAGGCCGGGGGAGCTAGCGCTAGGCCGGGGGGGCTGTCGCTGCGATGGGGGGGGCTGTCGCTAGGCCGGGGGAGCTAGCGCTAGGCCGGGGGGGCTGTCGCTGCGATGGGGGAGCTAGCGCTAGGCCGGGGGGGCTGTCGCTGCGCCGGGGGAGCTAGCGCTAGGCCGGGGGGGCTGTCGCTAGGCCGGGGGGGCTGTCGCTGCGCCGGGGGAGCTAGCGCTAGGCCGGGGGGGCTGTCGCTAGGCCGGGGGGGCTGTCGCTGCGCCGGGGGAACTAGCGCTGGGGAGCCGGGGGCTAGCGCCGGTTACCTGCTGTCTGGTCGGCGGCTGCGGGGCGTCTGGTCGGCGGCTGCGATGCGTCCGGTTGCCATGGAGACACAGCTGGCGGCGTCTCGGGAGCGCGCACGTCGGGCTGCAGCGAGCGACTGGGAAAGAGCCGGCGGCCATCTTGAGGAAACTTTTATAACTTGCTGAAACGCTGGAACGGTAAGTACGAACCAGCTAGAAATGTCATTTACAGGGGGGCTTAGTAATGTGTGTTTAATGGGGGGGACTGGGCAAAAAAAAAAATTAACTGCTTCCTCGAGACATCTCCTTTAATGAAATAATGGTTTATTGTATTGAAGTAGAACAATTTCATCTAGGAACAAAGAATTCAATAATTGTAATAAAGGGATGAAAGGGAATTAAAATAATACAAGACTGTGTATATTTGCTTTCCCTCATAGATCTTATACTGGCAAAACAATTACTTTACCGTTACCACTGTGGTCACAAACAACAACAAATAATTGTAATGCACTTTTCTAACAAAAAGGACTGCAAAAGCAACATAGAGGTTCCTTTTGTAATGTGGAGAGCTGTATTACAAGGAAGTCAGAAGCTGCAATCTAAGCTTTTAGACCCAACATGCACTGCGGTCAATTTCCTTGGATGCCAGTATATTTTTTGAGTATGGGAAGAAGTCGTAGTACCCGAAGGAAACTCATCCAGTAGATTAAACATAGAATCCCAACACTGCAATTCAGCAATAATGCTAACTACTGAGCCACTGTGCTGCTGGGTGAAAAGATGATACTGACAGGTTGCAAAATTATATTCTAATAACTTAGGGAAGATGTGCAGCTGATTGATTTCAATGTGGGGGTAAATGATCATATGAATGATCATTCGTTCCCTAATAATTTCTTAATCAGCCTGTTTAACCCCTTAGTGACCACCCCATAGACTTTTTATGTCCTGTTTTGCTGGGCTTTAATCCCCAGGGCCGTAAAAACACGCTCGCTCTGGGGATTAAAGTACCGCAGGCTGTTGACGTGACAGCTCCATGCTGCCAGTTACCGGAGGCAGCTGACATCCTGGAGCTGTCATAGGGGGCTGCAGGAAGCCCCCTCCCCGGTCACGCGATCACTGGTATACCAGCAATGTAAAATAAAGTAAAGGTTTCAGTTCCCCTTACAGATCGGATCCGTAAGGGGATTTGAGGATACTCACCCCATCCTCCGCGATGTCCCGCAGCATTCTGATCCTCCAAGACCTGACACTGGTCTTCTGCACATGTGCGATAGATTTCAGTACGTCATGTGCATGCGCAGAAGCCCGGTAGGCCCGAGAAATTTAAAAACTCCCGGGTAGTATGAGTAGTGGAGAGCAGAGAGATCATGTAAAAGTAAAAAAAAGTGTGAAAAAAAAGTTTGTTTAATCTCCCCTCACAGAAAATATCCATGAGGGGAGATGAAATAATGTACCTAAAGCCCCTGGATTTAATCGACGGACCATACCCCTGTGGACGCATTCACAAAAACCATGGATTGCCGGGGTAATTTCAAATCTCCCCGTCCCTGGCTACCAAACGTAGCCGAGAGCCTGGAGATTTTACAGGGGCCGCTGTACGCAGTCCTTGGTCACGTGATCCCTGTTACCTAATGGATAACACCAATCACGTAAAAGTAAAAAAAAGTTTAAGCTTCACCTCTCATCACAGATCCAATCCGTAAGGGGAGGTGGCCTAAGGCCTCTGCTGATGTCCCCCCAATGGGATCCTTAGGCCGGCTTCACACGAGCGTGATGGGCTCCGCCGCGGAATATTCCGCGGCGAAGCCAGTCACGGCGCCCCCCAGAGACCCCATACTTACCAGCGGAAGATAGCGTGAAGATGCTTCCCCGCCCACCGCCGCCGCATCATGTGACACGCCCACCGCATCACATGACGCGGCCAGCCGTGTCACGTGACACGCCGGCCACGTCATATGACGCGGCGGCGGTAGGCGGGAAAGCGTTTTCACGCTATCTTCCGCTGTGTTACAGCGGGAGATAGCGTGAACGGACGGCTTCCATTGACTGCAATGGAAGCCGTCAGCGCGTACACCCGCGGCAAATAGAGCGTGCTGCGGGTGAGGACGGGAGATTTCACGGTGCGGAATTCCGCGGTGGAATTTCGCATCGTGAGCATTGTGCTATTAGGTTCAATAGAACCTAATAGCAGCGGGCAACGCAGCGGATTTTCGCCGCGAATTACGCAGCGTAAATCCATTCGTGGGAAGGAGGCCTTATCCACAGACCTTTCCCCAGCTTTGGCGCATGCGCCAGTCACCAAAATAGGGAGGGCCCGGGAAATGTAAAATGTCCGTGTTCCTGGCTACAGGTTCCGAGAGCCTGGAGTAGTAAATGAGGGCCGCAATGAGTGGTCTGTGGTCACATGATTGTCATTATCCAATAGATATTGGCGATCACATAAATGTTAAAAGACAGTTGAAGTTTGATGTTCCATTCGGTTTAGATCCATTGTGCATACAGACATACGATTAGGGCCACAATGGGTATGTTTCTAAACACGGGACATTTGTGGGGGTTCTCCATCATTTTGGCAGCTCAAGGGTTCTACAAGTGTGCTATGGGCCTAAAATATCTTCAAGCATAATGTCTGTTCTGAAAGCCACCAGCTGTTCCTTTCAGTTTGGAACCCATTGTACATACGAACAAAGGATTAGGGCCACAGCGGGTATGTTTCTGAACATAGAAAAAAACAGAGGGATCCATTTTGGAGTGAAAGTCTTCATTCATAGGTCTGCTGTACAAAAAAAACTGTTTTTAAAATAAAAAAATATTGCCCAAAAAAAATCATAATTTTTTCCTTCTGCTTTGCTTAAATTCATTCAAAAACTGTGGGGTCAAAATATGCAGTACAACCCTTGATGAAATCATTAAGGGGACTAGTTTTTAAAATGCGGTCATTTGTGGGGGTTCTGCATCATTTTGGCCACTCAAGGGCTCTACAAGTGGGCAATGGGGCCTAAAGTGAGGCCAGATGAGCGTGGTTCTGCAGCAGCACGAGAACAGCACTTCTATAGCAACCAATAGGTTGCTAATGCAAGCACTCACATGGATGCTTTGTAGAAGGGATCTGCGCTTCTAACAAAGTTATGGTATGTGAGTGCTTACTTGCATGTCAGCTCCTTGGTGGGCACTGTGCAGCCTGCTTTCCATAGGCTCCTATGTGTGAACGGGCTGCTACCCGCAGCTAGAGGTAGCCCCGTTCATACGCAGAATCCCTGCATGTCAGCAGCGTGGTTTACACGTTGCTTAGCAGCGTGTAAACCACGCTCGTCTGACTGAACCCACAAGCAAAATATCTGTTCTGAAAGCCACCGGCTGCTCCTTTCGGTTGGGCCCCATTGTGCATACAGACATAACAGTAGGGCCACAACGTATATGTTTCTGAACACAAGACAAATAGGGGTATCCATTTTGGGGTGTCAATGCTCCCAATTTTAACACTTTTAATAAATATACACAAATTCTATCAGTCTATTTTTACCACCTACCGTATATACCGGCGTATAAGACGACTTTTGAACCCCGAAAAATCTGCTCTGCAGTCGGGGGTCGTCTTATGCGCCGGTAATAAAAAAAAAAAGTGTAAAAAAAAAAATCATTACTCACCTCCCCCGGCGTCCTGTCGCGCTCCGGCAGGATGTCGCTCGCTCCTCATCCCCGGCGCAGCATTGCTTTCTGAATGCGGGGCTTGAAATCCCCGCTTCCAGAAAGCTAATACACACGCCGTCAGCCAGTTACAGCCATTCAATGACAGCATTGAATGGCTGTGATTGGCTAAAACACACGTGGCTTCAGCCAATCACACTATTCAATGACATCATTGAATGGCTGTGATTGGCTGAAGGCGCACGTGTGTTAGCAATCACACCCATTCAATGATGTCATTGAATAGTGTGATTGGCTGAAGCCACGTGTGTTTTAGCCAATCACAGCCATTCAATGATGTCATTGAATGGATGTAACTGGCTGATGGCGTGTGTATTAGCTTTCTGGAGGCGGGGATTTCAAGCCCCGCATTCAGAAAGCAATGCTGCGCCGGGGACGAGGAGCGAGCGACATCCTGCCGGAGCGCGACAGAACGCCGGGGGAGGTGAGTACTGATTTTTTTTTTCTCCACTGTAATACCGGCGTATAAGGTGAAAGTTGGGGGGTCGTCTTATACGCCCCGTCGCCTTATACGCCGGTATATACGGTAAATAAAGTACAATAAGTGGCGAAAAAACAATGTCAGAATTACTATACAAAACCTTTACGAAGTTATTCTATATTAAAGTGGCACATGTCAAATTTCCAAAATTTGGCCAGGTCACTTAGGCACAAACAGGCTTGGTCACTAAGGGGTAAAAGGCCTGGTAGACTACTGCCGATCTTGTCTACTGAAGCAATTTGCTCTGTCTTATTGAACACTTATTTCCAGGAATCATTCAAGATTCCAACACAATTATAGAGTGATTGGCCAAAAATATGTAGAATCTCCTCTAATTGATTAGTTTGACCATTACAGATTCACCTATTGATAACAGAAGGTGAAGGATGCTACAGTATAATCTCCAAAAGAAAACATTGGTAATTGTATGGATTATACCATCATAGAAAGAGCTCAGTCAATCATAATATGGCAATATTATAAGATGTCACTTTTAGATGTCACAAGAACAGTACAAAAGCTTAAAGAGCCCTATGGAAGAGCAAGTGATCACCGAGTCCTGCTGTGTCAGTGTGTACTAATAGAAGAGAGCCAACTAAAGGGTACAAGCTATACTATGGGCAGGGGTGGGAGCACACATACATATAGAGTATATATGTATCTCAAAATCCCATTAAAAAATACAAGCCATCCAGCAGGAAATGTCACATCCTGTCCTGAGCAGGACGTACAGGGACAGCGTGGCGCTCAAATTGATTTTAATGGGAGTGAAGATAGCACTGCCACTGCTTTCTCTGGCTAATGTTGACACATTACCTGCCTGCTGCAGGGAATAGGTCATCAGTGAAAAGGACCCGGAATACCCCTTTAACCCCTTAATGACACGGCCTATTTTGGCGTTGAGGACCAAGCGATTTTTTGGTATTTTTCCATCTCCATTTTTCAAAAGCCATAACTTTTTTATTTTTCCGTGGACGCGGCCGTATAAGGGCTTGTTTTTTGCGTGGCGAGCTGTAGTTTTTATCGGTGCCACTTTTGGGTACATAGACAATATCGTAAAACTTTTTAATTTTTTTTTTATGATAACAGGGAGAGAAAACGCATCAATTCTGCCATAGATTTTTTAATTTTTTTTACAGCGTTAATCATGCAGCATAAATGACACACTAAGGGTCGGTACGGTAACAACGATACCAAAATTGTTATATTTTTTTTAGGTTTTTACACTTTTTTGCAATAAAACCCCCTTTTTTTTGGAAATCTTTTTTTTCCTCTATAGCTGCATTCAAAGTCCTGTAACTTTTTTATTTTTCTATGTACGGAGCTCTATGAGGGCTTATTTTTTACGAGCTGTAGTTTTTATTGGTACCATTTTGGGGAATGTACGGCTTTTTTGATCACTTTTATTGCATTTTTTGGGAGGCAAAATGCTAAAAATTAGCATTTTGCCTCTGTTTTTTAGCATTGTTTTTTACGCTTTTTATCGTACAAAATAAAAAGTGTGTTCAACTTTTTGTACACTTCGTTACGGACGCGTCAATACCAAATATGTGGGGTTTTCATTTTTTTTCCCTTTTTTTATGCTAATATTAGAAAAAGCATAAAAAAAGGGGTTTTTTTAAATTTTTTTTTACATTTTTCTTTTTTTACACTTTTCTTTTCTTTTTTTTTTATACTATTTGAGTCCCTCTGAGGGACTTACAACACTGTGCCTATGATCGCTGTCATAAGGCATGGCAGAGCTACTGCTCTGCCATGCCTTATCTCTTATACAGCGATTATAGGCACAGGCAATACAGGACGCCAGTGTCTGGCGTCCTGTTGCCATGGTGACAGGCCGGGCTCTCGCGATGACATCGCGAGTTCCGGCCAGAGACACAGAAGGAGCGCGATCCCTCTGTGAACTCTTTCCCTGCCGCGATCTACTTAGATCGCGGCAGGGAAGGGGTTAACAGCGGGCGGCGCATCTCCGATGCCCCCCCCCGCTGTTACAGCGGGACGCCGGCTGTGAGTGACACCCGGCTCCCGCTGCGGGATAGCACTGGATCTTATGTGATCCTGCGCTATCTCCAGGACGTACCGGTACGCCCTGTTGCGGGAAGTACCAGGCTGCCAGGACGTACCGGTACGCCCTGGAGCGGGAAGGGGTTAAATGGTGTCACTTACCCCTTTCTGCTATTCGCTGTAAATATACAGTACATTCCATGTGTCTGTATGGAACAGGCTTAGGAACAGAGCCCGCTCTATACATGACAGATGTCAGACATCTTTGGCAGCTCGCACTTGCTGTTAACAACCACAATTGGAGATAACACCAATCACAGCTGTTAACTCTATAAATGTTTTCATTAGCTTTCAGGGGTCCCAAACAGCCCCCCGGGATGAGATTACTGGTTGTAGTCCCGCAATGTAGCAGGCTAAAAAACATCGCTCATGTAGAAGAATCCATAGGAAAGCATAGGCTCTACATACATTTGATTTGTCACACTGTCGCATTGCGACAGAATCGAGCAAGAAGAGGCCTTATGATGAGGAAAATAATTTCACACAAGGCACCTCATCATTTTGGCACCATCTAACCTAAGGCTGGCCCTGTCTATACCCCCTATAGCTACACCACTGCTTGTAGTATACATAATAGTACAGTAGTGCCTTGACATACGAGTTTAATCCGTTCCGTGATGGAGCTCTTAGGCCAAAAAACTCATATGTCGTCACTTTTCCCCATTGAAATGAATTGAAACGCCATTAATGCGTTCCGCATTAATGGCATTTCAATTCATTTCAATGGGAAAACTGCACGTAAAAAAGAAACATTAATACTCACCTACCGCCAGCATTCCAGTCCTCGCAATGGTCTGCGGCGCTGCTGCAGGCTGTCACGTCCTGCTCCACGCCAACAGAGAATTTCTTCCTGGACGCGGGGCTTAAATGCCCTGCCTGCAGCAAGCTAATGCTCTGATTGGATAATCCAGTGCTGCGTCAGCCAATGAAACCTGGCACTGGGTTAACCAATCACAGCCATTCAATGATGTCATTGAATGGCTGTGATCGGTTAAACCAGCGCTGGCTTTCATTGGCTGACACGCCACTGGATTGTCCAATCAGAGCATTAGCTTGCTGGAGGAAGGGCATTCAAGCCCCGCATCCAGAAAGAAATGCTCTATCGGCATGGAGGAGTACACGATAGCCTGCAGCCTCGCCGCAGACCATCGCGAGGACTGAAACACCAGCGATAGGTGAGTATTAGACCCCCTGAGCCTCAGCTTGGGAGTTGCTTGACTTGCAAGCAGGCTCGTAACCCGAGTTTTTGCTCTTAAATCGGAGCAAAAATTCAGGAGAGAGCCTGCTCGCAAGTCAAAAAACTCGCAAGCTGAGGGGCTCGCATCCCGAGGTACCACTATAGCTCGAATATATTTATTTTAGAGCCTTTGCTTTAAATGTCTTATAAGAACTACAGGACTAGTTGAAAATCTTGCAAGATTCCACAAAAATGAACCTTTACTCTAATTAGACTTTATTATTTATTACAAATATCTCAATTAACTGTAGTTTTAGTGGTTCTAAGTATCTATAGTTCTGTTATATTTCAGCAAGGGTATAGTTGCTAAGGTAACATTTATGTCAGTGACACTAATCAATTAAAGGTTTAGGATTGTCAGTAAGGAAATTGCCTGCTATTTCTAGCTACTCTTTTTAAGACGCCCCATGATACACAGAGACATGGTTGTTGTTAGTTAAAGATTAATAGAAGAATGCATTAGCTCCTTTTTAACTTCAACCTTGCTTCAACAACTTTCCGTTCAATTCCCTAGAAACCACTTGTTGGCACATTAACATTCATTTTATTGTTAAACATGATTTGGTAATCCGTGAGATCACTTGACAATCAAGATGTATTGGCAGATGCTCTTAAATCAAGTGAACTGATTTAAAGGGGTATTTCTATCTTGGCTTTTCATAGCTTCCATACACTTTAATGAGAGCTATGAAAAGAATGTAGTGATAAGCAATCGGCTTTTTTCATAGGCTTTAGGGCTCCTTTCCACTGGCGAGGTAATCGCACGTTTTCAGTGCGATGAGACAGTCCAAGCTCTCGCAGGAAAGTCCCGCACACATTGTCTATGAAAACCTTTCCGCTAGCGATGTTTAAGGGCAAGTTGCGGTGCGAGGATTAAAAATCTCAGCAGGAGAATTCTTTCAGCGTTTTGCATATTTCTGTCGCCCATACAGTGCAATGGCAAAACAGATTCTCGCAACGCAAAAGTTTGCAGCATTGCCATGCGACTTTAACATTGCAATTTTCTCGCAGCGATATTGCTATCACCAGTGGAAAGGAGCCCTTAGGGCTCCTGCACACTTGAGTTTTTTCACGCGTTATAGTTGGCTTTTTTTCACGTGATATCGCTGCCTTTTTTTCACGCGATTGTCAATGGGACTTTCTAATGTTAAAAACGCACCAAGTTGCAAAGTGAAAAAAAAAGCAGCAAAAACGCAAGTGTACAGGAGCCCTTAGTCAGGTGGTTGGTAGTCATGGCAGTTGTTTCCTATCTCGGCTATTAAATTGAAGATGAGAATACCCCTTTTATGCTAATTTTAGTAATATAGTTTCCAAAATTGGAGACCACTGTATTGACCCTGTTTATATGACTAGAAAGTCAATGGATCTGTGGCATGAACAAAATAATTAACATATGATCTTCATGGCTTGAGTTACATTTAGCTAAAAGATATTTCTATCAAAATGCATAATTAAAGGTGACTTAAGGTATACTTAAAAGTTGCATTACTTTAACAATTTGTGTGTAGTCTGAATCATGGAAGGACAAATACCATGAGCCTATTTATATTAATATGCTTTAATATTATAGAGTTCTTTCTTACTAGATTATTTATTACAAAAACAAGAGAAAAGGGTGGTGACTAGAGATGAGCGAGCGTACTCGTCCGAGCTTGATGCTCGTTCGAGTATTACGGTGTTCGAGATGCTCGTTACTCGAGACGAGCACCACGCGGTGCTCGACTCCATTACATTTCCTTCCCTGAGAAATTTGCGCGCTTTTCTGGCCAATAGAAAGACAGGGAAGGCATTACAACTTCCTCCTGTGACATTCCAGCCCTATACCACCCCCCTGCTGTTAGTGGCTGGGGAGATCAGATGACACCTGAGTATTTAAATCTGCCCCGCCCGCGGCTCGCCACAGACATAAGCTAAGAGAGCTCAGGGAAAGTGCTGTCTTGCTGTAGCTGCTATAGGGAGAGTGTTAGGTGTTATATTCGTCTTCAAGAACCCCAACGGTCCTTCTTAGGGCCACATCTGACCGTGTGCAGTACTGTTGAGGTTGCTTTTAGCAATGTTGCACAATTTTTTTTTTTGTATATCGGGCGTGCAGACCATAGCATCCTCAGTCTGCAGGCATTTTACAGAGTATAGGGGCAGTACTGGTGAGGCAGGGACAGTGGTACAGGAAAAGAGGTATACTGGCTATATAGGCAGTGGGCTTTTTCAAAGAAATTGGGGAAAAATACCATATTTGGGCTGCCTGTGACCGTCTTCAGTTTACTGCGTGTCTGCTGGGGGTAGTAGTCGCTAATTAATACCCAGCCTTGCGCATAATTTTGTTCTAGCTGCACTGTGCTTTCAATAACCACAGTCATCCTCCAACAGGGAAATCCATATACAGGCTATATAGGCAGTGAGCTTTTTCCCCAAAATTGGGAAAAAATACTATATTTGGGCTGCCTGTGACCGTCTTCAGTTTACTGCGTGTCTGCTAGGGGTAGTAGTCGCTAATTAATACCCAGTTAAGCGTTACAGCAGGCTTGCGCATAATTGTTTCCTGGCTCTGCTGTGTCCGTTACATGATCGCCGTCATCCCGCCAGAGGGAAAGAGTATACAATATATACGCTGAATACGGTATCTGTCTGGTTTTTCACCTCACCATTTTAAAAAATTGAAGCAAAATACTTAAGGCCTACTACTGGCCTTTGGCCACTTGACTGCTTCTGCGCTGTGAATTCCACTAGCTCAGTCATACGCACCTAGGTCTCACTACAGGCTTGCGCATAATTGTTTCCTGGCTCTGCTGTGGCCGTTACATGATCGCCGTCATCCCGCCAGAGGGAAACAGTATACAATATATACGCTGCATACGGTGTCTGTCTGGTTTTTCACCTCACCATTTTAAAAAATTGAAGCCTTTGGTCACTTGACTGGTTCTGCGCTGTGAATTCCACTAGCTCAGTCATACACACCTAGGTCTTACTACAGCCTTGCGCATAATTGTTTCCTGGCTCTGCTGTGTCCGTTACATGATCGCCGTCATCCCGCCAGAGGGAAAGAGTATACAATAAATACGCTGCATACGGTGACTATCTGGTTTTTCACCTCACCATTTTAAAATTATTGAAGCAAAATACTTAAGGTCTACCACTGGCCTTTGACCACTTGACTGGTTCAGCGCTGTGAATTCAAGTAGCTCAGTCATATGCACGTAGGTCTCACTACAGGCTTGCGCATAATTGTTTCCTGGCTCTGCTGTGTGCTCCATAAGCGAAGTCAGCCTCCAACCACAGGCCAATAAGCGGCACATTTAATTACTGCGTTCTGTTTCTGCTCTACTCGTAATACACCATGCTGAGGGGTAGGGGTAGGCCTAGAGGACGTGGACGGGGGCGAGGACGCGGAGGCCCAAGTCAGGATGTGGGCACAGGCCGAGCTCCTGGTCCAGGTGTATCGCAGCCGACTGCTACGGGATTAGGAGAGAGGCAAGTTTCTGGGGTCCCCAGATTCATCTCACAATTATTGGGTCCACGCGGTAGACCTTTATTAGAAAATAAGCAGTGTGAGCAGGTCCTGTCGTGGATGGCAGAAAGTGCATCCAGCAATCTATCGACCACCCAGTCTTCTACGCCGTCCACAGCTGCAACTCTGAATCCTCTGGCTGCTGCTCCTCCTTCCTCCCAGCCTCCTCACTCCATGAAAATGACACATTCTGAGGAGCAGGCACACTCCCAGGAACTGTTCTCGGGCCCCTGCCCAGATTGGGCAGCAATGGTTCCTCCCCCACCGGAGGAATTTGTCGTGACCGATGCCCAACCTTTGGAAAGTTCCCGGGGTCCGGGGGATGAGGCTGGGGACTTCCGGCAACTGTCTCAAGAGCTTTCAGTGGGTGAGGAGGACGATGACGATGAGACACAGTTGTCTATCAGTGAGGTAGTAGTAAGGGCAGTAAGTCTGAGGGAGGAGCGCACAAAGGATTCGGAGGAAGAGCAGCTGGACGATGAGGTGACTGACCCCACCTGGTTTGCTAAGCCTACTGAGGACAGGTCTTCAGAGGGGGAGGCAAGTGCAGCAGCAGGGCAGGTTGGAAGAGGCAGTGCGGTGGCCAGGGTTAGAGGCAGGGCCAGAACGAATAATCCACCAACTGTTTCCCAAAGCGCCCCCTCGCGCCATGCCACCCTGCAGAGGCCGAGGTGCTCAAAGGTGTGGCAGTTTTTTACTGAGAGTGCAGACGACCAACGAACTGTGGTGTGCAAGGTTTGTCACGCCAAGATCAGCCGGGGTGCCACCACCACCAGCCTCACCACCACCAGCATGCGCAGGCATATGATGGCCAAGCACCCCACAACCTGCCACTGAGATCCAACCCCCCTCTCAGGACACAGGCACGACCGTCTCCCAGTCTTCACCCACACCCTCACCTCCGCTGTCCTCGGCCCCATCCAGCAATGTCTCTCAGCGCAGCGTCCAGCCGTTGCTAGCGCAACTGTTTGAGCGCAAGCGCAAATACGCCGCCACACACCTGCACGCTCAAGCATTAAACGTGCACATAGCCAAATTGATCAGCCTGGAGATGCTGCCGTATAGGCTTGTGGAAACGGAGGCTTTCAAAAACATGATGGCGGCGCTACTCGGTTCCCAGTCGCCACTACTTTTCCCGATGTGCCGTCCCAGCCCTGCACGACCACGTCTCCCGCAACATTGTACGCGCCCTCACCAACGGCAAGGTCCACTATATCTCCCTGACAGCACATTGGGTGAATTTAGTGGAGACTGGGACCGAGTCAGAGCCTGGGACCGCTCACGTCCTACCCACCCCCAGAATTGCGGACCCCAGCTCGGTGGTGGTATCTGCGGCGGTGTATGCTTCCTCCACTAAAAGACCCTCCTCCTCCTACGCAACCTCTGTCTCACAATCAAGATGTGTCAGCAGCAGCACGTCGCCAGCAGTCGGTGTCGCACGGCGTGGCAACACAGCGGTGGGCAAGCGTCAGCAGGCCGTGCTGAAACTACTCAGCTTAGGAGAGAAGAGGCACACTGCCCACGAACTGTTGCAGGGTCTGACAGAGCAGACCGACCACTGGCTTTCACCGCTGAGCATCCAACTGGGCATGGTCGTGTGTGACAATGGCCGTAACCTGGTGGCGGCTCTGCAGCTCGGCAGCCTCACGCACGTGCCATGCCTGGCCCACGTCTTTAATTTGGTGGTTCAGCGCTTTCTGAAAAGCTACCCACGCTTGTCAAACCTGCTCGGAAAGGTGCGCCGGCTCTGCGCACATTTCCGCAAGTCCAACACGGACGCTGCCACCCTGCGGACCCTGCAACATCGGTTTAATCTGCCAGTGCACCGACTGCTGTGTGACGTGCCCACACGGTGGAACTCTACGCTCCACATGTTGGCCAGGCTCTATGAGCAGCGTAGAGCTATAGTGGAATACCAACTCCAACATGGGCGGCGTAGTGGGAGTCAGCCTCCTCAATTCTTTACAGAAGAGTGGGCCTGGTTGGCAGACATCTGCCAGGTCCTTGCAAACTTTGAGGAGTCTACCCAGATGGTGAGCGGCGATGCTGCAAACATTAGCGTCACCATTCCTCTGCTATGCCTCTTGAGAAGTTCCCTGCAAAGCATAAAGGCAGATGCTTTGCGCTCGGAAACGGAGGCGGGGGAAGACAGTATGTCGCTGGATAGTCAGAGCACCCTCATGTCTATATCTCAGCGCGTTGAGGAGGAGGAGGAGGAGAAGGGGGAGGAGCATGAGGAGCAGCGAGAAGAGACAGCTTGGCCCACTGCTGAGGGTACCCATGCTGCTTGCCTGTCATCCTTTTAGCGTGTATGGCCTGAGGAGGAGGATCCTGAAAGTGATCTTCCTAGTGAGGACAGCCATGTGTTGCGTACAGGTACCCTGGCACACATGGCGGACTCCATGTTAGGATGCCTTTCTCGTGACCCTCGCGTTACACGCATTCTGGCCACTACGGATTACTGGGTGTACACACTGCTCGACCCACGGGATAAGGAGAACCTTTCCACTCTCATACCCGAAGAGGAAAGGGGTTCGAGAGTGATGCTATACCACAGGACCCTGGTGGACAAACTGATTGTAAAATTCCCATCCGACAGCGCTAGTGGCAGAAGGCGCAGTTCCGAGGGCCAGGTAGCAGGGGAAGCGCGGAGATCAGGCAGCATGTACAGCGCAGGCAGGGGAACACTCTCCAAGGCCTTTGCCAGCTTTATGGCTCCCCAGCAAGACTGTGTCACCGCTCCCCAGTCAAGGCTGAGTCGGCGGGAGCACTGTAAAAGGATGGTGAGGGAGTACGTAGCCGATCACACGACCATCCTCCGTGACGCCTCTGCTCCCTACAACTACTGGGTTTCGAAGCTGGACACGTGGCCTGAACTCGCGCTGTATGCCTTGGAGGTGCTTGCTTGCCCTGCGGCTAGCGTCTTGTCAGAGAGGGTGTTTAGTGCAGCTGGGGGAATTATCACGGATAAGCGTAGCCGCCTGTCAACTGACAGTGCCGACAGGCTTACACTCATAAAGATGAACAAAGCCTGGATTTCCCCAGACTTCTCTTCTCCACCAGTGGACAGCAGCGGTACCTAAACAATACGTATGCTGCACCAGCGGATGGAAGCATCGTTCTCTATCACCATAAAAAACGGGGACCTTTTAGCTTCATCAATCTGTGTATTATATTCATCCTCCTGCTCCTCCTCCTGAAACCTCACGTAATCACGCCAAACGGGCAATTTTTCTTAGGCCCACAAGGCTCAGTCATATTACTTTTGTAAACAATGTTTATACGTTTCAATTCTCATTAAAGCGTTGAAACTTGCACCTGAACCAATTTTTATTTTAACTGGGCTGCCTCCAGGCCTAGTTACAAATTAAGCCACAGTAAGCTAAGCGATTAATGGGTTTCACCTGCCCTCTTGGTTGGGCATGGGCAATTTTTCTGAGGTACATTAGTACTGTTGGTACACCAATTTTTTTGGGCCCTCGCTTACAGTGTAATCCTAGTAATTTTTATGGGCTTCGCCTGCACTCATGGTACAGCAAGGTGTGTGGGGTTGGCCTACACTTTTGCTACATAAATGTAACTGGGGCCTTGTCTATACTGCAACTACTGAAATGTGAAAGAGACTGTTATCTCCCTAAACTGCTGCAACGGGAATGTTACTGTGGCCTGTCTTGACTGCTACTACTACTGAAATGGAACTAATACTGTGCTCCCCCTATACTGCTGCTTCGGAATTGTTACTGGGGCCTGTCTAGACTGCTACTATTACTGAAATGGAACTAAGACTGTGCTCCCCCTATACTGCTACTTCGGAATTGTTACTGGGGCCTGTCTAGACTGCTACTATTACTGAAATGGAACTAAGACTGTGCTCCCCCTATACTGCTGCTTCGGAATTGTTACTGGGGCCTGTCTTGAGTGCTACTATTACTGAAATGGAACTAAGACTGTGCTCCCCCTATACTGCTGCTTCGGAATTGTTACTGGGGCCTGTCTTGAGTGCTACTATTACTGAAATGGAACTAAGACTGTGCTCCCCCTATAATGCTAATAGTGATATGTTACTGGGGCCTGTCTGGACTGCTACTACTACTAAAATAGAACTAATACTGTGCTCTGCCTATACCGCTGCTAATGTTATGTCACTGGGGTGTGGAAACGGAGGCTTCCCAAAGACATGATGGCGACGAGGCCATTTCCCACCAACGCGGTTACTGTTAAGGTGCATATAACCACGGACACGTGGAGAGGACATGTAGTGCCTCAAAAACATCCCCCTCCTCCTCCAACAATGAAAACATTCTTGGCAAATACCTTTGCATTGGTCCGTCTGGTGGCAGTCCAAGAATTTCACCTTTAACGACACAACAAGAGAGCCCCCCCACCATCCCCCTGCCACGGCCCACTTAATCCTGACGACATTCCAAAAACCAACTAAATAAAACCGCGCTACTAGGTCCGCAGTCGCCACCACATTCCCACCAACGCGGATACTGTTAAGGTACATATTACCAGTCTGACTGGGGCATGCACTGTGGGCCGAAGCCCACCTGTATTGTATCTGACGTTAGCTCTGCTGAGCAGGGCACTGCAATGGGATACATTTATGTACCGCCGGTGGGTTCCACGGAGCCACCCATGCTTTGGGTCCACACGGACTTCACATTAGGGATTTGTACCTGCCTGTGTCTATATATTAAAAACCCCGGTCAGACTGGGGCACGCAGTGGGGGCCGAAGCCCACCTGCATTTAATCTGATGTTACCTCAGCTGTGCTGGGCAATGCAATGGGATTTATTTATGTAACGCCGGTGGCTTCCTGGGACCCACCCATGCTGTCGGTCCACACGGAGTTGTACCTGCCTGTGTCTACTTAAAAAAAAAACCAGTCTGACTGGGGCATGCAGTGTGGGCCGAAGCCCACCTGTATTTAATCTGACGTTAGCTCTGCTGTCCAGGGCACTGCAATGGGATTTATTTATGTACTGCCGGTGGGTTTCAGGGAGCCACCCATGCTTTGGGTTGACACAGACTTCACATTAGGGATTTGTACCTGCCTGTGTCAATGTATTAAAAACCCCGGTCAGACTGGGGCATGCAGTGTGGGCCGAAGCCCACCTGCATTTAATCGGACGTTACCTCAGCTGTGCTGGGCAATGCAATGGGATTTATTTATGTAACGCCGGTGGCTTCCTGGGACCCACCCATGCTGTCGGTACACACGGACTTGTACCTGCCTGTGTCTACTTATAAAGAACCCCAGTCTGACTGGGGCATGCAGTGTGGGCCAAAGCCCAGCTGTATTTAATCTGACATTATCTGTACTATCCGGGGCACTGCATTGGGACAAACTACAGGAGTAATACAGCGCTAATGAGACATGCACAGCTACGCTAGCATTGGAGTCCGCTGTAGGCACGCGATTGCTGAGGGTTTGTGCAGAGGCCTATGTCCTGGGTGCAGTGAAAGTCCGCTTTCAGCCTAGGATTGCTGAATCTGTGGGCCGAGGCCTATGCCGTGGGCGCGGTGCAAGTCTGCCATGTTTGGCCGCTCAGATCAATTTTTTCTTCATGTCTTGGGTTTCCTAGGACCCACCTATGCTGTTGGTGCAAACTTAGTTCCCATTGCGGTGTTTGACCTGTCTGGCACAAAGGCACTGACTGACTTGGGTAGGGGGCAGAGCGCTGACAGCTTTCCCCTTGCAGTGTAGATTGAGCTATGCGACACCTTGACAGAATGAATACTGTGTGGCACATGGATTCCCCATTGCTATGCCCACGTTTGCAGCTCCTGACGGAGGTGGCACAGGATTGGAGTTCTCATTGCTTCTGTACAGCATTGTGGGCTATCGCCCCGCCCCTTTTAAAGAGGGTCGCTGCCTGGCCCTGCCATCCCTCTGCAGTGTGTGCCTCCGGTACCTCCTCATGGCAGATGCACTTATAAATAGACATGAGGGTGGTGTGGCTATCAGGCCAGCGTGTGGCATGAGGGCAGCTGAAGGCTGCGCAGGGACACTTTGGTGTGCGCTGTGGACACTGGGTCATGCGGGGGGTTGGGCAGCATGTAACCCAGGAGAAGTGGCAGCGGAGTGTCATGCAGGCAGTGATTGTGCTTTGTTGGAGGTAGTGTGGTGCTTAGCTAAGGTATGCATTGCTAATGAGGGTTTTTCAGAAGTAAAAATTGTTCCGGGGGGCCCACTCTTGCCGCTATTGTGGCTTAAGAGTGGGACCTGGGAACTTGAGATGCAGCCCGACATGTAGCCCCTCACCTGCCCTATCCGTTTCTGTGTCGTTCCCATCACTTTCTTGAATTTCCCAGATTTTCACAAATGAAAACCTTAGCGAGCATCGGCGATATACAAAAATGCTTGAGTCACCCATTGATTTCAATGGGGTTCGTTACTTGAAACGAACCCTCGAGCATCGCGGGAAGTTCGACTCGAATAACGAGCACCCGAGCATTTTGGTGCTCGCTCATCTCTAGTGGTGACACTTTTATTGTCCCCTGTTTGAGGTCTGCTCCCTGCTTATGATGCCTCCACAAGGTCTTAGGGCAACATTCCATAAGTGATGTATTATGACATAAATCCATGATTCACTTTTTTATCCCTGTTCTTAGTGTGTCACCACAGTATAAATCAAGTTGTTATGTTAAACATAAATGTCAGAGTCTATATTTACAAAAAAAATCCTAAAATTCTGCAGTCCTAAAATCCTGTTTTCACACTGACTGCTAAGCCTAATAATAGGCTGAACTGTTTTGTAGAGAAAATATCTGATTATCATAATAGGCATTGATAACAACTATATATAGATAACACAGGATCATATCATATGCAATAGGTGATGGTTATAGCTCACCTCTTCCCCCCTCCCTGCACAATGACTAGTAACACAGCATGCCTAGAACACTCTTCCAAAAAAGTCAATGGGTCTCTTTCTGTCAATTACGCCTCACGAGGCTGCTATAATTCATATCTCTTAATGCTGTTAATTGTGGCTCAAGCAAGATGGTGGCCCCCATAGTCATGAACAGAGAAGAGAATAAAATCTGGAGAGGTCATTAGTAGAGATGAGCGAGCACCAAAATGCTCGGGTGCTCGTTACTCGGGACGAACTTTTCGCGATGCTCGAGGGTTCGTTTTGAGT
Organism: Eleutherodactylus coqui; assembly: GCF_035609145.1. Lineage (NCBI taxonomy): Eukaryota > Metazoa > Chordata > Amphibia > Anura > Eleutherodactylidae > Eleutherodactylus > Eleutherodactylus coqui. The sequence continues at coordinate 131,463,467 of NC_089843.1, read as the reverse complement.
AACGAACCCCATTGAAGTCAATGGGCGACCCGAGCATTTTTGTATTTCGCCGATGCTCGCTAAGGTTTCCTTGTGTGAAAATCTGGGCAATTCAAGAAAGTGATGGGAACGACACAGCAACGGATAGGGCAGGCGAGGGGCTACATGTTGGGCTGCATCTCAAGTTCACAGGTCCCACTATTAAGCCACAATAGCGGCAAGAGTGGGCCCCCCCCCCTCCCAAAAACTTTTACTTCTGAAAAGCCCTCATTAGCATGGCATACCTTAGCTAAGCACCACACGACCTACAACAAAGCACAATCACTGCCTGCATGACACTCCACTGCCACTTCTCCTGGGTTACATGCTGCCCAACCGCCCCCCCTCCCCCCCACAGCGCACACCAAAGTGTCCCTGCGCAGCCTTCAGCTGCCCTCATGCCACACCACCCTCATGTCTATTTAGAAGTGCGTCTGCCATGACGAGGAACCGCAGGCACACACTGCAGAGGGTTGGCACGGCTAGGCAGCGACCCTCTTCAAAAGGGGCGGGGCGATAGCCCACAATGCTGTACAGAAGCAATGAGAAATAGAATCCTGTGCCACCGCCATCAGGAGCTGCACACGTGGGCATAGCAATGGGGAACCTATGAGCCACACACTATTCATTCTGTCAAGGTGTCTCTGCATGCCCCAGTCAGACCGGGCTTTTTAATTCATAGACACAGGCAGGTACAACTCCCTGTTGTGAAGTCCCTGTCGACCGACAGCATGGGTGGCTCCCTGGAACCCACCGGCGATACACAAAAATATCCCATTGCATTGCCCAACACAGCTGAGGTAGTAATGTCGTGCTTAATGCAGGTGGGCTTCGGCCCACACTGCATGCCCCAGTCAGACTGGGGTTCTTTACAAGTGGAAACAGATGCATTTATAATTCTCTGTGGACCCACAGCATGGGTGGCTCCCTGGAACCCACCGGCGGTACATAGAAATATCCCATTGCATTGCCCAACACAGCTGAGGTAGTAATGTCGTGCTTAATGCAGGTGGGCTTCGGCCCACACTGCATGCCCCAGTCAGACTGGGGTTCTTTACAAGTGGAAACAGATGCATTTATAATTCCCTGTGGACCCACAGCATGGGTGGGTGCCAGGAAGCCACCGGCGGTACATAGAAATATCCCATTGCATTGCCCAACACAGCTGAGGTAGTAATGTCGTGCTTAATGCAGGTGGGCTTCGGCCCACACTGCATGCCCCAGTCAGACTGGGGTTCTTTACAAGTGGAAACAATTGCATTTATAATTCCCTGTGGACCCACAGCATGGGTGGGTGCCAGGAAGCCACCGGCGGTACATAGAAATATCCCATTGCATTGCCCAACACAGCTGAGGTAGTAATGTCGTGCTTAATGCAGGTGGGCTTCGGCCCACACTGCATGCCCCAGTCTGACTGGGGTTCTTTAGATGTGGAAACAGATGCATTTATAATTCTCTATGGACCCACAGCATGGGTGGGTGCCAGGAAGCCACCGGCGGTACATAAATATATCCCATTGCATTGCCCAACACAGCGGATGTAACGTCAGCTGTAATGCAGGTGGGTTAAAAATTCATTTGATTACACTGTAGGCGAGGGCCCACAAAAATTGCTGTATCAACTGTACTAATGTACATCAGAAAAATTGGCCCTGACCAACCAAGAGGGCAGGTGAAACCCATTAATCGCTTTGGTTAATGTGGCTTAAGTGGTAACTAGGCCTGGAGGCAGCCCAGTTTAACGAAAAATTGGTTCAAGTTAAAGTTTCAACGCTTTTAATAGCATTGAAACATATAAAAATTGTTTAGAAAAATTAGATGAGTGAGCCTTGTGGCCCTAAGAAAAATTGCCCGTTCAGCGTGATTACGTGAGGTTTCAGGAGGAGGAGCAGGAGGAGGAGCAGGAGGAGGAGGAGGAATATTAGACACAGATTGATGAAGCAGAAATGTCCCCGTTTTGGATGGTGAGAGAGAACGTAGCTTCCATCCGCGGGTGCAGCCTACATATTGCTTATGTATCGCTGCTGTCCGCTGGTGGAGAACAGAAGTCTGGGGAAATCCAGGCTTTGTTCATCTTGATGAGTGTTAGCCTGTCGGCACTGTCGGTTGACAGGCGGGTACGCTTATCTGTGATGATTCCCCCAGCCGCACTAAACACCCTCTCCGACAAGACGCTAGCCGCAGGACAAGCAAGCACCTCCAGGGCATACAGCGCTAGTTCAGGCCACGTGTCCAGCTTCGACACCCAGTAGTTGTAGGTGGCAGAGGCGTCACGGAGGACGGTCGTGCGATCGGCTACGTACTCCCTCACCATCCTTTTACAATGCTCCCGCCGACTCAGCCTTGACTGGGGAGCGGTGACACAGTCTTGGTGGGGAGCCATAAAGCTGTCCAGGCCCTTAAAGACTGTTGCACTGTCTGGGCTGTACATGCTGCTCGATCTCCGCGCCTCCCCTGCTACCTGGCCCTCGGAACTGCGCCTTCTGCCACTAGCGCTGTCGGATGGGAATTTTACCATCAGCTTGTCCACCAGGGTCCTGTGGTATAGCAACACTCTCGAACCGCTTTCCTCTTCGGGAATGAGAGTGGGAAGGTTCTCCTTATAGCGTGGGTCGAGCAGTGTGTACACCCAGTAATCCGTAGTGGCCAGAATGCGTGTAACGCGAGGGTCACGAGAAAGGCATCCTAACATGAAGTCAGCCATGTGTGCCAGGGTACCTGTACGCAACACATGGCTGTCCGCACTAGGAAGATCACTTTCAGGATCCTCCTCCTCCGGCCATACACGCTGAAATGATGACAGGCAAGCAGCATGGGTACCGTCAGCAGTGGGCCAAGCTGTCTCTTCCCCCTCCTCCTCATCCTCCTCATGCTCCTCCTCCTCCTCCTGAACGCGCTGAGATATAGACAGGAGGGTGCTCTGACTATCCAGCGACATACTGTCTTCCCCTGGCTCTGTTTCCGAGCGCAAAGCGGCTGCCTTTATGGTTTGCAGGGAACTTCTCAAGATGCATAGCAGAGGAATGGTGACGCTAATGATTGCAGCATCGCCGCTCACCACCTGGGTAGACTCCTCAAAGTTTCGAAGGACCTGGCAGATGTCTGCCAACCAGGCCCACTCTTCTGAAAAGAATTGAGGAGGCTGACTCCCACTGCGCCGCCCATGTTGGAGTTGGTATTCCACTATAGCTCTACGCTGCTCATAGAGCCTAGCCAACATGTGGAGCGTAGAGTTCCACCGTGTGGGCACTTCGCACAGCAGTCGGTGCACTGGCAGATTAAAGCGATGTTGCAGGGTGCGCAGGGTGGCAGCGTCCGTGTGGGACTTGCGGAAATGTGCGCAGAGCCGGCGCACCTTTACGAGCAGGTCTGACAAGCGTGGGTAGCTTTTCAGAAAGCGCTGAACCACCAAATTAAAGACGTGGGCCAGGCATGGCACGTGCGTGAGGCTGCCGAGCTGCAGAGCCGCCACCAGGTTACGGCCGTTGTCATACACGACCATGCCCGGTTGGAGGCTCAGCGGCGCAAGCCAACGGTCGGTCTGCTCTGTCAGACCCTGCAGCAGTTCGTGGGCCGTGTGCCTCCTATCTCCTAAGCTGAGTAGTTTCAGCACGGCCTGCTGACGCTTGCCCACCGCTGTGCTGCCACGCCGCGCGACACCGACTGCTGGCGACGTCCTGCTGCTGCTGACACATCTAGATTGCGAGACAGAGGTTGAGGAGGAGGAGGAGGGTGCTTTAGTGGACGAAGCATACACCGCCGAACATACCACCACCGAGCTGGGGCCCGCAATTCTGGGGGTGGGTAGGACGTGAGCGGTCCCAGGCTCTGACTCGGTCCCAGCCTCCACTAAATTCACCCAATGTGCCATCAGGGAGATGTAGTGGCCCTGCCCGCCTGTGCTTGTCCACGTACCCGTAGTTAAGTGGACCTTGCCACTAACCGCATTGGTGAGGGCGCGTACAATGTTGCGGGAGACGTGGTCGTGCAGGGCTGGGACGGCACATCGGGAAAAGTAGTGGCGACTGGGAACTGAGTAGCGCGGGGCCACCGCCGCCATCATAGCTTTGAAAGCCTCCGTTTCCACAACCCTATACGGCAGCATCTCAAGGCTGATAAATTTGGCGATGTGGACGGTTAACGATTGAACGTGCGGGTGCGTGGTGGCGTACTTGCGCTTGCGCTCCAACACTTGCGCTAGCGACGGCTGGACTGTGCGGTGCGAGACATTGGTGGATGGGGCCGAGGACAGCGGAGGTGAGGGTGTGGGTGCAGGCCAGGAGACGGTAGTGCCTGTGTCCTGAGAGGGGGCTTGGATCTCAGTGGCAGGTTGGGGCACAGGGGGAGAGGCAGCGGTGCAAACCGGAGGCGGTGAACGGCCTTCGTCCCACCTTGTGGGGTGCTTGGCCATCATATGTCTGCGCATGCTGGTGGTGGTCAGGCTGTTGGTGGTGGCTCCCCGACTGATCTTGGCGCGACAAAGGTTGCACACCACTGTTCGTCGGTCCTCAGGCATCTCTGTGAAAAACTGCCAGACCTTTGAGCACCTCGGCCTCTGCAGGGTGGCATGGCGCGAGGGGGTGCTTTGGGAAACAGTTGGTGAATTATTCAGTCTGGCCCTGCCTCTACCCCTGGACACCGTACTGCCTCTTGCAACCTGCCCTGAGTAGGCGTTGCACACCAGGTGGGGTCAGTCACCTCATCGTCCAGCTGCTCTTCCTCCGAATCCTCTGTGCACTCCTCCCTCGCACTTACTGCCCTTACTACTACCTCACTGCAAGACAACTGTGTCTCATCGTCATCGTCCTCCTCACCCACTGAAAGGTCTTGAGACAGTTGGCAGAAGTCCCCAGCCTCATCCCCCGGACCCCGGGAACTTTCCAATGGTTGGGCATCAGTGACGATAAACTCCTCTGGTGGGAGAGGAACCACTGCTGCCCAATCTGAGCAGGGGCCCGAGAACAGTTCCTGAGAGTCTTCCCGCTCCTGAGCATGTGTCATTGTAGTGGAGTGCGGAGGCTGGGAGGAAGGAGGAGCAGCAGACAGAGGATTCGGATTTGCAGCACTGGACGGCGCAGAACTCTGGGTGGATGATAGCTTGCTGGAAGCACTTTCTGCCATCCAGGATAGGACCTGCTCACACTGCTCATTTTCTAATAAAGGTCTCCCGCGTGGACCCATTAATTGTGCGATGAATGTGGGGACGCCAGAAACGTGCCTCTCTCCTAATCGCGCAGCAGTCGGCTGCGACACACCTGGATCAGGAGCTCGGCCTGTGCCCACACCCTCACTTGGGCCTACGCGTCCTCGGCCGCGTCCACGTCCTCTAGCCCTACCCCTACCCCTACCCCTCAGCATGCTGTATTACCAGTGATTTCACAGCCAGGAAATAAATTGGCGCAAGCCTGCAGGCCAAATAGAATTTTTTCCCTGCTTTTTACAAGGAACACCCACACTGCGTGTATTCAATGAATACTAAGTTTAATAACTGTGTTGTGGCCCTGCCAATTTGTCCCAGAACTGCAGTGATGCAAAGTAATTCGCTACCTACAGCAGATCAGGGATTTCCCATGCAGGAAAAAAATTGCTGCACGCCTGCGGTAAAACATAGCTGACTGCGTCTGATTTTTTCTGAACGTTCAGCGCACAGCACACACGTACACAGAGCCCTGAGTACTGTCAGAGGCAGGCCAAATAGAATTTTTTCCCTGCTTTTTACAAGGAACACCCACACTGCGTGTATTCAATGAATAATGTATGTCTTCTGGCCCTGCCTACACAATTCTATCCCTGTAGTATTAATGCCGGGTGCAATGCTCTGCACAGCCGGTTTTGAGAAAAAAAAAAAATATGCAACACTGCTAACTGCAGCCTGGACAGTACTGCACACGGATAGATGTGGCCCTAGAAAGGACCGTTGGGGTTCTTGAAGCCTACACTAACTCCTAACACTCTCCCTGCCTAACCCCCACTTCTGTCCCTATTGCAGGGCGCAATGCTCTGCAGATCCAATTTTGGAAAAAAAAATAAAAAATACTGTGCTAACACAGTACTGCACACTAGTAGATGTGGCCCTAAGAAGGGCCGTTGGGGTTCTTGAAGCCTACACTAACTCCTAACGCTCTCCCTACAGCAGCTCCAGCACGATAGTACTTTCCCTCAGCTAAGTCACAAGGCATGTGTGGCGAGCCGCGGGAGGGGCCGATTTTTATACTCGGGTGACATCTGATCTTTCCAGCCACTCACAGCAGGGGGGTGGTATAGGGCTTGAACGTCACAGGGGGAAGTTGTAATGCCTTCCCTGTCTTTCAATTGGCCAGAAAAGCGCGCTAACGTCTCAGAGAGGAAACTGAAAGTAACCGGAACACCGCGTGGTACTCGTTACGAGTAACGAGCATCCCGAACACCCTAATATTCGCACGAATATCAAGCTCGGACGAGTACGTTCGCTCATCTCTAGTCATTAGCACAAATGTTCTGTTACATCCAACTGGTGCACAAAAGCACCACTCCTCAGAACGGATGTAAACGTGTCCATTTAAAACCGCAAACACACACATAGAGTACTTGCATGGACCAATTGCATCTCTTCAGGAGAAAGAATGAACAACTGTCCCTAACTGATCAGGGAAAAGGGGGCACCCTGCCTAAAAGCGGATTCATCGCCTCGATAAAGGTGGCCCCACTGTTTTCGTCTACTGGCCTGACTATCCCTGATCAGGGAGCTGGAGAGATGCACTAAACACTCAGGACACAACACTGTTCACATACACACACTGTACACAGAACTAGACTGCACATAAAGCACATGTCTGGCACCCTGCACAGACCTAACATACATCGCTGTTCACACCAACATACAGTGTAACACATACCACATAGAACAGGACTGTACACACGTCATGTCTGGCCACTTGCACAGACATACAACACAAGTCACTGTTCACACCAACATACAACAGTTAGTGCATACAACACGAACCCCACCCAGAGCTCACATGCACACCAATGGCAAACCAAAGCAGTCCAAGTGTCCTCACTCCAGGGGAATAGGGAGAGTCAGCCTCTGTGCTGACATAGGGTGCAGTGTCAGACATCACCCATCTGACACACACATAGGACATCACTCGTCTGTGGGTCACACCGGCCCAGGAAAAGGGAAAAACCTGCAGGTCGCCTGCACCTGTGTGGTCACTGTACCACACACTACACAATGCACACATCCCAGAAACTGTAAGGACAGCAGGTGCCCAGACCATCTTCAGGGGAGGAGAGAGACACTTCAAACAAGCATGCAACCACCAGCCCTGAGTGGGATAAACAATAAAGTGCCACTGCACAGGTAGGAAACAAACGTGTCCATTTAAAACTGCAAACACACACATAAAGTACTTGCACGGACCAATTGCATCTCTCCAGGAGGAAGAATGGGCAACTGTCCCTAACTGATCAGGGAAACAGGGGCACCCCTACCTAAAAGCGGAGTTATCGCCTCGATAAAGGCGGCCCACTGTCTTCCTCTAGTGACCTGGCTATCCCTAATCAGGGAGCTGAAGAGATGCACTAAGCACACAAGGACACAGCACTGTTCACACACACACTGTACACAGAACAGGACAGCACATAAAGCATGTGTCTGGCACCCTGCACAGACCTAATATACGTCGCTGTTCACACCAACATACAGTGTAACACATACCACATGGAAAAGGACTGTGTCCACACTGTCTTCAGTGAAGGAGAAGGACACATCTAACAAGCAGGCAACCACCAGCTCTGAGTGGGATAAACAGTGATACATAAGGCACTAAAATGACCAGCAATCTCTCCCAAGAGTTTGCTGGTATGTATCTGCAGCAGACTAGGGGGATTGGCTATTGGAGATTACCACACCCAGCCAGCTCAATTAACCCTTACCTGTGCAGGTATGCACAAGGAAGCCTGTAGAACCACAGGTCCCAGATGCACAACCTTAACAGGTTCACTTACTTGGCAAAAGGTGTTTCAATTAAAGAGATGAAATTGGAAATGTAAATTTCACAGGTACTTTGCTCGTTAAATAACAGCGCAAGAGAAATCTTGAAAAAAGCAAGAAAAAACTCCGCCGCTCCTGCAAAGGGATAAGGGGAAACAAGCGAGTGTATGTACCTGTGCGGTCAACATATCACACACTACTCGATGCATGCACCCCAGAACGCAAGGAGGGGAGGGACAGCAGGTGTCCAAACCATCTTCAGGGAAGACGAGGGAATATGCTCCAACAACCACATGCAAAGACACCACATTCTGAGCAAACAAACTCAACAGTCTTGAGACATACACACCTGACTGCCAATGATACAGATGTGTCACTAACATAATGTCCCCCAGTTTTAAAAGAGGGGGGACATTATGTTATGATCATGAGAGCAAGTGAGCACCGAGCCCACACGAACATTACCATGGAAAGTGTAGTAGTGCAGTACACATAAGGGCCTGTAGAGGGCTGCAGACAGGACTTCTGGTGCTAGGGTTAACACAAAGGGGTAGAGCAGGAACTAGAAAAGGGCCAGTTCCTACCAGAATCAGGTTGGGAGAGGACCAGCGCAGCAGAGCTGAGGTGCTGCAGGCTGGTGGCCTAGCAAAGGCCAGAGTCCGACAGGGATGACAACCCTGGACTCACACCCAAGTTGAGAGAGACATTGGCTGAGAGAGAGCCAGATTCATGGAGCTGGAAGGGCTGCTAGCCCAGGGTCTAGTGCAGATCAGGAGTTTGACAGGGAAGACGACCCTAAAATCCACACCCAGGTGGGGTGCTTATTTGGACTGTGTATTTTGATGTTATATGATGTGCTGTGAAAATAAAGGCTGGCAGGAGCCAGATGAAGAAATCCACATCTCCTGAGCAGTTTCTACAGGTATGCTGCGCCATTTTCATGTGTGAGAGGTCAACGATCCAAGGCAAGTGTACCCCAACTTGCCACAATAGGTAACACCAGATGAAACTACTACCGATTAACACCTCTCCCTATCTTCTACAGAGGAAGATGACCAAGGACTTACCTGAGCGAGAACATCAACCCAATAGGGGGCAGTGCAGCATCTTCGGATCTGGGCCTTTGCTGACCCTATGAACCCATATACCCAGGCTAGGATGCATACACATGCCACCACCAACAGGGATAACTGGACAAGATAAGAAGACACACAGAGCCAAAATCATACCATACAGCAGCCAATATGCAAACACTAGAAACAGATGTTAATGCTATAAATGCCAGGTATTTGTTGACATTTTGGCCAAAATATAGAAGCTAGCGGGCCACATCATGGCTTCCAGCAATACCGCTAGTCCCTACACTAACCAAGATGTTGCAGCTTGTCGATTGTGACAACATCATGGCGTGGTGGCCTCAACACAGGCAAAGACTTGTTGTTTTGTTAAACAGGCCAAGGGTTAATGTACCATGGGAGTCCTGGGAGTAGGGTTGAGGTGTGGTTTTCTATTCACTCTGACAGTTTTTTAGGTGCAGAGTGGCTTTATATTCTCACCCCTCCTGGTGAACAGTGCTGCTTATTATGTTCCATAGTGGAGATCTTGCAGTTTGGAGCTCTGCTGTGCTTGGTATTTTTCTAGTTGCAGATAAGTTGTTCTGGGGGGTTTTTCAGTTGTATTGTTGCTTTTCATTTCTGCTTTTGCTTTGCATGTCGGTTCATCTCTCCATGGGTCCCTATAAGGACAATCAGGGCTTAGAAAGAAGACCATGGTGCCGCCTTTTATCGAGGGGATGACCTCGCTTTAGGCAGGGACCCGTCACCTCCCTGCTAGGTTAGGGCCAGGCTTCCTTCCCTCTCCCTCACCATAGCATGGTGTGCGGCTATTTCCAACGGTGTGTACGTTCACTGTTGCCGTGCTAAGTGTAGTACTATTGTGTCGCATGGGCTTTACATCTGGGCTATGTATTTCAGTTGTGGTGCACACTATCCTTCAGGTGCATAAGTCTATCTACTAAAGTAGTCGGGAACATCACCCAGCGTCCATGCTGAGCGTTGTTGCCTGTGAGCCACACAGACGTGACACAGGAGTCCAGCGACATAACCAAAAAAATCCACAAGACTCAAACCTTTTTTGCAGCCACCACACATAGAACCTGCTCGCACAATGCAGAGAGAGAATGAGAACAGTGAAAGCTGACCACACCCACACTTGGGAAGAAAGCTTTTATGTGTACTGACCTAGAGTGGTTGGCTTACTGAAGACACACACAGGCCCAGCCAGCACAATCCCCCACACCTGAGCAAGAAAGCTTCAGGGAACCTGTAGTACAACAGATCTAAAGAGACAGACATGACAGTCCCATTGTTCAGAAAATAATGAAGAGTAGATAATGGTGGGTAACTTAAGTATCCTGAGTCTATGAGGAATCATATTCTTATTGATATCGTTTTTCAAAGTTGATAAGTCCCACCATGTTTGGATTTCCTTGGTTAGTAATTTATCAACTTGTGACATTAAAAGTTTAAGTTCCAATATGTATTGTGAACCAGCAGCAGGTTTTTCAAAGATTTTGGCCAGTTGTTCAAGATGCGCTTGACAATTTTTCACTGACTGTAAATTGACCATTTAAGCTGCTGGGACAGAGCAGGATCCAACATTGTTAACTTCATGAGGCATTGCAAGCAGAGAGCACAGAGAGAAAACAGAAACCAGCTCCTCTGCAGACACTCCCATGCATGGACTGGCTGGAAACCACAACTGATGCACAAAGAAAAATGGAGAAATCCAGCTTTGGGTTAAAAGCTTTCAGTTTTTATTAGATGATCCAGACAGGCATGGAGGAACAAAAGACATGTGCCGTCTTACATGTCCCCTAATCGTGGGTTCAGTTGAGTGGTTGCTCATTAGTCAGCACATAAACATTTAGCTCCTCCATATTGCAATCTGGCTTTTTGCATGCTACTAGGGGATATGGTGATTGGGCCTGCCCTGGTGGTGCGTATTTGGCTTCTCTTTCTGTGAGTTATGTCTTTGTACATTTTTTCTCTCACCTCTGTGATTTTAGTTTAGTTATTAGTGAAATAGTGTAGGTTCTGACATATGTGTAGTGGCCTTGCCGTGGCCCATTAGCTTACGTGTTTTGGTCAAAATACAAACTAACACCCACATTTATCAGTGTTTTTTTTTTTTTTGCATGCAGTGTGCTATAGATGCTGGGGGAGCTCAGGATGCCATGCCAGTGTGGTGCACTGGGGTGATACAGGGCAACCCACTGCTTTGCCAGTAAGGGTTGCATTCCTGTATGGTGTGGCACACTTATCTATGGCTGGCATCCTTGGTATCAGTTCATATGTGCAGACTATGTTTGTCTGCAGTCACCCCTCTCCTAACTTTGGGTTTAGTTGAGTGGCTGCTCATTAGTCTGCACTGAAGAATTAGCTCCCTCATATTGCAATCTGGCTTTCTGCATGCCATTAGGATATATTGAGGTTGAGCCTGCCCTGCAGTTTATCAGGTGGTGCATATTTGGCTTCTTTACCTATGAGTTATGTCAAAGTACAAACTTATGGCAATCTTTGACAGTCTCATAACAGGAATAAATATGACACATGGATTTATATGTCATTCTACATCACGTAAGGAATGTTCCCCTTGCACCTTGTGAGAGGCACAACCATGACATGACACTATGACTTTACACAACCATGGACCAGATCTCAATCAAAGTGCAATAAAATTTTCATACTTCTTATCTAGTGTTATACAATGCCCAATGAAGTAGTCTCGAAAGCTTGCAATTTGTCATCATCTTTTCACTTAGCTATTTAGGAGTCTCAATTTTCATTTTCACACTGATACAAACACTGTGTGGGACTGACTTACAAAACTATCAGTCTGTTGGACGTAGTGGTAGATTAAAGGGGTGTTCACACAACATGGGCCCCCCTCACTCCCCATGTAGAATATTGTCTGCCAAACATAAACTAAGCAACCACAATAATAATCATTTCATGTAGATTTTGGTATGGATCTGCCCCTGATTTCACACCTTCAATTGATGGAATGAAAGCTTCAGTGAATTTTCACAGGCTCACAACATAACAGCATCACTGTTCTGCAGGTATTGGAGCCAATAGGAGGAGTGAAGTTATGCTGTGAACCGGTGCAAAATTGCACGCAGTATCAGAAAGTAGACAGTGTGAGTGCATTAAAAAATTTAACTCCCTCCTCTACCAGCAGCCAGAGTTTTAGCAGCAGGGCCATGAGCCCCTCTAGAACATTGGGTCCAGGGTGGCCACCCCAGTCCTCCCTATTATAATCTACTGTTGATTGGAAGCTAAACTGGCTGACAGTAAGTATTTTTTTCTTGTGTCATAAACTAAAGACAAGACTACTGTAGACTAAAAATGGTCAACCTTTCACAAGGTCAATTCATGGGAAGACTTAGAAACACTATGCCATTACCATTTTTCTCTGGAATTACAGTAAAATGTACTAATGCAAAAAACATGTAGTATTTTTTCTTAGCCATAAAATGTTCAAAATCAGCAAAAGGTTATTGCTTGTATTTCCTGCCCATTGGGTGAAAATGAGTACATATTAAATATATGTTAAACCACCTTCATATAGATTACTATTGAAAGCTAAGCACTCAGCCAGTGAAACGAATTGTCGTTTTAAATGAGTTAATTTGAAGATCCTTCTCAGTGATTACTGATGTGTCACATCATGCAATTTTGTCAGGCTGCAATGTGCAGGATGGCATATTTTAATAACTGTGTGACAAACTACTTATTAACCTATGAACTAAGCACTTATGACAGCCCAAGGAAGGGACAAAGATGATTTATTAAACAAAGAGCTATATATTTTTTCAACAAAATGGAATTTCAGTGAAGGAGCACTTTAGGCACATAGTTATTAGAGGCAAACATAAATCACATAAAAGCAGAGTTCTGCGCTACATTACATATAAGTACATGAGTTTCATGTCACTTAAAAAAAAAGGAATCAATATTCATTTGTACTAATCTACAGAATACTTAAAATAGGACATACCCAATTTAGGTTCTGATTACATTTAACCTTTTCTTTACAGTTAGCACATCTGCCAGAAAAACCATCCAACTTATGTAGTTTAGATTTCACCCATAGCATAGACTACTATGTTAAAAAAATGTATAAATTTAGGGTCCACAAGGTGGGTCAGGCATCTTCCAGGAGTAATCATAGAGAGACAGACACACCAAGAGAGGGTAATACTCAGGGCTAGATTAAAAGGAAGGCCTCCACCACTAAATAAGAAGTAGGGGCCTCCACCAGTGGACAGAGAAGAGGCGAATGATGCTAAACTGAGGAAATATCCCCATGTTCATTCTTGCACAGAGGAGTAAGGATCTTTGCCAATGATCTTTGGTCTGGTGCCAGTAGGCAGTCAACAACTCATGTAAGCAGACTTAACTCAGAGGGCTGAAAGTAGGCAAGTAGCGTAGGCAGCTGCAAGAAAAGGAACACAGTCTGTTAAATCAGGACCATAACTTGATTAAGGCCGGTTTCACATCTGCGTCAAAACCTCTGGCTGGAGGTTTTGTCACAGATTCGGCTCAAAATACTAGAAGCAAAAGCACTACATGCACTACCTTTTCTTCCATCCAAAAGCTGGGCAGAAAGCGGACCGATCGCATTATAGTCAATGAGCTCCGTCCGCTGTTTGGTTCCTTCCAGAGATGGAGCCACTCACCCATGGGCATTCCCGTTTTCTGCTCTCTGGATGAAGCAGGAAAGCAGAACCCTGAGCGCAGATGTGAAACCACCCTGAGGGCTTTTACCCACTAGCATTTTTTTTAATGCTGCAATATCGCTACATTTTTTTTACTGCAAATGTCAATGGGACTTTCTAATGTTAAAATCTCATCGCACAAAAATTGCAGAAGAGCAAACTTGCGATTTTTGTGCGATGCAATTTTAGCATTAGAAAGTCCCATTGACATTCGCAGTAAAAAAACGCAGCAATATTGCAGCGTTAAAAAAACGCTAGTGGGTAAAAGCCCTAAGGCCTCATGTCCACGGGGACAGATCCGCAGCTGGTGTCCCGCATGCGTGATCCGCACTCCATAGGGATGCATTGGACATCCGCAGGTAATTAATTACCTGCGGATGTCATTTTCCCTTGAGGTGCGGATTGCGTGTGCGGGAAAACACCTGCAGCATGCTCCATTTTAGTGTGGGTCTCCCGCGGGGATGGCTCCCGCAGGCTACTATTGAAGCCTACGGAAGCCGTCCAGATCCGCGGCACACCCGCAATGAATTCCTGCTCTACGGTGCCGGGCGCTCCGAGCAGAGAACAGCTGGATGCAGAAGACAAGCGGCCTCACTTGTCTTCCACATTCCCTGCTCTGAGTGCAAGGTGATCACTCAACCTCTGAGCGATCACCTTGTGATGTAAAAAGCACACAACGATTATCGTTCAAAAATCACTCAAAAGATTTTTTGAGTGATAATTGTTGTGTCTAATCTAGGCTTTATCTTATGTGGAATAGTCTGTCAAATCATCCGTATCTATTAGTTTTCTGAGTGTATATCCAGGATGCTCAGCTGATAGAGCTGCAACTTACCTCTGCTGCCTGAGATGATGTCCTAACACTGTTTTACCTAGTTTTTCTTAGGGTGCCTTCACACTTGCGATCACTATATCGCCGTTGTGCTTTGCGGTTTTTGTGCGAAGCGTTTTTAACATTAGAAAGTCCTATTGATATTTGCGGTTAAAAAAGCAGCAATATTGCAATCACAAGTGTGAAAGCATTATTACTATGATGAGGGAAGGGGTGCACCCCCAAAATATTGCATATGCCGCCATCTAACCTAACGCCGACCCTTTGTATCTCAGCAATGGAGCACTAAAATAAAAGCTGGTAAGATCCCAGTTTGGTGAATTGTCACAGTTTTGTTCTCTATGAATGGAGTTCAGTTCTGGACTATTGTCACAGAGCACCACCAAAGGAAGAAGAAAAAGTGTGGCACTGTAATTCTGAGCATGGACATGTCTGATGCAGTGAGACTAGTGTTTTGTGAGTAATACTGCTTTGTTATCCTTTCCTCTAGTTTGCAGCATTGTAGATGTGTTGCCTATTAAATTGTTTGATGCACCAGTAGTGACAAATTTAGCTCTGCTATATCCACTTCATATATCTGCACCTTTGATGGACATTCAGTTTGGTCCTGGGATAGATAAGATGCAAGTACCAAATAAAAAGGTCTTGTAAATGTACACGTATATGAAGCAGATGTAGCAGCGATGAATTTGCCGCCAGAGATGGTGCATTGTATCACAATAAATTGTTCTAGCAACTCGAAATCAGCAACGCGAATCTTCCACAATTCATACGCTCTAACTTTTGTAGCTAGTAATACAACACTAGCAATGTAGGTGGACTTTAACCACAATACCAATAACATCCCCCAGGGTTCCACTCAACCTAATTAAGATCACCATTGGAGGTTCCAGTGCTGTGGAGATAATGTAGACACTAAAATGTGTTGAAAGGCCCCTGCGGAGACGGATAACCATTGTGAGAGACAGTGACTGGCAACGTGCTGGAGGGCAGACATGTTTCGCCTAGAGTGCTCATATGTGGCTTTAGGGAACACCTCGGCAGATACGTGCCACCGAGCGGCCCCGGCTCGGTGGAGGAAGCCAGCATTTGTGTGTCAGTAACACTAGGTTACTAACATGGTGTAGCGTGTAAGTGGCTCCAAGCCGCATAGTCCGGGGCTGGCTTTTCCTGGAGTGGTCAAAGCGAAGGGTGGGATGGCCACTCCCACGTACCAGGTGAGGCTGGTAACAGGCCTCATAAAAACCTGGGCCTAAAGATCTTGACAGAGAGTGTCTGGCTGAGAGCCAGAGAGAGGGCTCAGTGGAGCCAGGAGCCCGGCTAGCCCAGTGTGTGGGTGAGCTACCAGAGGTTTACAGGGAAACGCCGCTAACCTCACAACCACCTGGGAGAGGTGGTGAGACCCCTACAGGTCTAAGAGCTGACTGGCTGTGCGCAGCAAGCATCTGTTTTGAGTAGTCAGGACGGAGCGATGTATAGTGAGTGCTCAGATGAGCAGGTGTTTATTTAGGTTTTGTTTTGTTTATGCTGCAATAAAACCGGGCAAAGCCTGGACTAAAGAACGTTATTGCCCGGTGTCACTGTCTCTGGTCGCGGATGCCCACGCTGCTACCTACCCGAAACGCTAATCCCTTACACCATCTAATATATTTGAAGGCCACTCAACATTCCTCAGACAGATGATGTTAAGAAAAGAAATATCTTTAAGAATTTTAGTGCCCAATCCTTTTGTTCCTTGGGAGATAAGCCACCACCAGAGCTGCCTTGGCAAAGCTTATCTCTAGAGATGAGCGAGCGTACTCGCTAAGGCAAACTACTTGAGCGAGTACTTTATGCAATTACCTGCCCGCTCGTCTCAAAAGATTCGAGTGCCAGCGGTGGGCGGGGGATAGCGGGGAGGAACGGGGGGGGGGGGATTTCTCACTCACTCTCCCCCCCCTCCCTCCTGCTCCTTCCCGCAACTCACAGCTCTCCCCCGCTGGCAGCCGAATCTTTTGATACGAGCGGGCAGGTACTCGCATAAGGCACTATTCGTTCAAGTAGTTTGCCTTAGCGAGTACACTCACTCATCTCTAAGTATCCCCCTAAACACATGAACGCTTGACCAAGCCGAGCATTTGTGTATATAGGGGAGCCAGTGGAAACAGCTGTCAGCCGAACCATCATTCATCCAACAGCTGTTGAAGGTGTATGGACACAATTAAAGGCCTATTACTCAGTCCAACATATCCTGTGCTTTAAAACTTCTCCTAACCTGGACTGTATTAAAGGGTATTCTGGAGATGGGGCAATTTTTTCAGTTCTCGCCTATCCACTGGATAGGTGAGAACCGATAGATTGGCAGGGGTCTGACCACTGAGACATTCACTGATCCTAAGAATATGGGGGTCCTGTTTGTCCCACTTAGCACTCAGCTATTTCAATCAGCACCATTGAAATGTCTGGAGTGGCACCATGCATGCATTGTCAACACTCAATTCACTCTGATCAGAGTAGCGATTGACTGGAAGTGGGGCAGATGGGACTCTCACCGATCTATCATTCTTCACTTGCCCATGATGTTCAAACTGGGAAACATGTTATAAAGCAGGAGAAGCTGAGCAGATTGATATATTGTTATGTGGGAAAAGAGTCAGCACAACTTGTATTTTATTCAATTAAATACTTAATCATTCTAAGCTGAACAGTTCAATGGGCGGTCCTATCAGTGATTGATAGCTATCAATCGCTGATAGGTCTGCCCATTGGACCTCTAAGCTCAGAATGAACTCAGGTCCTCCTGCTCTATAACATGCTGCCTGCTGAGAAAATCTAAAACAAAAAGTTGATGTGAGTTTTAGGTTCAAATGTATGTTAATATACTTTTAAAACTTTTTACAAAAATTAATAAAAAGCTACACGAAGGTGGACATAGCTGTTAATAGCCTGTCAAAATAACTGCAATCAGCAGATTCCCTGTTTTCAGGCAATATATAAGTTTTAAGGGTACACTTGCTTTTCAAGGTAGGTAAATTTTCCAGCTTAAAACCAGATTTTTGACCTTTCCAGTTCTGGTGATTTTATTAAAGATATGTGCATGTAGATATAGGCTTAAGTGGTATATATGGACCTTGCATATGTTGAAATGTAACTCTTTGGGAGGTATGGCACACCTATTTTCTGCTTGGGTAACATCTTACCACTAATATAAATTGCTAAGCATTCACTATGAAGAATTACGATTTGACGCAAAGTTGCATGGAGGTGTCTATGGATATAAAGTGCTGAGTGGCATTCTGATAATGTGCGAAGTGTCCACTTTCAGAAAATATATGAGTATGGGAGTTTAGTATGACTTATTTAATTTGCAATTCAGGAACTATCGGTACATTTCAAAAGTGTAAAACTTGTACTGGAGGGCTGTGAAAGCAGTTGCCAACAGCAAAAACAGCAACCGCAGACCATAAAAATATTTAGTATATATTTTGAAAGAAAAAAAGAGATTGAGATACTCTCTAGGGGTTTGAATTTCTGTCCATCAAGAAAGACGGATGATTTTATTTTATTTCAAGGTCTTAATTCTTTCATAAAAAATCTTATGTTAAAGCAGCATATCTCCATTATAGCAGATGGGAACCGCAAGAGGAACCCTGAGGATATGGATATCTCTCCAAATGTTTATGTCCATCAGGATGTTCAGTCGCAAATTGCGATTCAATTTCAATTCCCTGTATCACAGGGGAAATTTCCTTATCTCCTTTATTTCCCTCTTGTCCTACTGGATTTCAAGAATATTAATGCAAATCTTAAAGACTCGGATTTATCAACTGAAGAAAAACAAGCATTGAATGATTTAAAATCTAATCCTGACATTGTCATTCAAGTGGCCCAAAAAGTTGGAGGTATTGTCGTCCCGGATTACACGGCCTACCTTGGTGAGGCGTATAGAATACTGGTTGTAAATATTATAAGAAATAGATAACTAGAATACAAAAAGACTTAGGCTGCTTTTTCACGGGCTACAAAACAGCGCGATTTTCTGGTGATGCGACAGCGCTACAAAACGCATGTTTGTGAAACCCATGTTTTACAATGGTTTCCTTCATATTAGCGATGTTTTCACTGATCCTATGTTGCGAGAGAAAAAAAATCGCGGCATGCTCTGTCTTTCTGCGATGTGCTTTTTTTTTAATCTCCCTTGTTTATCAGACGAACTTGCGATTCTCGCGCGATGCGATTTTAACATTAGAAACTCCTATTGACTTTTGCAATTCAAAAACTGTGTGATTTTATCGCTGGCGGCAGCGATATGATGTGAGATTATTCCCACAATAAACTACAAAATCGCAGGAATACAGCTGCGATATCACCACGATTTTGTAGCGGCGATAGAGCTGTCACCCGTGTTAAAGAGGCCTTATGGTGAGGTAATTAGTGGAGCGTTTAAGGATGCAATTTTTGATAAGAATTAAAAAATGTTTTGACTTTTAATTAACCTAATCTAGCATTATTTTCTCTAAAATGCATAAAGATCACATAAGAATTTCAAGAATTGAATCCTTGACTAGTCATCTATCTCATTATACTAGTAATTATTAGGAAATTATAGTACCAGTGTTTCTGGTGGCACAATGCACCGCACAGCTGTGCTACATGCAAGTCACACACACCGCACTGCTACATACATTATTCATCCCATACAACAGGGATCAGAAGGGGCACAGCACTGGAGATGAAGGACCTGTGATGACGTCACCGTCATGCTCCGGCCCTGATCACATAATGGTGACGTCATCAAAGGTCCTTTTTTGCTAGTGAGGGAGTTGCATGCTCTGCCCCTTATCGCATGACGGTGACGTCATCACAGGTCCTGCTTCGTTGTGCAGATTACTGGCAGACTACAAGCCCCCTGTGGCCTCAGTTGCTATGGAATACTAACGAACACCTAGCCAGACAGCAGCCGTGTGTGTACAGGACCTGCGATGATGTCACTGTTATGTGATCTGGGGCGGAGCATGTAAGTCATTCACAATCGTGTACTCCAAGGATGGCATTAAGTTTCCACTTCAATTTGCATTAATTTCTGATATAAAGTATAGTAGATCCCTTGAAAATCATGTCAATTTTCCTACACCCCTCCCACTTTTTTTAAAACTGTCAAACAGGGTGGGAAATGGTGAAAAATTCATACAATTTGCGCCTAAACTTTCAACTTTTTTACGCCAGCATTCTGACAAAAGAACTTTAATAAATGTCTCCGATTGATTTTTATTCTAAACCTCCATATTTCCAAATAACTACCAGATCCTGTATGATTCTATGGACCAAAATAATATTAATAACCCACTTTCAATACTTTGGGCAGATCCATTCTAATGGTATAGAAAGAATTGCTTGGAAATCTTCCTTGACCATAGAAGTATGTTATTAAAAGTGTTGTGTCGTTACAAGTAAAAAAGTTTTAATGACTGAGCATGACTTAAAATAAAAATAGTCAGATGTCCTTGGACCCCTGGGGCACTGCTGAGCAGCTCCCTTTGCCTCCTGGAGATGGGGGCAGGGTAGCGGGAGCTGCTCAGCAGTGCTCCAGGGGAGCCTAAGAAAGGGGACTATGCTTTATTTTTAATTCTAACTCATGCCTAGCCATTAAAAGTTTTTACTTGTAGCGACACAACCCCTTTAAGAATATTGCTACATTGGCATAAAACTTGCTTTACCATAGGCACATAATATATTTGCTACCTGGTGAGCTGATAAAGTTTGACAAATTTTCATTGCATGTTTTATTTAAAACAAAAAATAATTAATACTTTTGACATTTCCAGATAATAAACAGAAATTCTGCTAGTACAACAACTAACAATGAATGAAGTAGCTATTGAACGAGTGTTGTAAATATTTCATAATACAGTTAGGGCAATAAAATATGTTTCAGCTGTCAGCTATTCTTTTCTCAAGTGTTTTTGTAATAAGGAATAAAAGCATGTTGACATAATACTAGCTTAAAGGAGATGTCCCGAGGCAGCAAGTGGGGTTATACACTTCTGTATGGCCATAATAATGCACTTTGTAATATACATTGTGCATTAATTATGAGCCATACAGAAGTTATAAAAAGTTTTTTACTTACCTGCTCCGTTGCTAGCGTCCTCGTCTCCATGGTGCCGACTAATTTTTGGCCTCCGATGGCCAAATTAGCCGCGCTTGCGCAGTCCGGGTCTTCAGCAGTCTTCTATGGAGCCGCTCGTGCCAGAGAGCGGCTCCGTGTAGCTCCGCCCCGTCACGTGCCGATTCCAGCCAATCAGGAGGCTGGAATCGGCAGTGGACCGCACAGAAGAGCTGCGGTCCACGAAGATAGAGGATCCCGGCGGCCATCTTCAGCGGTAAGTATTGAAGTCACCGGACCGCCGGGATTCAGGTAAGCGCTGTGCGGGTGGTTTTTTTAACCCCTGCATCGGGGTTGTCTCGCGCCGAACGGGGGGGGGGGTTAAAAAAAAAAAAACCCGTTTCGGCGCGGGACATCTCCTTTAACCTTACACATAGTTGTCTTCAGAAAAATAAAATTAATAGCTTATTCTTCTTAGGCCGAATGCAAACGGATAGCTCGGATTCCGACTGCGAGATTCTCACAGCGGGATGCGACCCTGTACCCTTGCAGTGACTCCCGACTTACCTGTCTGGTGTCTTCCCTCTGATCTGTGCATGTACCGGCTGGCGCACAGCAGCACATGTGCAGTGAAGAGAAGCAGGGCTGGCAATGACATGGATAATGCGAGGCTCGCACTGGAATAGGACATGCTGCAATTTCCACCCTGCGAGCAGAATATCGCAGTTGATTTCTGCTCATGGGCATGGAAATGCATTAGCCCACAGTGCAAATACACCCGTGTGTATTGGGCTTTAATATCTCAATTTCAGCTTGAAGAAAAAAAAACAATTATAAACATATTTGCCCCTTTCTATGACCCCTATCATTGCAGATTTGTCACATTTACAAACTACTACTACTCCACTGTTAATTTAATAAGTAAATGGTGTCCTTAAATATAATTTGTAAAGGCCCAAACAAACGAATTTGAGGGATAACCGTTACGTGTAAACGTAAAGCCATCGTGCACTATTTGTTCACTTGTTATTAATCGCTGAGTTTTAGCCTGCATAAAAATAGTTGTTAGCTCATTTACTTGTCTTTAGGTTTAAATAGCATTCATTCAGTAGTTCAGTCTTGCAAATGACTTGAGGGGAGGAGCATTGTTTGCCCAGCTGAAGACAGTGACTAATTAAAAACCTCCTGGTCAGAGATTCTTTGCATAAACACATGCCCTCCTGAGTAAACAACATATACAATAATTATTCAGCTAATGAGGGAAATAGCAAGGATTTAAAATCCCTGCCTGCTGAAAGGGCTGTGTCTGATTGGCTGAACGCTCAGCCAATCACAGGCAGCACTCAGCCGTTCATTTAGGAACAGCTAAGCGCTGCCTGTAATTGGTCACAGCGCTCAGACAATCTCAGGCAGCACTCAGCCATTCATTGAGGAACAGCTGAGCGCTGCCTGTAATTAGTCACAGCGCTCAGCCAATCACAGGTGGCGCTCAGCCATTCATAATTCAATGGGAGAACAGCGCGATCCTCTGCCACAGCTGTCACAGGGCACATAGCAGGCAGAGTAAACTTAGTCAATAAAAAAGCCAAAGTCAGGAGAGGAGAAGTCAGGAAAATGGCAGCAGAAAGAGGTGAGGGAGAGATGGAGGACCTTTCTGCGTCACTAAAGGGTACACAAGAAGGGTTTCGAAGAACATGGTACCATTGGATAGTGTTCCAAAATTCAGAAGAATATCGACTGCTTCTTTACCCCCAAACTAATTAACTCAGTCCCTTTCATTTACTCACTTTCTTCGTCATACATTCAACTACATGCTATACCCTTACCCACAACCTCCCTGCGTACCCCCCATGTGTCTTGTGTGTTTTGTTAGATACTCTTGAATTCAATTTACAGTGCATAGAGGTATGATGTCCAACTTAGTGCTCAACGCAAAGGACTATAGACGAAGCTGAGAAGATCGGCAAGTTCTGCCAATCAGTAATCTACTTCATGACATGTTTAATACATATTTCCGGAAAATGTTCTCTGACTTTCTAACCCTCTAATATTGAGGCTTTTCTGAATGTGAAATGTGTTGATCACTGAAAGTCGTAACCCAGTTGTTTATTGTATAAAAACAACCAATAAATAAAAAATGTAAAAAAAAAAAAAAAAAAAGAAAGAGGTGAGGGAAGTCATCAGCTACAGTCCTGGTACATGACGAATATGCTCTGCTATCCTTCTTGTTTTTAGTTTTCTTTCAAATGAACCTACATAAATTAGGTCTCAGAAAATACACTTAATGACGTACACAATATGGGTAGAGTGACAGTTAATGAAGGTTCTAATGTCATGATACAATAAATTATTATTAAAAAAAGAATTAGTTTTAACAACATACATCACAAATGAAACCCTTGTGTCTGATGAATTCTTTTGAGATAACACTTTTAAAAGACTAGGCAACAATATAGGGTGAAGTGGAAAAACAAAAAGGGTCAGAAAGCACTCGAGGATAATCCTTCATGTAGTAAATCAATCAATAGATAGACAAGAACTGGAAAGTGGGTCACTTACTTTACCAGGGAGGTACGTATGCCCAGAAGGACCTCTGTCGACTCCCTGTATCCAGAAATGCGGTTATCCAAGTAGGTGGTTCAGAGGCACAAGAACACAAAATCTGATGGATTAATATTGGGGTATTTATTAGAATTTATGCCAATAAAACCAGATTTTTTTGTGAAAGCGATTTGCCTTCCTTGGCTACACAAGGGACACCTTTTTCAATTATTCTACGCACAAAGTGCCCAGATGTAATATGGGTAAGTACTTCAGAATGATATTTCCAATTTCTGCAAACTTGTTACTTTTCACAAGAAAAAATGCTCAGTTTTTTTTTTTATATATTTCTTTTCTGCAAGCAATAAAAACTTCTGAGTAGCGGTATCTTTGTCTATTTACTAGCCTTATTGGATATCCATATTTCATCACCCTTGAATTTCAATCTCCTGTCAATAGACTCACAATGTTCATTAAAAAGAAATTCTTTTGAGTGTGCTCTATTGGCTCCGACATACTCTCCAAGTGGAATAGAATGTACACGTGGCAAAGGTGGCTGCTCTCTGCATATAGTATAGTATTTACCACATTAGGCTTTATGTGTAAGGAAAAAATAACCCTATTAATGGCAACATCTTCCATCAATACCAAATCCAAGTATATGATACTGCCTTTCGATAGCATAGATTGGTAAAATTCCGATTTAAATCATTAGCATTTAAAAAATTCAAAAAGGAAACTGGAGGGGGGCGTGGCCTGACTGAAAACTAAGATGGACGTTTCAGATTGACCTCCGTCTTAAATCAGCCTAAAAAGCGACTAAATTCTGCATCCAGCAGTAAGTTTGACTTCCCTAAAAAACACCAACTGCCTGTCTTGAGATGCCAAAGAGAAAGGTGTTTAAACCGCCGCCGCAGAGGGTCTCTGACTTCTTCCCACTGCTTTCAGAGAACCGGGAGCGGACCGCGCGTGGTCAGAAGCCGACACCATCTCCATCTGTGCTGCGAGAGGAGGAGAAGAAGGGGGGACCGGCTGAGGTACCCGCAGCTGCTAACAAAAAAGTTGCAGACATTTGCTCTGACCTGCGAGCTTCACAAATCCCTGATTCTCCCCCGCTGTGCTCGGAAGACAGAGAGAGGATGCGGAGGACATCGGCATCCTGCAATATGCAGCAGCAGAGAGAGAGGAGGAGGGGACCGGCCGTGGTACCCGAAGATGCTGAGGAACAGACCACAGACACCGGCGCTGATCTGCCGGCTCTGCAGATCTCTAGTTCCCCCCCGCTGCTCCCGGAGGGTGAGGGGAGAGAGCGGAGAACATCGGCATCCAACCCTATGCAGCCGCAGAGAGAGAGGAGGAGGGGACCGGCCGTGGTACCCGAAGATGCTGAGGAACAGACCACAGACACCGGCGCTGATCTGCCGGCTCTGCAGATCTCTAGTTCCCCCCCGCTGCTCCCGGAGGGTGAAGGGAGAGAGCGGAGAACATCGGCATCCAACTCTATGCAGCCGCAGAGAGAGAGGAGGAGAAGACCGGCCGTGGTACCCGAGGGTGCTGAGGAGCGTGACAGAGATGTCTGCGCTAACCTGTCGGCTCCACAGATCTCTGGCTCTCCCCTGCTGCTCCCGGAGGATGGACAGAGAAAGCAAAAAACTTCAGCCTCCTATGTTAAGCAGCCACAGAGAGAAAAGAGAAGAGAATCGGCTGTGGTACCCGAGGATGCTGAGGGAGAGGAAGCAGATGCAAGCGCCGATCTGACAGCGCCAAGGAGAAGCCTGGTGAGTGGAGAACTATATGAGGGGATGGAGGGAGACATAAGCCCGCCAATAAGCCCACTTAAAATGGCGTCTGATAGCTCTCAGACCCCTTCACCTCCTAAACAGCACAAAGTTAAGCAACTTACAGCCAGGCAGGAAAAACACACAAATCTTTCCCCGCTCCGGTCTGGTGTAATGCAGAATTGTACAGGGGGGAACGGAGCGATCCCAAAAAGAGGAAAAAGACCCTCTGCAGAATATTCAATTAACAAGCAGAGCCACAAAATGGTCGTAACCCAAAGCTGCAGCCCCCCTTCCCAGCTTTCATCTTCTCAGCTCTCATCTCCCTCAGACAGCCCTGAAAAGCAAAGACCCAGGCTTTCCACCCCAAACTACCTGCAGCAGAGCACAGACCTAGAAGATGATTTTTTGATTAAAGTTCCTTCCTCAAACGCTCCTGCATCAGAAGATTTCATTAAAAATATGATAATTGCTCTGAGAGGAACTTTGCAAAATGACATTAAAGGAGATGTCCCGCGCCGAAACGGGTTTTTTTTTTTTTAAACCCCCCCCCCGTTCGGCGCGAGACAACCCCGATGCAGGGGTTAAAAAAACCACCCGCACAGCGCTTACCTGAATCCCGGCGGTCCGGCGTCTTCATACTCACCTGCTGAAGATGGCCGCCGGGATCCTCTGTCTTCATGGACCGCAGGGCTTCTGTGCGGTCCATTGCCGATTCCAGCCTCCTGATTGGCTGGAATCGGCACGTGACGGGGCGGAGCTACACGGAGCTACACGGAGCCCCATAGAGAAGAGGAGAAGACCCGGACTGCGCAAGCGCGGCTAATTTGGCCATCGGAGGGCGAAAATTAGTCGGCACCATGGAGACGAGGACGCCAGCAACGGAGCAGGTAAGTATAAAACTTTTTATAACTTCTGTATGGCTCATAATTAATGCACAATGTACATTACAAAGTGCATTATTATGGCCATGCAGAAGTGTATAGACCCACTTGCTGCCTCGGGACAACCCCTTTAAGCACATTTCTTCTGTATTTCATCATTCGCTCCAAGAGTTAGAAGTGCGCACAGAGCATGTAGAAACCAAAATGGAAGAATTTACTTCTTCACACAACACTCTAATTGATGCGCATTATGCACTAGAAGAAGAGGTAACAACGCTCAAACACAAATTGGCAGATTTAGAGGACAGGAACAGGAGGAATAACATTAAACTTAGAGGCGTCCCTGAAAATGTCGGACAAGCTGAACTGAAAAATTATCTCTCCAAATTTATGACAACTTTACTACCAAACTCCTCCGAACATGACCGTATAATAGACAGAGTACATAGACTGCCTAAACCGAAATACCTCCCAGAAACTACCCCTCGTGACATAACTGCAAGAGTCCATTTTTTTCATATTAAGGAAGCACTTATGTTTGCAGCAAGAAAAGCAAAAGTTCTACCTACCCCATACTCTGATATCCACCTGTTTACTGACCTCTCAGCGTTCACAGTTCAAAGCAGGAAAACCTTTTCACGAATCACCTCTGCCTTAAGGGCGGTCGGCATCGCATATAGATGGGGATTTCCCACAAAGCTTTTAGTTCATAAAGATAATTCCCTACATACAATATCCTCCCCAAAAGAGGGGGAAACCATGCTGGCGAAATGGGGAATCAAGCTAGGAGAACAAGCTACCTCTAAGCCTCCGCCACAACGTAAAAAGACATAGAGACAACTGAGGAATGCTTCCTGGAAATAACATTTCAAAGTTTTGTTTTTTGATGACCAAGCATACTATCACCAGATAAATTGCTGCTGGTACCTTCCTAAGATGACATCGTATATAGGCTGAACTGATTCAGGCGAACGTTTACCTCCCCACAAAATAAGCAGGCGGGTGTCACAACCTGCTCTAACGCTTATTAACTGTTCTTTTCTTGTTCTCTTTATGTTCTTGTTTTTGTTCTACAGGTACACACCACAGAAAAGCCAGCTAGTGAAAACCATAGATGACTTACAAACCACTGACTATGCATTTCTTGTTGATCCTGGTAAAGTTATGTTTCTTTATTTTGTCGCCATGATAATATTTCAGGTTGCTAGTACTGTTGTATGCAGATATGACTATACTTAAGATTCTATCTCAGAATGCCAGGGGTCTCAATTCTCCTTTCAAAAGAACAATGTTATGGAGGGAAGCAAAAGAAAAAGGCGCTGACATAATATGTATCCAAGAGACACACTTTGCAGATCAAGTGCGCCCAAAATTCTCCAACAAAAAATTCCCTCAAATTTTTATGGCATGCGCAGCAAAAAAAAGAGCAGGAGTCCTTGTGGCGTTTGGAGAGAATAGTAATTTTGTGTTACACGAAACAGTCAGAGATTTGAAGGGTAGGTACATAATTCTAGTGGGCAGTCTGCAGGGACACTTAATCACTCTTGTTAATATATACGCGCCAAATAATTCACAGATATCATTCTTAAATAAAGTAAATTAAAAAATTGAAAAAATTCGGAAAGGAAAATTGCTAATTTGTGGGGACTTTAACATCATCCCTGATAAAAATGTAGATACTACCACACATAATAGGACAGCACCTACATTAAACCCGTGGCTTCATAAAGAAAACCTCTATGATACATTTCGTTGCCTGAACTCCTCATCTAAAGAGTTTTCCTATTTTTCCCCACGCCATAAGACCTTTTCAAGAATCGACCTATTTTTGTCAGACAGATGGTTGCTCCCCCATATCCGAGCATCAGAAATAGGAACTACCACGTGGTCAGACCACTCTCCTATACTACTAAAACTTGAACTAGGACCCACTCATAGCAACCCTAAGATCTGGCGTAATGATATTAATCTTCTAAAATCTCCAGAATATCAAAAAATAATTCGAGACGCTATAAGTGAATATTTCCTTTTCAACTATGACCCAAAAATAAGCAACTCTACGATATGGAATGCACACAAGGCAGTCATACGAGGTGTCATGATAAAAATTAGTTCTCAACATAGAAAAAATAAACGGAAACACATAGACGAACTTCTAGATAAAATAAAAAAAATTGAAATAAAACTACAAGATGCCCCGAGAAATAACGTACTTGCGGAAAAATTAATGGAGCTTAGACGCGAACTCAAAACAATTCTTCTAGATAATTTTAAAAGAGATAATACATTCCATAAAGCAAATTTTTATTCAAATATAGATAAACCTTCAAAATTGATGGCTAATCTTACTAAACCAAAAAGAGTTAAATCTAAAATCCCTTAGCTGGTGGACCCTGAGAACTCCACCTGCAAAATCTCCCATCCCCAGCAAATCGCAGAAAAATTCAAAACATATTATTCGAAACTATACAACTTAAAGGAGGATTCCTCCGTCCCCCAGCCTGACTCTCTTATAATCGATAAATTTCTTTCGAAAATATCCCTCCCCACCTTGAAAGGGAAAACTCAAGAATTAGATAAACCAATATCCGTTCTAGAATTGACAAAAGCCATTGGCGAAGTTAAAAATTTTAAATCCCCAGGCCCAGACGGCTTCTCCAACGAATATTACAAACTGTTTGCACCAAATCTGGCCCCATATCTCGTTCAAACATTAAATGATGCTATGACAGCTGGTTCTCTACCAGATGAAATGTTGCAGGCAATTATCACTACGATTCCTAAGCCAGGTAAACCGCCTACTGATCCGGCCAACTTTAGACCGATATCCCTTCTTAACTCCGACACCAAACTTTACTCTAAGATTTTAGCGACAAGACTCCTAGAAGTTCTACCAGAGGTAATCCACAACGATCAGGTGGGTTTCACCAAGGGGAGGCAGGCTGTGGACGGTACGAGAAGGGCTTTGGATCTGATTACAAAGGTGGGGTCGAGTCGGGCGCCTTCTCTCCTCCTTGCCCTGGATGCAGAGAAGGCGTTCGATAGACTTCACTGGGAGTTTGTCTTTGCGACTCTCAAAAAATTCGAAGTGGGTGATGGATTCCTGCGGGCCGTGCAAGCCTTGTACTCCTCTCCATCTGCAAGAGTTTTGGTGGATGGGACCTTGTCCGCTCCATTTAAAATTACAAATGGAACCCGCCAGGGGTGCCCCCTATCGCCCCTCCTGTTTATCATGATCATGGAGCCTCTGGCAGAATTAATTAGAATGACTCCTGGGATTCGGGGTATACCTTTGGGACATAGGCAACATAAAATAGGGCTTTTTGCGGACGATGTCCTCCTATTTTTGACAGACCCGCTAAGCTCCCTGAGAGAAACTACTGAGTGTATAAAATTGTTTGGTGAAGCCTCCTATTATAAATTAAATGTGAATAAATCGCAAATTTTAGCTATCAATATAGATAAACACTTAAAATTAGACATACAAAGGGAGTTCCCCTTCCAATGGCAATCTGAAATCCCATACCTAGGTATTAAGCTGTGCTTCCCATTATCAAAAATTATACCTATAAACTTGGACCCTCTTTATCTCTCTTTTCAAGAAGAGCTAGACCGCCTGAAGAAGATGGAACACTCATGGGTAGGAAAAATAGTTCTATATAAAATGTTATTATTGCCAAAGATTTTATATTTTTTTCGTACTTTGGTATACCCTATACCGAAGACGTTTATAGATAAATTTCAAAAACAACTACTGAAATACATCTGGAATGATAAAAAACCTAGAGTGGCGGCCCAAATTCTTTTCTTACACCGCAAACAAGGAGGGATGGGAGTTCCTAACCTCCACTCATACTATCAAGCAACAATCCTCAGCCAGTCCATGACTTGGATGAGGATCTCGGGAGCGCCGGCGTGGAGTCTAATGGAGTATCACTTAAATGGGGGTAGGTCCTTGGGTGCCCTCCTGAAAGCATATATGATAGGAGCTCTATACCCAAATATCCCACCTCTGCTGGGCATCCAGGATATGTCCCCTCCTATGTTAGCAACTTTACAAGCTTGGAACACATATGTTTGCAAATTCAAAAAAGACGCAAAAAGAGACACGGCGATTGAGCTCCCAATAGAGATCCTCACGTTTTTTATCCAAGACCTAAATATTAACAAGTGGAGAGGAAGAGGGGTCAAAATAATCTCTGATATGATGGAGGGAGAAGCGATTCTCCCATTCTCTGTTTTCTCTACACGCTTTGGATTGGAGTCAAATGAACGTTTTTCATTTTACCAGATTCAGTCTTTCCTAAAGAAAAACCAGTTATGGTCACTACGTTTCCCAGAGGGTCTCAGGATATTACTCTCAGCTAGAAGAGCCCCGCAACTATGTAAAACTAGGCAATTTTATAACATTCTATCAGGAGATATGGGAGACTCAAAGAAAATTCACCTGATCAACTGGGAGACAGATATAAAACGAAAAATGACCCAACATCAGTGGCTGAAAGCCTTTGACTGGGCCAACAAGTCCACTATATCAACAAATATACTCCAAACCCATTACAAAACACTGACCCGATGGTACTATACTCCTGCCAAACTAGCTAGATCCTTCCCTCACCAAAGCAAAGAGTGCTGGAGGAGATGCGGCAATGAGGGCACATTACTTCACATTCTGTGGGAGTGTCCGAAAATTAAAGAATACTGGAAAGAAGTGTTTGATCTTATTTTAAAAATAACGGGTGTACGAGTGAGAAGTAGTTCCCAACTCACGTTACTACTATTAGAATGT
The DNA here is from genome assembly GCF_035609145.1 of Eleutherodactylus coqui. NCBI lineage: Eukaryota > Metazoa > Chordata > Amphibia > Anura > Eleutherodactylidae > Eleutherodactylus > Eleutherodactylus coqui. The sequence goes on along the minus strand of NC_089843.1, from coordinate 131,432,783 downwards.
GAACTTATTCCAAGACTCCATCGGAGATGGATTTGCCACTTCTTGTTGACCGCTAAACTCGTAATCACTAGGCAGTGGAGATCTGAATGCCCACCGAGAATTAAGGATCTATTGGATACCTTGGCAGATCACTATGCATATGAAAGAATTTATGCTAAATCCAATAACAACCTGAAAAATTTCAATACTATGTGGAAATCCTGGCGACAGTTTATGTTATCAGTTTGATATATTTCAAAAATGTTATAAAAGTTAAAAACAACTTAATAAATAATAGATCACCTCTACTTAAATATATGTGCATATGCAGAGCAATGGCAGACATAATCTAGAGAAAATACAAATCTCATCACCTCTACACTGTATCTAGACTAACAGATCCTATTACTGTATGAAATTTGTATATGTCTAAACAAATGTATACATACGTGCTTCCTAAATAATTGTAACTAATGTGATTAAATGTATGACTTTTATCTGTATGCACTACAAATTATAATAAAAACTATTTGGAGAAAAAAAAAAGGAAACTGGAGAGTTATTCTGGCTCAAATGCAAGACCAAAAGTGGGGTCATCAATAAATTTTTCATACCACATGATTGACCATTGGTATGGGTTTGAGTCCCACCAGACCATGAAAACTTTAGCCAGGAAGGGAGTAAGAGAGAACTTTGAGGCTTTAGGAAGCTCCAACCATCTGCAAGTAGAAAACACCATCAGAACTAAAATAATTATTTTTTAATACGCGCTCCACAGTTATGAAAATAGATTGTAATAAATGTGGGGTATACATATTGTACTTGGCTAAGTGAAATTCTGCTGCAGATGGTGCTAAGTTATGTGGAATGCTGGAGTACAGGCTCACAACATAACACATCATCTAGTGATAAGTGGATTCGCAGACAAAATCAAAGAAGCACTTCTATACTGTCCCTCAGATATCCCAGAATGCTCTGCACTAGGGGTTGAAGCAGGTTGTCAATGCAGGCACTGAGTCCCTCATTTAAAGACCCAATGCCAGAGACAAAGGTAAAAGTAGAATAGGGAACTCTACCACCAAGTAGATTACAAAATTCCTAGGGCTATACCCTCTGTCATTAGTCTACTCAGGGAACCTCTAAACATACTAATGGGATTCTTTTCAATATATTTGGAGCATGACATGCATAAATCCAGCATCCATGATTACTACATTCCCCCTCTGTCTGCTCTTTTAATTACTACATTCGCATTTGTCATAACAGATCTCTGTCCATGAATTAAATTACAAGGACAGGCAACCTATCTGATGCACGGGGATTCAACCTTATGATATAACATGTTTAACTCTCTTTCAACTAAATACTGGAATTCGTCTAATACAGGCATGGTAAATTTGGGATGATCAATACTTATAGCATCAACCGTACTTTTGTAATGTTATGTAACCCGTAATAAAAATAACATATTCTATTCTGAAAACTAAAACCTGAAAAGATGATTCAATATTGCATTTCTTCCAGATATAACAATTCTTATGTCAGAAATATCTGATTGTGGCTATGATAAGGAAAAATGTCTTTTGACTGTTAACATCCAGCAGCATGTGAAAAAAGGTCAAACATCACGGATGGAACAAAATTGAGTCCCTTTGTTAGAAGATCAATATGTTCCACAGGTAATACTGTTGGACATAAAATTAGAACATTATTACCAGAATCTTCAGCATGTACTTTCTCCTCCATGTTACAAATATTCCTGTATCTTTTGCTCCTGCACCAAGTGCGTTCCGTTAACCAGCAAGGCATTGCACAATCTGTTTAAAAAGGAAGGACTCATGTAAAAATTATCCCATGGTTTTGGGTGAGAGTTATGCCGAAATGTGGAAATACGTTAATAACCTCTGCCACCCTCGATCGCACATAGAGCAGAATACATAAGTCTCTAACAATATCCCTGAATGAAAGGCCTGAAGACAAGCTGTTGAAGAGAGAAATCAGAAAAAGTTGATAGGTGTGTGATGAGTAGCCGAGGCTCCAACTTATCACGTGCAGAACAGCAGGTCCTATGTATGATAAGACATTTGCATTTGACGGAACATGCAGGCACACTGTTTGACTCTATAAGGGTACTAGAAGTTTTGCTTTTAGAGGAGATCACTCCATAATGTGGCAGCATACAAAGGCACCATTTAATATCACAAAGCGAGTACAAAGGAGTACAAAGCCATAGGGAATCTATACCACTGCACAGGCTTGCTTCCCACTGCTCTGTTGTGTGCATTAGGTCTTAAAAGAAATTAGGGTTTTGGACCATTGCAATTGGATTCATGTGGATTTTTTAAACGTAACTTTACAACCATTAATCACCAAGGGTAAAAATCACAAAAAGTTTTAAAACTGGCCTTTGAATATTCTCATGTTTTAATTTTATATATGCTTGTTTGAATGCATAAAAATGAAACTGATGATAATACATCGTGTAGATGGCACAGCTTATTTGGCAGTTCTGCTTTTTCAGGACACAGTGGGAAGCATGGTCTGAAGAGGTTGATTGCACAGCGGCTTAAAGTACTAGCAATTTGTACAGTATTGAATATCACAAATAGGCATCAACTCTAAACAATAGAAAATCACACTAAACTGGAATGAAGACAACATGGATATCAGCAGGAAAACCGGTGAAACATAAGAGCCATTTTAATGAAAAACAATATTTAACCACTTCTGCAGAAAAATAATGTTCTAGTTTGTATATGACTGCTAAGACAAAATAAAGTAGGCTTTTGTACAATGAGTTGTTAAGATAGAGACAATGGTTTTGTATAGAGATCTACCTACCAATGACAGGGGGCAATCCATTTCCTTTACTAAGACAAGAGAGCTTCTCCATATACACCTTTTACCCTCTTCATTGTTTGCACTTCATTTATCCTTTACTCATATTTCCTACTTGGCTCAAACAGCACTATGATTCCATTATATTCTTTGTTAGTCCCTATTAGCCAAACACACAATAGTTTTTATCCTGTTTGGGCTAATACTACAATGAACCTGGCCTTATAGTATGTTACCTTTTACAGGTCCACTTTAATCTAGATTTACAATAGTCCCCATGGGCCCTACCATCCCTTGTTTGGTATACAGGGTCCCTTGGTAGATAAGAAAGCAAGATAAAAAAAAACTTCTGTAAAAAACCATCATGGTTTACAAAAGTCACCCCGGACAATAAGGAGCATTGGAGAATTATTTTTGAAATACTACTTCCTTGAGTCTGACCTTTTGTAGTCTTAATATATGATAACTTTATAGGGAATCAACATCAAAAGTTTAAATTTCGCTTTGGCACAATTTATTCAAACTACTCTACCTCAAACTAAATAATGCTTACTAAGGAAATGGAATGTTAGAGATGAACATGTGAAAGGATTGTTTTCTAGGCTCTTCTGATCTAGAGTAGGGGGTCAGTCACACGAGCGCATCGGCACCCGTACACCGGCGCCGATGCGCCCGTGTGACTGAGCCCTCACTGCAGGAGGAAGACGGCCGTACCTGAAGACGGACGTCTCTCTGCAGTAATGAAGGCGGTCACATGTTCTTTCCTCCGGCGCTGCAGAGAGACTTCCGTCTTCAGGTAAGGCCATCTGCTACCTGCAGTAACACGGGCACCGATGCGCCCATGTGACTGAGCCCTTAGAGTGGTATGGTACCGTGGTAGCCAGAAAAATCTATGATGTTAAAGGGGTTGTCCCGCGAAAGCAAGTGGGGTTATACACTTCTGTATGGCCATATTAATGCACTTTGTAATGTACATTGTGCATTAATTATGAGCCATACAGAAGTTATCAGAAATTATTCACTTACCTGTTCCGTTGCTAGCGTCCTCGTCTCCATGGTGCCGTCTAATTTTCAGCGTCTAATCGCCGGATTAGACGCGCTTGCGCAGTCCGGTCTTCTTCTTTTCTCAATGGGGCCGCTCGTGCCGGAGAGCGGCTCCGTGTAGCTCCGCCCCGTCACGTGCCGATTCCAGCCAATCAGGAGGCTGGAATCGGCAATGGACCGCACAGAAGCCCTGCGGTCCACCGAGGGAGAAGATCCCGGCGGCCATCTTCAGCCGGTAAATAAGAAGTCACCGGAGCGCGGGGATTCAGGTAAGCGCTGTGCGGATTTTTTTTTAGGTCCCTGCATCGGGTTTGTCTCGCGCCGAACGGGGGGGCTGTTGAAAAAAAAAAAAAACCCGTTTCGGCGCGGGAAAACCCCTTTAAATACTCTTACATAAAAAAAGGAAAAAGTATTATAGAGGTGATACCCCAAGTGGCTAACCAGAAAACCTGTATATACAAGCTTTCGAGACTATTCGGTCTCTTGCTTAGGTTGATGTGACGAAGAGGTCTTGTAGCCTCAGAAGCTTGCATATATAATTTTTTTTGATTTGCCAATAAAAGTATCACCTCTATAACGCTTTTGTCTTTTTTATACAACAGTATTGACAATCATGTATTCTTCCAATAAAGCCAAAATGCTTCCTAAACACAGTACCCATTATAATTTTGAATATACAGAGGTCTTGCCTAACTTCTAATTCCCTAATATTTAAGCAAGGTACATGAAAACTAGAGACATTCTTACATGACTTACTTAATTTTACTTTTCCTCTAAAACAAAAAAAATGAATCTCAAATATATCCAACTCAAGAGCTACGTCAAAGCAAAAAAAGCACAAATGGCAGAAGTTCAAGCATGAAGTGCCTTCTTGTTTTAATTTACTTCATCACCCCTGCACCCTAATACCATTCAATTTACTTGCAATTATTGTGGAAAGCTCTTCTTAAGATAAAATTGTTATCTCATTTATGGAGCTCAGTTAATAAGATTCACTGTATTGCAAAATCCTAAATGAGATGAAATTTTACCATTCCAGTCTTTCCTTTTTCTTTGCAAACAGCGGTTCGATTTACTTTTCGTGTGTCAGCTACTTTTAAGCTGTTTTTATAACGTGATAGAAGACAACTATAATTGGATATTTGAAATCTCAGCACCAATTGAACACTTAATGAGCCATAAGAGGATACAGAACTATGCTATACACATTGAATTTGTGAGTAAAAATAACATTCTAAATAATGGCACAGGGGTACTGTATATTCAATTTGCCGCAGCATTTAAAAAAATAATATATACAGATATTGTCATTAATTTTAGAATTGCAGTGCATATATTTAAGAAATTTAGGAAATTTGTGACTCCTCACAGCTCTTTAAGTATTTCAATTATAACGATGTATTTATGGGTATTTTAAGGTAAATTGATACTTATTTGCTATATGATTGCGACAAGTGACAGTGAACCACAATAGTCTTATTGAAATTCAATGAATGTTGTAATCATGCTTATATCCTAACATCACAGCCTCACTTGATTAACAATTTCCTTAAAAAGAATCACCAAGATGATATAAAGACTTTAAGCAATGCTCCCAAGGAAAGTATGTAAATAATCCTTAAACTACTATTGACATTACTAAAGATCCTTTTACATGGGCCAATTCTTGGCGCAATGTACATAAACACAAATCCGCAAACACTCATTCACTTTTATTCACACAGCCTGAAATTCCCAATTATGGGGAAGGATAATTGTTAATACAATTGTCCACCCCATAGGCCAGCTATATAGTTTCCTGTTCACATGGGGAGATGTACAGCTAATCAGTGAGAATATTTGGCTCACTGAAAATCAATAATCAACAAACGAATAGGTGCTCCTTCATTTGTGAGCTGGTTGTTGACCCTTTTCCATGGCTTGACTGTTGGGCAAATGAGTGTTTGGAAGAACATTCGTGTCCAAACATTGGGTGGTGTAAAAAGCCTTAAGCTTGTAAGTCAATGTCTTTCTCCAGAATGGATCTAAAAGTGCCCATAAACATTAGATGAACCTCAGCTCAGCCTGGTACCAGTTGACCATCTATTGTGTATGGGAGTATCCCAACTCTCATCTAACAGCAGATGTCTACTCCACAGAGACCCTGTTATGGAAAAAGGCCCAGATTTAATAAGTAGTTTTTGGTATAAACTGCACCAAACATTGTCAGAAATCATGACACATATCAAATTTGCTCAAAGGTTTCAGTTTTGGTTCTCAATTCATTTACCAAATTTTCAAAATTACGGTAAAATCAGAATGGTTTACAGGCATTGGGCTTGATTAAAAAAACTTTAGATGGATTTACTAATACTAAAACCAATAAATGGCACAAATATTGCCACAAATCTATACTTTCTAAGTTTCTGATTTTAGGAGAGCCATGCACCTTTTCATAAAGTTGGCAGAATTCACTCCAAAAAAGTGTTTTTCATATGGGATAATGCTCCAATACCCCACACAGCCATTACTAAATGTATACATAGTGCACAGAGTAATCTAAACAGTGAAGAGGCTACAAAAATTGCTGATGCCCCTAAGCTCCTTCAAAGAGCTGATTTGTGGCAATGCCTTAGAATTGGACCCCTTTCAGGCTGATTTCAATGGTCTATCCTAAGGACTGATTGTTTAAATGAAATCTGTTTTGCTATATATGCTGTCCATGTCCAAAACAATAAATTAGCCTATACTGACCTCTCCTGGGTCCCCAATGCTCCGGCACTGCCTCTCTACTCTCCGTGCCAGATCAATGTTTACAAGTTGCAGTCAGTCTGTGTAATGAACACAAGAGGCTTTTATAGCCAATCACAGACCTTAGCACTCAAGCACTGAGGTCGGTGATTGGCTGCAGCAGCCTGTGACACTCTGTGCACAGTCTGACTGCAGCCTGTGAACACAACATCACAAGGGAGACCAAAGCTGTTATGCTGGAGCTGTGGAAAAGCAGGAAATGTGAGTATACAGTGGGTTAATTTAATGTTTTGCACTATAGCCAGCATATTTACAACATTATATTTAACTTGGACAACCCCTTTAAGCATTTTTCTTTGAAATATCAGCTAAGTTTAAAATTCATGTCTTTGCCACGTTAATTCTCCCTCCTATGAGGCTTACAATGACTTACAATGACATATAGCAATCAAGTGGAAAACTAATTCTAAGCTCTGCCCCCTGTGTCTACAGCAGTGAGCGCAATGATTTGTTAATACATCATATTATGAGATTATTGAATAAATGATGTTTATGAGACAGGAACAGCAGAAATAATTCATTGAGAGACTTTCTAATCACACAGTCAGTGACAGCATTAAAAATCTTTTGATCTGCCCCCAAGATAAATCCAGTCTTTTAATGAAGTTTTTGTAAGAGGAAACAATGATATGGATACATCATATGTGACAACGATCTGCACTGTGCTAAAAAACCTATAAACTTTTTTGCATATTACAAAAATTATAATGGTATGCAAAATAAAATTTCATTAATCAAAGAAAGCTTTCATTACCCTGGATGCTGCTGTATGATTTGACACTGTCGAGACATAATAAGATTCTGTATGATAACTGTCTGCCATTAAGAACCAGTATAGGTATGAAAAAACTCCATTAAAATGTATTCATTTAGAGGTTTCAGTTTTAATCAACATGCTAGAGAGAAAAAGTAGACTAATCTCAGAGTGAACATTCACTGCATTCTAAAGGATGCCCTAAATTTGCCTTCTATGGAAATCTGCTCTTTGAAGACAGCGTTAATAGTGAAACCCATGCAATACATACAGTAGATATGACACAGTTCAGCAATATACACATTCATGATACACGCTCACCAGCCATAACATTAACATTATAGACAGCTGAAGTGAACACTGATTATATTTTGACAATGGCATCTGTCGAGGGGTGGGGTATATTAGGCAGCACTTCTTAAAGTTAAAGTGTCGAAAGAAGAAAACATGGACAAGTGTAAGGATTTGTACAAATGTATGAATTGACATTAGATCTTTCTAATGATATTTTTATATCTAGGCTTGTTAGTATGCAAGCAGGGGCGTAACTAAAGGTTCATTGGCCCGGGTGTAAAAGTTTATCTTGGGGCCCCCCAACTTCTCTTAACTCCTTAACGCAGAGGTGTAACTTGAAGCTCCTAAGCCCCAATACAAAACCTGTAACAGGGCCCCCAACTATAATGCTTTATTCATAGTACTGGGCTCTCTATATGGAGAAGAGAGGCCTTATGGGCCCCCTAAGGCTCCTGGGCCCAGGTGCAACCGCATCCCCTGCATCTCCTATACTTACGCCAGTGATGACAAGGATGCATTCTCTTAGACATGGATTCTTCACTATAAGAGCAGTGAAACTATGGAACTCTCTGCCAGAGGATGTTGTGATGGTTGATTCATTGTACACGTTCTAGAGGGGTCTGAATGCCTTTCTCAAAAGGAATAATATCACAAACTATGACTACTACATTTATAGAGAAAGGACATTGATCTTAGAATGTATTCTGATGTATTTGAAGTCATTTCTTTCCCTAATATGGGGCAATTGGTAGTCAGCTCATGTTTTTTTGCATACCTCCTGAACAACATGGTAAGATTATGAAAATAAAGTTGTGTTATGTATTTTGGAATTTGCAGTATGGTAGGATTTATAGGTTGAACTTTATAGAACCCGTGCCTATTTTCAAGCTTATCATTAACTGTATGCAACTGGTACAAGCTGTGTTGTACAGTCGACACCCACATAATGGCTAGGATCAGAGATTACTCCAATCCTGACTGTTTAAACCCCTAAGATGCAATGGTCAATAATACCTGGAGCATCTGAGTGGTTAGACTGTTTTGCAGTGTATGATAACAGAAATAAAGCAATCCCATGTGCAGGTCTCCTAGTGGAACAAAAACAGGAAATAGAGTTTAATAAAGTTTTTAAAAAATATATGAAACATATTTAAATTCAAAACACCCCCTTTTTCTCACATATCATGTTAAAAATTTCAAAACAATAAAAAATAAACATACTTGGTATTGCCATTACAGTAAATATCTAAAAATATTAGTATCCTGTTATTTATCCTGCACAGTATTAAAAAAGTACACACTGCTAGAATGGCTGTCTTTTGGTCAGTGCTAAAAAAAACTAAAAATGTTATCAAAACGTATATGTACCCTAGAGTGGTATCAAAAACTACAGTGCATCCCTCAAATAAAGTCCTGAAACAGCTCTGTTAAAGATGTCAGCATATGGAGACACAAAGCAAAATTTTAAAGAAGAAAAAGGGTTTTTTTTAAGTATGTAAATTTGGTATCACTGTGAGGGCGGACACCCACTGGTATTTTTTCTCTATTGTGCTGCGAGAGCAAGTGAAAATACTCGCCTCGCAGTGCGAGAAAAAAAACGGGATGACGCCGGGATATCGCCAGTCTTTTCAATGGGGCCAGCGGCAGCAGCACTAGCCCCATTGAAAAGATATGGAGAATACCGCGGACTTCTGCCAGAGCTGTCACGGCTGTGACTGCTGTGGCAGAAGTGCAGCATGCTATCCCATTGCTTTCAACCGGATCGGCGCTGCTGCCAGTCCCATTAAAAAAGCAGTGGTGTGTGGCAAACCCTGCAGTATGATTTTCGGGGAAGGGCTTGAAATATAAGCCCTTCCCAGAAAATCATCATTAAGTGGTTAAAAAAGTTTTTAAAAAAAGTACTCACCTCTCCGTCGCTCACACGCGTCCTCCGGCTGGCTCCCCGACACTGCTTATCCTTCAGCATGCAGCGCTTATCCTTCCGTCCAAAAGCTGGGCAGCTGGGCAGAAAGCGGGTGGACACCATTATAGTCAATGGGATCCATTCGGCATTATTCTGTTCCGTCCAGAGACAGAACTGTTTGGCCGTGGGATTCCCCTTTCCTGCTCCCCAGACAAAGTAGAAAAGTGGAATCCCCAGCACACATGTGAAACTACCCTTAGCGAAGGGTTGCATCCTGGGGTTGATCTTATGGTTTGAGGAATGAAGTCTGGCATCTGGGAAACCGGACCCAGATGACACGGATGACTGAGGCAAAAATTTGAAAACTGTACATCATATATTACTTCTATAATATTCACATCTATGAATACCGTATAGATTTGACTTAATTTAAAATATATTTAGCTTCACTGTAAATCGCAGGAACATTTGGTATTTCATTACCATGTATCTAGGTCTTCCTTTAACATAATTTACATCATATTGGTAATGCTGCTGCTGCTTCCTTCTTTTCTTTAACACCATTTGAATCACTCAAGTCTAATAAAAATATGACTGCAAGACTCAGTGTCACCTCGCATAATTATAATAAGACGAGTTACAAAAATCATGAATGATTTATAACTACATGAATAAATCATGCTGACAATTTTTTACCCAGATATCAATTAAACATGGTTCAAATATAATAGAAATGGGTTCCATCTTCTCATGTAATCGAACAATGATGCATTGTGATGGGTGCAGTATTCTAGCCTTCCTCAAGCTTCTGTTTAGCTCCTAAATTGCTTATAGTTATCAGTTCTTGAGCTAATTATCATCTGCAGCTACTTATGTACTTTAATATTTGCATTTGTCACTCTTATCATATCTTTTATTGTAAATCTGAAGTGGCATTAAAGTATTTGGACACTGCAGAAAATCAGCAAGTATGCAAATACTGAGTTTGCTGAACGGTATGCTGGGAAGGGCATGGGTAAAATAAAAAGATGCTCATTTTGTAATAACTATTCATTCATCCGATCGAGCGCTTGTGGGGTGAACAGGTATGACACCGCCACCCACGCCCATCTTTACAACAATCTCTTCTGACAGCCTTGTATGAGGAATGGTAAGCTGTTCCTGCCCAGACTTACAGAGAACTTGTGGAAAGTACGCCTCAACGTGTTGCCGCTGTAATACAAGCAAAAGGAGGGTCGACACAGTGCTAAATAGAAGAATAAAGTGCTTTTTCTGAAAAACATGCAGTGTCCAAATACTTTTGTCCATATAGTGTATATTTGCATTAACTATCCATATAAAAATCATTTGTAAAATGTTGTACTTTTCATATTGACCACAAGAAGTAAATGCAACAGACTAAGGATACTCGTACATCAACTGGTGGTGTGTTGTGCCTAATGCCTCGTTCATATACACAGTTACACATAGTTTGGGCATATTTGAGATAGGGCATTGTCTGGCTCTTTGGTAAGCCTGTCATATATCAAGAATTCTTTGGCTAATTGTTATGAGTCCCAATTCCCTCATTAATAAGCCCTTTCAGTTAAGCCAAACTTTGATGTTATTTCATTTTGGAGGGGAGAAGGTTGGAAGTGTAACAACAAGGGACATAAGGCAACAGAATTGGACTTCATTTATCGGTCATCTTTCCCGACTACTAAAGGTGTTTCTCAAGACTTAGATACCACTAGGACTAAAACTAGGGGTGAATTATGTAGCAAGTGGACAGATAAATGAGTAATAATATGATTGTTCTCAGCAAGAGAAACGACGTAATCTTGTAGATATGATACCTTTTAATGGCTAACAAAAATACATGATGTAATAATAGCGAGCTTCCGAACCGACGCAGGGTTCTTCTTCAGGCTTATGGATTGGATCTGAAGAGGCATGGATACTTATACACACTTATAACATACATACTTATGACAAGGCACAGATAAGGATGTGGTTGGTTCGCACTTAAAAGGAATTCTGCAACAGCAAACAAACTTTTTTTGTCTAGGCATTGATAGCGGAGTGAAAGTTTAATGGTCCCTAAATTACTGTTGGGGGGGGGGGGGTCGGGCAGGCTAGAAATGCTACAAGAGGTACACTGACATTTTTAGCTAAATACTGATAAGGGAGTGAACGTTTATGGTCCCTGAATTACTGTTGATGGGGGTCTTATCTGTGCAATCAAGTCTCACACTTCCCATTCACGCATAAATCCTGGGGAATAATTTAACCCAGTATTCAGCGTGTCAAAGGATGTTATCAATTTATATTGCCAAATTCTTCTGTGGTTTTGTGACTTGAAACCATCCTTCAATATCAAAACTCTCATATCTCCTATGTCATGTCCATGGTTAGAGAAGTGCTCGGCCACAGGCAATTCTCTTTTTCTGTGTTTAGTCGTGTGGCGATGAGATCTCATCCTTGCTTTCAGTTTCTGTCCTGTTTCTCCAACATAAAGACCCCCAACAGGACATTTACTGCACAGGATCAAGTACACAACATTGGACGAGGAACATGTGAATGTCCCTGGGGTCTTATAGTCCTGCTGTGTGTTGGGGATCCATATCCTGTCCGCAGTCAGTACATGTGAGCAGGTCTTGCAGCTCCTTACATTACAGGGATAAGTTCCTTTTTGTGTGTCAGAGGGTAATGCACTCCTGATTATAAAGTTCCTCAAGTTAGGAGGTTGCCTGTAACACAGAAGCGGAGGGTCCGGGAATATGGTTTTCAGACGGTCATCCTTGTGCAGGGTATGGTGGAGTTTCTTTGCAGTTTTCCTTAGTACCTCTAGTTGCGGATTGTAGGTCACTACTAGAGGCACACGATAATATTACTAGAGGCACACGATAATATGAAGCACATATCAACAATACTAGGCAACAAAAGTACAAGAATAGGAACTCGCCAATAGATGCCAGGAATTGAATAGCGATGGTAATCAGATGTTGACTTATACAGAGGATAGTAATGGTGGTCAGATAATGGAGAGGATGGGTGATGGTGAACAAATGATAACAAACTGGCAATAACTTACCTTAACTTTAGCTTTCCCTAAGTCTTTCCCTAGTGATTAGGGCCTAGTCTATTCCTGATGCTGACCCTAACATCAGATACCACTGTCTCTTGGTATCCCTGAAGATACCTAATGGAAACCCTTTCTGAATCACTGACCCTAACAACCAGTGAGAGAGCACCTAGACCCAGAAACAAGAAAACCAAATTGAGCAGGGCAAAAATAAGAAGTCAAACTAGGACGGATTCGAACAGGAAAAAGCAAACAACAAATTACAAGGTTCACCAGAGGCAACCCTAGACAAAAAAAAACTGAAAAATGAAGTAGGAAAACTCACTAATTCAAAGGTGTGTTTTTTTGCAGTCAGCTTTATAAAAATGACCACGAGAACTGAACAGAAAAAGTTCAATATCTCTGTAAGTAAACCAAACACAATTAATAGAGATGAGCGAACTTACTTGGTTCGGTTGTTTTTGCACTCGAGCACCGCATTTTCCGAGTAACTGACTACTCGGACAAAAAGATTCGGGGGGCGGCGTGGTGGAGTGGGGGGTAGCAGTGGGAAACAGGGGGGAGCTCTCTCTCCCCCCCCACTCCCCTCTGCAACCCCCCACTCACCCCCAGCACCCCCCGAATCTTTTTGTCCGAGTAATCAGTTACTCGGAAAATGCGGTGCTCCCGAACCGAGTAAGTTCGCTCATCTCAAATAATTAACAAAATGCTGCCAAACCTTCTTCTGATTTACTAATACGTGGCAACTTTTTCATTTTGGGGTGGAAATCTTTAATTCCACTCTTTTCAATTACATATTCAAGCAAAACCTTATATATGTCTTTCAACAGGTCCATGCAATGAAATACTGCCAGTTTAGAGTTAAAAGGAAAGCATTTTTACTGTGATTCAACCAATTTATGTATACATCTTTATCACCTTTTGTTCCTGCTAAAATTATACTAAAATGTATTACAGGAATTCTTGTGAAAGGCGTTGAAGTAAAATGGCTATAAAACTAACACATATATTACAGCAAAAACAATAAAACTCATTTGTGTGAGTGCTTCCCTCCACGGCAATAATTCAGTAGGCAAGCTCTAGATTTAAAGAGCTATTGACAGTTTCAATTCTATGCATCTGAGCTGACCAACCAACAAAGAAAAAATATAAGAGGCTAGCCAAATAAAACTAATCCAACAGAACAGTATTTCCTTCCATTTTCAGAACTTACATTTAGATTTCATGCTTTAGCACAAATGCATTCATTTTAATTATAGTGTAGGTTCTCCTTTCCTAAACGTATTTTGATGTATTAGGAATTGGAAAACCAGCAATTCAATAACATATGTAATATTGAGGTTGCCCATTTACAAGCAGAAGCAATTGGATACTAAGCTTGCAGGGCTGAGGTGCAATTACAATTCTTTGCCTTTGCAGAAACAGTGGTGTCTGCTTTCTGTCAAGCATCAAGTTAACTTTGCCTCAGCATAACAAAGTTGGGAAGCGTTGATTTACTTATTTTGTACTGTTACTAATTTAGGTCACTGCTCTATCTCTGTACTTGTCTAGTCCTTTCTGAATTTTTCGTAGTCCTGGTTCCATCCCTGAGTCTTGGCGAAGGCTGCCATGAGGCTAGAACAGGTAGTACTGATATCAGCGGCTCATGCAAATCAAAATGTGCATAAAGACATATGGGCTGCCATCCACCTGCTATCAGCTGCTGCATGGGAGCTATGCAGATTTATAAAATTAAAGAACCTATTTAATGGGCAATTATGTGCAAATATGATTCCTAACATGCAGCCCTAATTTTCACATTTGTGGAAATTTTCACTCTTTCCAGTGGACCCACTAAACACATAGTACTGGCCTTAGAGGCTGCATAAGGATTACACTATTCCTCTTACTTTCAAAATCAGTAAGCCACTGTGTTTGAGAAGGACAAAAGTCCTTCTTAGCTAGTCAACCAAATGGGGTATGCAATGAAGGACAGAATGGAGGTTGATGGATAGGAGCAGTTAAGGGACACTGACCAATTGTCTGTACAGAGCCCAGATAGTATTGATTGAGCCTTTGGTACAGTCTTGTCCTCTTTTGAGCACTTGTCATGTTTTTTGTATGGTATCTTAGTCCACAACTTATGTCTTATTCTTCCTATCCCTGTGTTTACCTGCTTTTGATTGTTTTTATTTATATATCTGCTCATTGATTCTTTACGTATGCTTGTTTCCTGGGTCCTGTTTCAGGTACATCTATATTAACTTGTCCTCAGCCGGATCCTATGTGTTCTCGAGTGTTCCAGACGTCACTATGGGTCACTCGTTGGTACTGTATCTCTAATGTCTTTAGTGAGGATAATTCTGTAGCTGATCATTATTATGCATTTGACTTGGTGTCTGTAGTACGTTTGCCAATAGTATCTTTATCCTACTTCATTTTCTCCTTGTCCAGGGCCAATCATTTTACCTAGCACCTTAGCACCATAGAAAATTGATGGCAGAAAAAGACCAGCTGGTCCATCTAGTCTGTTCTTATCTCCTTTTTAATTGCTCTTTTAGGATAGATATAAGTTCATCCCAGATATGCTTACATTCATTTTCTGTTGATTTTCTAACCATATCTTGCTCTTTCAGTAAAATAATATTTTCTGATATTGCTATCCCCTTGTATATAACTGTATTGATTCTGAGTCACAGCATATGTCCTGCAGGACAGAACCAGTGAACTGGCTGTCAACTCCTTGAAATGTACGGCGCCGGGTCTTGCGCTTTAATCCCGACCGATAGTAAAATACAGCGCGAAATTAAAGCTCCTGCAATCAAGCAGGATTAGGTTGGGTCCTCAGCTATTAGTCATAGCTGAGGACCTGAAGGAGAAGGGAGAAGTGGTTTTTAACCGCTTCTTCTT
The DNA here is from genome assembly GCF_035609145.1 of Eleutherodactylus coqui. Taxonomy (NCBI): domain Eukaryota; kingdom Metazoa; phylum Chordata; class Amphibia; order Anura; family Eleutherodactylidae; genus Eleutherodactylus; species Eleutherodactylus coqui. The sequence continues at coordinate 131,417,228 of NC_089843.1, read as the reverse complement.
TACAAGCTACATAGCGCTCAATAAGAGCTATGTAGTGAAGAGAGGAAACTTGTACTACCAAATTCTTCTGTGATGCTGAGATTTGAAATTGCCTTTTCATATAGTCATTTTCATATGTTTTATGTTGTGTCCATGACTAGAAAAATGCTCTGCCACAGGCAATTCTGTCTTTCTTTCTTTAATTGTGTAGTGATGAGATATCATCCTTGGTCTAAGTTTTTGTCCTTTTCCCCCAACATAAAGGCCCCCAACAGGACATTTACTGCACAGAATCAAGTACACAACATTGGGCATGGAACATGTCAATGTCCCCAGGACTTTATAGTCTTGCTGTGTGTTGGGAATTTGTATCCTGTCTGTGATCAATAAATGTGGGCAAGTCTTGCAGCTCTTTACATTACTGAGATTAGTTCCTTTTTGTGTGTCAGATGGCAATGCATTCCTGATTATAAAGTTCCTCAAATTTGGAGGTTGTCTGTTACATAGGAGTGGAGGGTCCGGGAATATGGTTTTCAGATGGTCATTCCTGTGTAGGTATGATGGAGTTTCTTTGCAGTTTTCCTTAGTACCTCTAGCTGTGAATTGTTGGTCACTACTAGAGGTACATGACTGTTTTCTTCCTTCTCTGTATTGGAGTGGTTGATTTCTAGGTATCCTGGTGGCTCTGGTGATTTGGTCATCAGTTGAGGTGTGATGGTATATGTCCTTTCGGATCTGTCATGGTCATTTTTTTTCCTGGATCTTTCTTGATCAGTTTTCATACCAGATTGCTCATGAGCAATATTTTTAATCATAGAGTTCAATGGGTGAAAGGAATGAAAATTTGAAATAAAATGATGCAAACGAATATATAAATCTGTCATCTATTTTACTATCAAGTTAGATCAATTGCAAATGTTTAAAGGGAAATTGTGCATCCTCAGTGGAGTTTTCAAGCACTTAAACATAGCTCTGCACAAAAAGGGTTCTAGGGAAAAGTGAGTAAAAATTTCTTACGGGGCTAATATTCTTATCAGAACATCCAACAACCTCAGCAGTGACTGAAGAGACTTATATAACCTTAACATCCTTGAATATCTCTTCTGAGAATCAGCAGAACTGTATTTAATTATTTAAATGATATAATACATACACTTGTAGAATATCCGCAAATTTAAATTCACATTTGTATGCTCGTATGATCTATTGCAATACTAAATGCTGGTTTTATTTCCAGCAGTAAAAAGCCCAGCAAAGACGAGATACAATTCAGTGATTTTTTTTAAACTATTTGACTCAGATTTTTGTGCTAGGAAATCGTATATAGGTATCCATCTACTGTCAAGCAGTCAAGAGCTGAGTGTATGAATCTCTTTTATGAGTAAGCATTAATTTACTTTGTGTTAGCATACTCACTCATACATGTGATAACACATTCATAAGATTTGCCATTTCAAGTTTGCACCATTTGTAGCATTTTGGTCATTTAAAGCAACCCTCTAGTCACAAACAAAGTTGGCTGAACTGCTTCTCTGACTACCTGGTGTATACTGTGTATTTGACTTCATCATTAGTCCAAGACACTACTCCTGCTTTGATTAACCAGTGCTAAACACATGATTTATGCTAACCAGTCAGAACAGCACATAGTGTCTTAGACTACTAATACACAATGTGCATCAGATGGTCAGAGAAGTAGTGTGGCCATCTTTGTTTTCCCAGGCTCGGAGGATCGCTTTACGTGGGCTTGTGAACGTGTATATTTTAGCCAAAAATATTAACTAACACCTCTTATTTATTAGTACATATCAGTAACATGCAGTACGGCTTTGAATGCTAAGGGAGCCTCGGGCAGTGTGGTTCACATTTGAGGTGCAGTGCAGCCCACTGGACTGAATTATAGCATTATTAATAGGTTGAAAGCCTGCATGGTTCACTACTAGAGATGAGCAAGTATGCTCGGACAAAGCAGTTACTCGAGCGAGCATCGCTCTTCTCGAGTAACTGCTTACTGGTCCGAGCAGGCTCGGGGGGGCGGCGGGGGGTAGCGGGTTAGAGAGAGAGATCTCTCTCACTCTCCCTCCTGCCGCCCCACCCGAGCCTGCTCGGACCAGTAAGCAGTTACTCGAGAAGAGCGCTGCTCGCTCGAGTAACTACTTTATCCAAGCGTGCTTGCTCATCTCTATTCACTACACATACTATGTGACCTGACACCCTTTCTATGCTATATCTGTGTGTAGGTATTGTGCTAATCATTGAGGAGTGGAGCCCAACTCAAACTTTTGCTAAGGAGCCCCATGGTAAGGGTGCGTTCAGACGAGCGTGTTTTGGTGCGTGCATACGCACGCACAAAAACACGCTTCTGTTTACAACACTGCATTCCCTATGGTGTGTGCACATGTCCGTACTTTGCAGGTGCGTGCCTGCAAAGATAGGACATGCGTGCACCATAGGGAATGCACGCATTGTTTTCAATGGATCCGCGGCTGCTGCCGGCGGCTCCATTGAAAACAATGACCTGCTGGCTCCCTGCATTCCTTTTCAGGGAAGGACTATACATATAAGCCCTTCCCTGAAAAAGAAAGGTTTTAGTGTAAAAAAAAAAAATGCAGGCATTCTCTTCAATGGAGCCGCTTCTGCTGCCGGTAGCTCCATTGAAGACAATGGTCTGTGGCACACCTGAATTGTTTTTGAGGCAAGGGCTTTACATATAAGCACTTCCCTGGAAATCAATTAAAAGTGATTTAAAAAACAAAAAAAATAGATACTCACCTCCCTTCAGCTGCCGGGGCACAACCGCATCTTCTCCTGCTGTCCCCTGCACTATGGTGCTGATCTAGTGCTCAGCCAATCACAGGCAGCTCTCCCCGAATGTATGACAGGTGAGAGCTGCCTGTGATTGGCTGACCTCAGCCAATTACATACAACTCTTTCAGCAGGCGGGGATTTTAAATCCCCGCCTGCTGATAGATCAGCAGTTCAGCACCACAGTGCAGGGGATAGCAGGAGAAGACGCGGCTGTGCCCCAGCAGCTGAAGGGAGGTGAGTACCTTTTTTTTTTATTTTTTTAACTATTTTAAAAGGCTTTTCAGGGAAGGGCTTATAAAGCCCTTCCCTGCAAAGCCACTGACAGCTGCCGGGGCTCAGCGGGGACTTCTGCCGCTGTCCCCGCCTCTGTAGCGCTGCTGAGCTATCAGCAGCCGGGGATTTAAAATCCCCTCTTGCTGGTAGCTCTGATTGTGATTGGCTGAAGCAATTCAGCCAACCACAATCAGAGCTACCAGCAGGAGGGGATTTTAAGTCCCCGGCTGCTGATAGCTCAGAACTACAGAGCCCGGGACAGAGCTAGAAGTCGCGGCGGAGCCCCGGCAGCTGAAGGGAGGTGAGAATTGTTTTTTCTTTATTTTTTGCACTATTTTAAATGGCTTTTCAGGAAAGGGCTTATGAAGCCCTTCACTGAAAAGCCATTGACAGGATGCTGGCAGCAGGATTCTCTACCGCAGCTGTCATGTGTGACAGCTGTGGTTGAGAATTGAAGAATTCCTTTTGCTGCATCTGCCACAGATGTGGCAGATGTAGCAGCAGGGAATTCTCTTAACTAGCGGGGGTGAAGGATACATCGGCCGCATGCGGCAGATGTGTTCTTCATGCCCGCGGGGGTCACAGCAGCGGCGGACAGGTAAGTTTTTTTTAATTCTTTTTTGTTTTGCACTAAAATGTTTCTTTTTCAGGGAAGGGCTTATATGTAAAACCCTTCCCTGAAAAGGAATGCAGGGGACCGGCAGAGCATTGTTTTCAATGGAGCCGCCGGCAGCAGCCGCGGCTCCATTGACAACAAGCACGCAGCTGTGTTCACGCGTGCTTTTGCTCGTACCTAGGTGCGGACGCTCGTCTGAACACACCCTAAAAGTGTCATGCTCAACCACACCATAACCTTAATGCCTATCCTCTACGAATAGTATCATCTGAAATTTACTAACACCAACTTGGACTTATACCATTTTTTGTGAAGGATTTCCTCTCTTCCCAATATTTTCAGAATGTACTCCGGCATTAGCACTTAAGCCCCATCAATTTAAATTTTGACTTGATTGCTAGTAATTAAAATGACAAATAAGAAAACATGTTCAGCGCTTTTTGCTGAAATGAGCGAACAAGCAATTTATACAGACATCATCACGAGAAGTGCAAGCAAATCTTGATTCACTTAAGATCACTTCATCATCTTTATAGGGAGCGGTGCTATTTGATTTGGCAGAAAAAAATGATAAGTGAAGAAATATTAGTTCGTTACACACTGGATTTTACTTCTCAAGAACTATAAAATAATTAATTTCTTTTAGCCACATAAATGAGGCTTGTTTGTCTCAGCTCAGTGTTATCTTCGCAGTTGTTGCATAATGTATTAGAGGGATTATGTATGTTTTTTCTATTATGTTATTTACTGTATCTTTTCCTGTGTGCCCCAGTGACTACATGCACCAGTTCATATACTGTCTCCTACTCATCATCTCTCCCCGGTGCATGTTTTTCTTCATTGTTAATTCTCTCTAGTCTCCTGGCTTCATTCCCAGACTGTATCTTCTTACCATGTTTAGCTCCCAGGCAGCTCAGCCTAATATTCAAATAGTCCTGTGAAGTGTATTGTTAACTAATACTACAAAACACATCACTCAAACTAGTGGAAAATAGCTGTAGATTATTCCAATGGTGACCACACATAGCTGGGAATGCTGGCTACAATATACTGTATATGATACATTTTGTAACAAATATTATAAATAAACACACAGTGTAGCATAACATATAGCTACAAATGCAGTGGATAATGTGCAGGTACAGCGAAGCATACATACTGAGAATGAGGAGATAAGAGGATTATAGAATTTCATTTGCTGGATGGTACCTTTCAAATGCCACAGCATAATTGTGCGTTTATATCCGCAACAGCAATGACCTAATTTTTATTCACACGTTTGGTGTTTGCCTTGACAAGGGTTCGTGGTGAAGAGGACTGAGCATGACTCACGTAAGGCCCCGTCCCATCATTTAACTGACACTCGTGTTGTTATTCTTTGACATGATGTCCTCATCAGTTTCACTGAGCACGGGAATGCAATTACGGAAGCAGAAGAAGACTGCAATATGCCAAAATGATATTGAATCTGCCATTGGCATACACAACAATTAAATTATACGTGAAGGACACACAATTACTGAGCAGCATGTACAGTGAGGGAAGTGAGCATATAGCAGTTTGAAGTAGTTTCATTTAATTATGGATGTTCATTTTAAAAGGTTCATCCTCTGATGTGATATGTAAGGAGCAAGCCATCAGATTCCAGTTGTCCTACAATGTCTCTCTTCCAGTTTGTGGACTTATATTTTAATTTAATTAAAATTGTGTAATTTCTATCATTTCCTTCTTTCATGGTAAGTGATAAAAATTGACTGATTTACTTGGTCTTTTTTCAAATGTTGTTTTACCCATATAACTTGGGCAAATTCCATGTTCATTTAATAACTTCTGGATATTCATAGCAATAGAAAATATTGCTATGCATGATGAAAAAGTTCTTTAACCCCCTTGAGGACACGTTTTAGTTTTTTTTTTTTAAATCCTTACTGGCACGGTGTTGCTATATCAGTTATAGGTTCAGGGTGGTATCACAGCATCAGCCCTGGACCATGTGCCCACGTGACGCGCTATATAAACACGTTAGTGGTAAATTGACTGCCTGGGGTAGCTGGCTGCTCAGCCATCAGTCAGTATTATTTGGTTATTTAAACAGCTCTTCTGAACATACGGTGCTGGTTATACTTTCTGTATGGAAGTGTCTTTGGTCTTGTCTGTGGCTCCTGGATTGGACCTGTGCCTTAGTTAAGATGAGTAATGTCTTGTGGCACTGGATAGGAGCCGCGGGTGTAGTTGCCGTACAGGACACTGGAGAGTAGTCAAGATAGCCAGGAGTCGTTGTCCGGATGTCTCAGCTCGCGGTGCAGATGGAGGAGACGGGTAGCGTTGTCGGGAGGAAAGCCAGAAGTCATTACTGGGAAGTCTCGGGTCGGTTGTAGTGGAGAAGGAGGAGAGAAGCTAGATCACAGCTGTAGAGCGCTATAATCATGGGCTGCTGCAGTGGCAGGGTCAGGTTTTTATAATGAGCCTAATTAGAAGCAGGGTGGGGCCAGGACAAGGAGACAGGAACTGGATTGATAGGAACATGGAACAAGGCTAGGTTCAGCAGGGGACCTGTTCAGCAAGCTGGAGAGACACCATCCAGAGAACAGGAGTTCCCAGATTTGAGTCCTGACAATTAGTCTGCTTCTGTTCCACTGATTTATCTGGGGAATTTGTACATATTTTTCTCTGTACTAGTGGTTGCATACATTTTGTATGTCATCTTACTTTTGCTATTATTACTTGTCACCATCTAGAAAAAGCAGTGAGAAGACAAGAAGCAAGAGACTCTAGTGTGCTGAGCTAAGGACTAGAAGACAGGAATTAGTGAAAAAAACTTATTAGCAACTCATTTCTGTGCTGAACTGACACCTTCCTATGGCTGTTCACGGGCATACAGTTGGAACACAGGAGAGTTTAAATTGGGGGAGAGTGCAGAGCAAAGAAGTAATAGGGTCATGTGATGACAGTCAAATGATCCAACAAAAAGATACACTTAGGATACATTGGAAAAAAAACTTCAGCAGCCATAAGAACATAAAAGGATGCTGAATAACAATTAATACAAGAATGGCTTGAATACATAATAATAAAGGAATCTGTAGCCATGATTAGTTTTATAATACTGATAGCACATAATTCAAGTTGTATAATATAAAATTAATGTATTTGAGATGAACTAAAAGACATAAATAAATTAATTACCAAAATACTGATTTAGGTTAATAAAATACAAGCAACAAGAGGGGAAGGGAAAGAGAACACAAATCAAACACACATACTAAAATAATAATAATGAAAATTTTATCTACATATAATTAGTATGGCCACTGGATAAATATGACAACTATAATATATCCATATATAGTGAAAATGTAAGAGTATATATAACGCAAGAATGTCACATACATGTGTAAAATAGATGATTTATATATATAAAGACCATATGCACAAAGAACAAATAATCTACATAAAAAGGTTTTATAAATGAAAACTGGACATGTATGTACAAAAAGGTATATATATATACTAGCTGATATATACGGCTTCGCCCGAGTTAATTTGGTACTGGTGTTTATCTGGTGTTCACACGGAAAATCTTATGAAGTCGTGGTTACTTTAGAGATACTGAGGAAAAACATATGTTCACCATTTTGCATAGTTCTCTGCGTTACCCAGGAAACACCACGTGGAGGTAACCATGCGACGTTTCCTTCATATAAAATGACATCAGGAAGTGAGAGAATTAGATTACGTACATAAAATTTGGACACTAATTCTTTTGCGCTTAGAATTGAATAATCGAGTTGGGACCCATTAACTTTTCATATTTATGACACAATCAATGCTTGTGCCAAATTTTATGTTTCTATGACATTGGGAAGTGAGGAATTTAGATTATGTACGTTAAATTTCAATGCCAATTCTTTTGCGCTAGAATTGAATAATCGAGTTGGGACCCAATTTATTTTCCTATTTTGGAGATAATCTATGCTTGCGCCAAATTTCATGTTTCTACGACATTGGGAAGTTGGAGAACTTTTGGCGAGTCAGTCAGTCAGTGAGTCAGTCAGTCAGTGAGTCAGTGAGGGCTTTCAGCTTTATATATAAAGATACACACACCAGATGAAAATGAGCCATAAAAGAGAATAAAAATAAAAATCCATGCAAGCAATAATAAAATATGAAATAAATATAGAATCAAATGTCTTTTAGGTCATCTCAAATATGTATTTTAGTTTATCTCAAATACGTTCATTTTATATTACACAACTTGAATTACGTACTTTCAGTATTGTAACACTCATCTAGCCTATGGATTCCTTTATTATTATTTTCCGCCGTTCATATATTAATTTTTATTCAGTATCTTTTTACGTTCGCATGGTTGCTGATGCTTGTTTCCATGTATCCTCTGTATCTATTTGTATCTTTCTGTTGGATCACTTGAGTGTCATCACATGACTCTACATCTTAGTTCTGCATTCCCCGCCAGTTTTAAATATCCTGTGTTTCAATTGTATGTCCATGAACAGCCAGACGAAGGTACTAGTTTAGCACAAAAAGGCGCTGTTAATTATCGTTTTCCAGCTAATTCATGTGTGCTGGTCCTCGGCAGAGTGCACCGGATTGATTCTGATTGTGTGACAGGGGTCACATGTGTTATGCTTTCTACATGATCGGCTAAGGTATCATTACTCCTATTATCTCATTTGTTCTGTCAGGTGTTAATTCTGCTGCACTATCTAGGGAAAGTCAAGTTCCTGACGTGGGGTCAAGCTCATCAGAGCAGTCGTTCTACTTATAGGTAGGGTCTTCTAATATTAGAAGGTTTAGGTGAGATTCTCTGTTATCCCTTTTGATGGTTTCTTATTATATATTTGTGTATGTGTGTGCCTGCCTAGTCTGGATGCAACCTATACATCCAGGTCGGATGTAACACTTGCTTTCCAAGAACAATAACTTTTTTTAGTTCTCCATTGATATAGCTGTATTGTTCTTTTTTTTAACAGGACGAGCTGTATTTATAAAAAAACACCATTTAATGTATAGTACCATACAATGTATCAGGAAACTACTGTAATTACCAATATATTGTGCAAGTGAAGGAAAAAAACACAATTCCACCATGGCTTTTTGGGTTTAATTTTTGCAATATTTACTTTGTGGTAAAAATCGCATGTTAACCTTATTCTCTGGGTCAGAAGGATTACAGTGACACCAAATTTATATCGTTTTTATTATGTTTTACTGCTTAAAAAAACCTAAAAGAAACATTTACTGTTGGACGTTGCATCCTGGCACCCATACCTTTTTTTTATGTTTTGATTGACTTGGGTGCGGGATTATTTTTGGAAGGGTTTGCTATAGTTTTTATTGCCATCATTTTGGGGTTCATAGAACTTTTTATTCACATTTTTGGTGAAAGAGGTGACCAAAAAACTTTGGTCACACAACCATAAAAAAGTCGCACAACAGCTGTGAAGACCTGCTGAAGCACAGAGCAGCATCCATTCAAAGTGACAGGTACAACCTCCTCAGTGGCATATAGGCAGGGTAAGCTGTGGGGGGAGTATCGTCACAAAGTTCCACATGGGCAAAATCTGCCAGCACCTTTGGTGCTTTTGACTGGACGGGTGAAACTTTAGGCATACTATGAGGTTCCAGGCTCCGATGTAAGAGCCAAGCAGAAACTGTCATGCTACTGTTCAGATTTGTTCAACCGTAAAGGTTTGTGTCATTGATATGGGAGTTCCCCACTTATAAGTCTATAGAGAATTCTGCAACTATTTTTGGAAAAGAGACAGCTTTTTTTTCTAATCCCAGATACTATTAAAATATCTACATTGCCTGTCATCGACAAACAATACTATTAAAGTCTTCAAAATCCAGAATTTGGAGAACATTATTATTTTCTGATTAACTATCAGTCAAATAATCTGGATAGAAAACTCCCTTACCTAGAGGAAGCCATGTTATTAGGTTAGTAATATTCTATTATGGTATTGTTATTTAGATGCTGCCTTTATTATATATCTTTTATAACATTGTCAAAGTGGAGCTACAGTTTAACAAACTGGTACAAAATCTAAATATAGTTTCCAGTTAGCTGTCATCTTTTATTGGTATGGACAACATATTAGCAAGGTGGCCACAGATTAGCTGTCATAATCATGACATGATGCCACCCTGGAGGAATTAGCAATGAGAAATGGAAATGCCAGCATGTAGGATGGAATTATTCTCAATTGATTGTTGATATTAATGTAAACTATGAACTACATAAAGGCACATAAACATGTAATTACCCAATATGCCTCACATATTCCTCGTTCTGGATAGGAGATTAGCTGGGCTATCAAATAGGAAATTACCAATAGGAACTAATATAAAGCCGTATATGCCACAGCTATGTACATAAGCCTGTATGAAGGCATGGGAAGTCCTTATGGAGCCATAGGCACGCTGAGTCTCTCCACATAGTGCTAATTTGGATGCCTTATCACAGAATTATTCTCCTTTAGCAACAATGGATCTTCAAGAGAATATTTCCATAATATAACATCTAGTGGAGAATGCCATGAATAAAATAAATCTTGTTGTTTGTCTAGCACCAAGATAGATATGAGATAGATAGGTCTGGCAGCACAGGTGCATTAAAGAGGTCCAGGTTATTAGGGCAGGATACAGAGTCTAATATACAAACTCAAGTATAGAAATCAGGATAGTCAGTACACAGGCAAGTGTCAAAATCAAAGCACATGAACAGGACCTTTACCACTAATGGCAAGTTGAAACCAAGTTACTTAGGCATTCACCCTAGGGGGTGGATGCCTAATAAAGCAAGTGCAGGAACCACATTGGAGGGGGACGAGTAATAACTAGTTAGGAGCATGCATAAACCATACGGCTACAAGCCTGGAAGCAAGCAGAGGAGAGGTGTAAGAGCATGAATGGCAGCAATGCCTGATTGCAACCCCAGCAGTAGGTGAGTGAGGTAAGCAGTGGCGGTGTGATGTGGCACATTGGCTCCACACTTTCACCAGTCCAACAAGTTTTTCATCTTGGTGTAACTTTTGACTCTGTCTTCTCCTTCAAGCCACACATACCAGACCTTGACAGCTCCTGCCACCTTTAGCTCAAAAGCATCTCTCGAATATGAACTTTCTCTAATGCCAAGTCAACAAAAATACTAGTGCATGCTCTCATCATTTCTCATTTAGACTACTGCAACATGCTACTCGGTGGCTTTCCATTGAATGCTCTTTCATGTCTCCAATCCATCCTCAACTCTGCTGCCGAACATACCAGCTTTTCCGTAGGCTATCTGAGAAGGCAAAAGTTACGGAACCCCAATTTTCATTCTTGAGCTCTCCAAGCTGGATTTGGTCTTTGCAGCAGGGTCCCCAAGCCATTACCTGCAAAGATAGTCCTGTTACTGTGGCTGCTGATGCGCCACTGGATCGAGGAACAGTACCTGCTTGTGTGAAAAAGTGTATATTGAAAGAACAGCCTATAGTCAGGGCTGCCAGTACAGGTGCAATAATGAGGTACAAGCAGAAGGTAAGGGGAAGAAGCAGGCAATAACAAAGTCCAGAATACCGAGCTGAGGTCAGGGAGCACAGAATTCGAAATCGCCAGGAACACAAAAAAGTGTCATAACTGAAATACACAAATGGTTGTCACAATGGTTGATTAGACCAATTGCTTAGACCTCCTCCATATAAGGAGGATGCCTAATATAGCAGGACCTGGATGTGGACTAGTGGGGGACATGTATAGGACATGTGCACTGTCCCTTTAATAGAAGGGGTGGGAGTGCATGCATGCCCCACGGGTAGACATTAGGGTTGAAGAAATGGACAGAGTGCAGCATGCAGGATGATGGTGTCCCACCACATCCCTAGTAACAGATGGGTCAGGGTGGGAATGCAGTGACACAATCCTTCCACTGACTACGCATTGTACAGAAAATCTAAGTTAAGATATTGTCAATTACATACATGGCTATCCACAACTTGTCCCCTCCTTATACCCGAGCTAATATCCTGATACCTGTCCACAAATAATCTCCAGACCTCACAAGTCTTCCTCCTCTGCTCTCCCCTAGTGTGCTCCTCCCCTCTCCAAGATTTCATCTGTGCGTCATCTATACTCTGGAACTTTCTACTCCAACACATCAGAATCTTCATCACAATGAAAAGCTTTAAAAAAAACTGAAAACCCACCTTTTAACAAAAGCCTATAATATATCTTTTATATACTGTCTCCCTCCCCGTCCCTTGTAGACTGTAAGCCCTCGCAGTCAGGGCCCTCTGTATCAATTTGTTAGTTATTTAATAAATGTTTACTGTTCCTGTTTTTTCTTTATATGTAGTGTATTTAAAAACTTGCATTCATATGTACAGTGTTTATGGCACTTTAAAATAAATGATAGATAGATAGATAGATAGATAGATAGATAGATAGATAGATATGAGATAGATAGATATTAGATAGATGATAGATAGATAGATAGATAGATAGATAGATAGATAGATAGATAGATAGATAGATATGAGATAGATAGATATTAGATAGATAGATAGATAGATAGATAGATAGATAGATAGATAGATAGATAGATAGATAGATAGATAGATATGAGATAGATAGATAGATATTAGATAGATAGACTGATAGATATGCGATAGATAGATATGAGATAGATAATAGATAGATAGATATGAGATAGATAATAGGTAGATAGATAGATAGATAGATATTAGATAGATGATAGATAGATAGATATGAGATAGATAGATAGATAGATAGATAGATAGATAGATAGATAGATAGATAGATAGATATGAGATAGATAGATAGATGTTAGATAGATAGATAGATAGATAGATATGAGATAGATAGATAGATATTAGATAGATAATAGATAGATAGATAGATATGAGATAGATAGATATGCGATAGATATGCGATAGATATGAGATAGATAGATAGATAGATAGATAGATAGATAGATAGATAGATAGATAGATATTAGATAGATAGATAGATATACATATTTGGTAGATTATGAAGACTAAGAGTAATCTGACAACTATTTATTGAAGAAGGAGTTTTTTAGATTATAGCACATTCAATAGCATAGAATAAAAAAAGTTATGGTCAATGTTCTATTTTAAATTCTTATTCATTTCCCTGACTTGCGGAGTAAGTAGAGCTTAGTTAATACCATCCTGTTAAGAATTAATTATGATCACTGGTCTCGTAGCTCTATTTCTCCAAATCACTCATTTTAAATATTATTTTGGTGTAGGCCGATTAAGTCTGTGGCAAAGCTTTAAATGTTTTATTTCACTTAGATATTAAGTTCTACACATATAAATGGACTCAAGGGACATTACAGATGCTTCTCCCAGTGTCTGACAAAGAGGAACTTCAGGCACATTAATAATCACAGCTGGAGCTCATTCAAAGCACTCAGTGTTAGTATTTTGGTATAATTTGATGATAATATTCGCTGGTAAAACTACCCATGTTTTTTTTAAACTAAAGACCGACAAATCATTCAAAATCCGCCCAAATTTTACAAAATTAACAAATAATGATAGGAATAAGTAGTTTGCTTTTACATTATACATGCTAATTTTACTGTTAAAAGACCCAGTGTTTTTTCTGTCTAACAGCATAAGGCCTCCTTCCCACGAACGGATTTACGCCGTGTAAATTCGCGGCAAAAATCCGCTGCGTTGCCCCCTGCTATTAGGTTCTATTGAACCTAATAGCACAATGCTCACGGTGCGGAATTCCACCGCGGAATTTCGCACCGTGAAATCTCCCGTCCTCACCCGCAGCATGCTCTATTTGCCGCGGGTGTACGCGCTGACGGCTTCCATTGCAGTCAATGGAAGCTGTCCGTTCACGCTATCTCCCGCTGTAACGAGCGGAAGATAGCGTGAAAACGCTTCCCCGCCTACCGCCGCCGCGTCGTATGACGGCGGTGGGCGGGGAAGCGTCTTCACGCTATCTTCCGCTGGTAAGTATGGGGTCTCTGGGGGAATGAGCGGAATATTCCGCTCGTGTGAAGCCGGCCTAAGGGCTCTTTCACACAAGCGTATATTGGCCACATTTTCACAGCCGGCCGATATACGCTACACATCTGATGCATTGGTTTCCAATACATCAGTTCAGATGAGCATATTCCTGATGTGTAAAAATGTCTGGCCAGCAAAGATAGCACATGCGGTGTGCATTCTGGCCGGACATTTTTATGCCAGCCAGAAAAGATAGTTCTGGAACTATCTTCGGCTGGAATATGGCAGCTGCTGCCATAGACTCATATGAGAGCCTATGACGGCAGCCAGAGAAGGGAGGTGGGAGGGAGTTTAGCAGCATGATGGCTAAACTCCCTCCCCCTTTGCTCCCCCTCTCTACTCCTTGCCGGCAGTCTGCAATGGGAGGGGGCAGGAGCTAGTGTGCTTAAGGCCTGCCCCACCCCTTTGCCGGAAGCTCTCATAGGCTGGAGTGGAGAGGGACTAGCTCTGCCAAGCTCCTGCACCCTCCCTTTCTTGCAAGATGGCAAGGGGCGGGAAGGGGCCCCCTCTCCGCCCGGCCGACGGTATCTCGGGGCTGCGGCGTATATGTGCCCTAGTCTCAGTCATCTGAACAGGCGTTAAAACGGGAGTTGCAGCCGTGCCTTGGTCATGGCTGCCTCTCATTCAAGCGATTTTCGGCCACGCTGTGGCCATGTCACGGCCAGCTGAAGATCGTCGCGCCCATGTGAATGAATGATCTGAGGATAAGCGCTGCTTCTGATCCTTAGGCCTCATTCAGATGAGTGCTGTTTTAGCGCAGTATAGGAGCGTGAAAAGATCATGGCTATAAAGATCGCGTGAACTAGTTATTTCAAGCTATTTTAATTAGCTGTGAAATTGCCTGTTCACATGATCTTGAGATGCGTAGTATCCAGCTCCCATAGGAGTCTATGGAAAGCACGCACCAAAGATAGGTCAGGTCTTATCTTTTCGCGCACCACGGACCTTAGATGTGAGCTTTGCAGCCACATGTCCTATCTTTGATTGCTGCGACTATTTTGCATGTCTAAAATTCCTTCATGTGAACACCTCTATAGATAACCATTATTTCTAATAGACGCAATGTTTTCAAGCGCCTCTAATACGCTAAAACAGCACGCAAATACTTAGCACCCATTGCACAAATACAGGGCAAAAAAGTACATATAAATGCGCTTACGCCTGTGTGACACTGGCCTTAGACATATTAGCAACATCTCTTTCAAACTCACATTACTTATTACTTCAGTGGGGTGTTAGGAGCTAAAGGTGAAAGGTACCTATGCAATTGTACCCTAGTCAACTTCTTCTTATCTTATCGATCAACATGTACGACATAAATATGTACCAGGTATATTGTTATATGTAAATTCAAGATATGCCCAAAAAATCATAGAAAAGAAAAATATAAAAAGACAAAAAAAAAATCACAGAAAGCGGACAAATACTTAGTGATACAAGAGGACAGGTATAAACACCCCATCCCTCCTGTTAGTGTAGGGACTCACAAGAAAATGAGGACCCTTGCTGAACAACTAGTGCATGACAAGTGCACAAATCTCAACAAGAAAATGCAGTCTAAACAGGCTGTTGGGGTGCAGTGATGACATCACCAGCTTGTTCGCTCAGGCGAATGAAAATTGTGAGTTTCTCTACCCTTGTAAGGCCTTAGTCACACGGGCGCATCGGCACCCGTACACCGGCGCCGATGCGCCCGTCTGACTGTCAGTGAGAAGACGGACGTACCTGCAGACGGCCGTCTCTCTGAAGCGCTGGAGGAAAGAACACATGACCGGCAATGGAGCCGGTCAAAAAAAACATAATTATTAAACTTTGGCAACTGCTCTAATGGCCCATTTACACGTAACGATTATCAATCAAAATTTGTTCAAATAACCAAAAATGAGCGATAATAGATACGTGTTAACGCTGCCATCGTGCACTTTTCGTCTGAACGATGATTTTAAGGTGAACTTAAAATCCATCATTCAGCCGCAGAGAGATAAAGTATCTCTCAACAGATCATTTTCCAAAGGAGTCAGGAGATTACATTGTATTCTACCGGGAGCCACGTGAAGAACAATGCAGCTGTTTGCACAGCTGGGAGTGTGATTAGTCACCTGCTGGGCTCTGCAAACAGATCCTGGTGGCCCTTTTACCTGCAAATGAAGATGATAAAGTGTTAATGGACATTACTGGCCATTAACACTTTATGCAAAAAGATCGCTAAAACTTTCAACCTTTCAATCGTTTGAAAGATTATCTTTGAGTGTAAATGTGCCTTTACTTATGAATCTCTCAGTTTTACATTTTGGCTGAGACCCTCTGTGAAGTGATTTTCCAATTCTATGTAAAAAAAGAATCTTATCTTTTACAATCTATTTCGGTTAGTAAGTGCAATATACTTTTTTGATCAACCAAAGATAACACTTATTCAATTAAAGATGCTCACAGACCTTCAACAACTGTTGGACAAATCATTGCTACATTTATGTGTTTAGGGTAGGAAGCTCCAGCCAGACCGCTGGATGCTGGACCTATAGGTGATGTCTTGTGGTTTGAGAGTCCCCAGCACTCAGGATTGAATCTGTGCACATGGTTAAGGAGTAGGATGTTATGTCTACGCGAGCTGGCATGGTGGTGCTTTTCCATTTCTTAACAACAGATGTACCAATCCAAATAAGTGTAAGACCACATAAATCAGAGTACATGTCACTGCACTATACTGTCCTTAGCTACGGCAGCATAAAGGATCTGACAGGTTTAATTTAAGGCGTATATTCAGGAACTGTGTAGGCCAGTCTGGAAAAACCCATAATGCAAAAGTTTAATTTTACAATCATGGTCCAAGGTAGTGTCTGAAACTAGGGCCCCACAAGACACCCTTCATGGTTTCTTCATTGACACAGCAACACACTCACTTTGGCTTTGTCTAGAACTGTAGACTCCCCTCATCCACTGGCTGAGCTGCAGTACCATACACAGCCACACAATGTTGGAGTGTCAGGTACTGCAGTTACTATCTGTGTAGCTTCTCAGTTTCCAATGTGTGACAGCTACATCTTGTCTTGTGAAGTTCTCTGGCAAACGGGATTGGTTGCATACCTATAAGGCTGTGTTCTTGCTGACTCTATCACCGTTTCTGTTTTCCTTCTAGACCTCTTCATTTTGCCACAATAGCACCCATTAATTACAGAGACTGACGTTGATGAATGAGCTTTCTCCATCACCCAGAATCAATGGCTGAGGTCACATATGATTGACATGGACAGTGGAAGCCGCACACTTGAAAAATAAAAACCACGAGGAAAACAGTAAGAACGCAGCTGTAGAGGTATGGAACCTGTCCCACTTGTCAAAGGACCAGACAAGCCCTCTTTAATGCTTTGTCTACACTGCACATGTTTTCGAGTACAGTTTAGTATGTTATTGCTAAGGATAGATTTCATCTGTTCACTTTTTTAAAATCTAGTATGTGACTCAGAATGCATAAAATTTTTGATTCATTATTCTACAGTGATGTAAAATGCCTGATACTCTACTTCAATACCTCATGATGAGAGACAGTTAAGCTTTAATTAACTACCATTTTATTCCATCATCTATATTTTACAATATAACTATGCAGATATTTAGTGTTGAGTCATAATATTTTCTCTAGTTGGCAGTATGGAGTTTTATGACAGTTTTGTGGTAACTCATTTAAACTCAAATTACACCAATCTGTGATATAATCACAAAGCTCTACATAAATTGTCTTTAGAGAGACAGATCAGCGAGAAAAATTATAATAACTGCCAGTACAGGAGGGTCCACATACTTACAGTTTACTGGAGATCACTTGTTCCTGGAGAGCATAGTCCTCATAGGACGGACAAGAGATTAGCTGGAGGAGAGATGCTAGTGGCAGGGGACAGCAGCCAATCCAGGACATGGTGGAGGCGTGGAGGAGGAACCGTAAGAGTCTGAAAGAGTGGAGTTCCTGTGGTTGGAGCAGACTGGAGGGAGATAAGACAAAAAAAGAATATGAAAAGCTGAAAGGCTGTACAGAAAAATGCACCCATAGCGAACTGCATCATTCTGAACAGCTCAGGTAAGTAGTGGAGTAGACAACTAAATGTAGGACCTGTTGTCCCCCTCAGCAGCCAGTGGATTCTTAGGCATCATTTTTTGCCAGTCATTTTCTGTCTCCACAGTTTAGAGGACCAATGTGCTGCAGCATCATACAATCCTCTCCCACATTAATGCACTGGATGGCGGGATTCATGACCTTAGTCACATTCCCCCATGGCGTGCTCAGTTTGTGTCGGGTCTAATATATCCTCCTTAGTTATGTTCCACTCTTTCTCCAAGAACTGCTGTAGTATTGCCTGGATCACATTTCTGGTGAATGTTGCAAAAAAGAGTCACACCTATACAACGTTCCCCTACAGAGGTACAGAACAACCTGAGTCTCAGGGCTAACTAAACTTCTTTGTAGATTACAATTGTACCATTACGTCTTCTTATGGAATACAGTAGTTACTAGAGTTGAGCGAACATACTCTGTCGAGCTTGATGCTCGATAGTGCTCGTTACTCGAACGAGCATCAAGCCGTATTCGACCCCGCCCCAGTTTTTGGCTCCTCCCCGCTGTGATGTGCCTGTTTTGGCCCCTCCCCGCTGCGACGCAGCACGCGTCAATGGCAAAATTTTTGTCTGGCAGGCAGGGGAGAGAGAGAGCGAGAGAGAGAGAGACACACACACGAACCAAGAAGAAAAAAAACTCAGGACCTGGTGTCCCACATACAAAAATGCTTGAGTCTCCCATTGTAGTTGTTACTATTACAATTTCTTGTGGATTGTAATTGTTGAATTTAGCATTCTCTTTTTAAATTATAATGCTTACAATTAAACCTCCTTGTGGATTATAATTGTTGATGGTGACTTCTTTGTGGAATAGAATTGGTGAAGCAGCAGCTCCATATTTTATTACTTAACAATCCAGCTTAGGCATTGTCAAAAGGTATCAGTAGCTAGTGTTTGTGTAGTGATCTGCTGATACTGTGTATGGCAACTGCTGAAGCAATTTTGTGTGGTCTGTCCTGAAATGTAGGCCTATAAAGCCAAATTATTTACTAATTGGTAATATTCATTGTTTTAATAGGGTGTGCAACCTTTTTGGGCCCTTTCAGCATTTACACCTTCTGATGTTGTTCTATAGAGTAGCCTTTCTTAAGTCCAGTAGCACCACCAAAACAGATTGTGAAAATTAGGCACTGTCTGCTGAGGAGCCATCCATGTCTGATCATCTTTCTTCCTCAGTCTCCTTCATTTACCAATACTAAATAGTCATTTGTGTTAAAAACAATCTGCACTAATCGTACTTGAGAGGAAGACAGAAAACTGCTGACACGGGACAAAGAGAGTTTGCTGGGTATCCAGCTGTTAAATCAAAACCTTTAGACCCTATCCATTTTTTTGAACAATTGTAACTCTATAGGTTAATCACCCAGTCATAGCTTTCATCCAACCATGTGTCAAGTTACTTCTACTATGTCATAATTTTCCTTAGGGCTTATTCCCACGAGCATATATCAGCCTGCGTTTTCACGGCCGGCCGATATATGCTACGATCTGATGCATTGGATTCCAATGCATCAGATCACACAGGCGTATTGCCGTTATGTAAAAGCGCCCAGACAGCAAATATAGCGCGGGTCGCTTTTACGTTGGGCAGCAAAGATAGTCCTGGAACTAACTTTGTGCCCGGAATACGTCAGCCGCTGCATAGACTCCTATGGGAGCCAATAACAGCGGCCGGAGAAGAGAGGTAGGAGGGAGTTTAGCAGTGTGACTGCTAAACTCCCTCCCCCTTCTCTCCTCCACTCCGGCTGTTTGCATTGGGAGGGGGTGGAATGGGGGCGTGCTAAGCTGCACCCCGCTTCATCCCCTCCCATTGCTGGCTGCAGACAAAGGGTGGGAAGGGGCGGGTGCTTAGTTCCGCCCCCATTCCACCCACTTTAATTGCAAACAGTCAGAGGGAAGGAAAGAGGAGGTGAGGTGGTGAAGGGGAGGGAAGGAGAGGCAACATCATTGTGGCCTTGGCACATATGTGCCAGGCCCATGCCATCTGAATGGGCGTACAAACGTTAGATTTGTGCGCCCATTCATGTGTTTTTATGACGTCGGTGGGTGCATGTAAAAACGCCTACGCTCGTGGCAATGAGCCCTTAAGGTGCATTTACATGTAATCATGATCATTCAAAAAATTGTTAAAATGAACAAAAGTGATTGGTAATCATTTTGTTTAAATGCGAGCCATCAACTGAACGATGAGCGAGTATCGTCCACTTTTTGTTCATCATTCGATTTCAGCTGGCATAAAAATCATTGTTGGCTCGCTCAAGTCTCGTTGCATTTAAACACTCCTCACTCAGTATTTCACATAGCAATGTGTAACATTGAACAAGAAGTGAACAATTCTCAAAGATGATCTGCCTGTCTAAACAGGTTGCACGAGCGTGAACGACGTCACCAGCTCGTTCACTTGAACAAATGAGAATCGTGCATTTCTCGTTGTCTTTGGCAGGGAAGCATATAATATGCTGATCCACAAAGTGACTGAAAGTCGGCAATGACTGAACAGATAAACATTCATAAAGTATTTCGGCAGTAGTAGTGGATTAGTTTGCCATTGCTTCCTCCGCCCCTCCCCATTTATCCAGGCTTAGACCAGCATGTAGCTGTTTCAAACTACATAGCTGTAAATTACTTGATTCTAAAATAGCTTGCCTTTTATACGATGTCCGTGTAAGAAATAATTTGTTTTCTTTTTTCATATCTGTCTTGAACAGCATTAATAAAGGTAAGATACTTCTAGATTTAAAAGGTATATTCATGTAATATGATATCAAATTTTGTGGCCTATAATTAAGACAGTCTTGCTTATTTTTGTCTTTATGAGTTTATAAAGTTAAATGATTAAAGAATGATATTGGTGCTTAGAAGTTTCTAATATTAGTTACAGCTTGGCAGCTTTGAAAACGAGGAGAAAAAGCATGAATTTATAGAAACATTTTGACTTCATAATATTAGAAATCCATTTCTGTGAACAGCTTTTTTGTTCTCGAGAATTGTTCTCATAATACAGATCTGACAAAGAACTAAAAAGAGAACAAAGGATGGGTAATTACATTTTATTGTCCATATCCAATTGAGTTTAATAAGCCCATAGGACTAAAACTTAATTTTGCCCTGCAAAATTTCACAGTTTTTGTTTTTATCAATGCATATTCTACATTTTTTACTTGTTCAGTTTGAAACAATGGCAGATCTGCAATATTTAAAGGGGCTGTTCCATAAAAAATATTGTTTATAGTTAAGTGCAGCCCAAAATTAAACATTTTTTTGTATATTTACAAACTAAAAAATGTTTATATCCTCAGATATTCCAGGAAGGCTAGAATAGTGCCAAATGTTTCTATTGAAGGTGGTCAAACCTACTCAGTCTAATACTCCATTTACACTGACAGATGATCGCTTAACCCTTTGCAATCCAATTTTGGATTCAGGGTTTCCTAGAGGGTTCTCTCTTTCTGCCATTATACAATGACGCCATCTGCTGACTAGAGCCAGTACTGCGGTATGGGACATGCTGGAGAGGCCCCAGACAACAGAGCGGCCAGTATTATACAGTAAGAATACCCTGCTGGGCGTCTTCCGACATCGGCGCTGTACAGCCTACAATCAGAATGTCTGAAGACGTCAGACAGTGCATTGGAAAGGGTTAAAAGTCGCTCAAACGACAGTTTGAGTGACAGTTTTGAGCAATCATCTTTGCATACTTTATATAGCTAATTAGCTACTATAGAGCTATATAGCCCAAGCGGGACACAGCAGTTGCCACTAATAGAACAATACAGCTGATTTGCATAAGCAAACAGCTGTATACTTCTCAGTGCTGACTGCTAGTGTCCCCATTGTGAATTCACAGCAGGACACAGGCACAGAGAATCTTATCAGTGCAGCTGGCTCATAACAGCCTGCTCCACTGATAACAGCTGATCACTGAATTCTAGCAAGCTAGAATTCAGCGATTAACGACTCATGCACGAAAACTGCATGATGTCCCTGCATTTAGACAGAACGAGAATCACTCAAAAGATTCTTTTGAGCAAATGTTGAGCAATTCTCGTTGTGTCTAAATCAGCCTTTACTTCTCTGCACTAATGCTATCTCTCTCTCTCTTGTCAATTGCTCAGTATCTCTTCTGACATCAGAGACATCAACTTCAAAAGAAGCTGCTTACTCAATCAAGAATACCTCCCATACCCAGTGGAGCAGAGAGGGAAGCAAGACAGAGCATATGTGACTACCTTGCAACATTTACTGAGGTGGACACAGAATTGAAACAATAGGTGGCGTTATTCTAGCATAATTTCTAAAATATCTGGAAATATTCCTTTTTTTATTACAATTTCTAATTATGGGCTGGATTTTATGATAAACAATATTTTTCATGCAAAAACCTCTTTATTATAAATCATTTTATTGAAATATTACACTTTTTGGGCTGGATGAAAAAATTGGTGGGGTCTACCTGCCGGGTAACCATGATTCATAGCTAACATGAGCTAGCCATACATATTAGCTAACTGTCAGTACCTATATCTTGCTCTGGAGTCTCTGGAAAGCAAATAAGCAATAATATAGTCGATTACAAAGTAACCTTCAGGCTTCATACTCACAATCATATTGCAGATTTGTCTTGTACAGATGCATATAATACATCACCTGTAAACATCTATGGGCCTATGATATGACACTGTTACCAATTTTATATGTTGGCAAACAGAGTTTAGTTACCCATGGATTCTCACGGCTATAATGTATGCTGTATTATGGAAGTATTCTCATCTTCTAGAGAAGAATGTGGTCCTTATTGAAGTGCCTACAGGAGGAGTTCTGCATGCAGTCATAGAAGATCCATGACACTCAGCAAAGATGTAAAGACGTCTGACAAGCTTCGTCTTGATTTATACATCATATTGTTTTGTTTCCAATTTCAAAGGTAATGTCCAATTTCTATACTTGAACTTACTATTTAGAAATATGTAGTAAAACTGAAAGCCATTTGTTAAAAGTAAATGGTAAAAAATTTTGATTTGCATGGTTCGGGTAATATGTGACACAATTCTCTGAACCTTATCAGAATAATGCATTTCTCCTACTGAGTTCTGAGCAATTCTACAAAGTATTGCAGTAATGAGAACAAGGAAAAATTGTGTTTCTGAGCCAACCACATAAATGCCAGAAGTGCAAAAACCTTCAAAGTAGAACTAAAATTTATGACTGTTTGTTTCTCAATGTATTTAACTTCCAATTATTTAGAAACCTACGTCTAGATTGAGATACATAAAGTCTTAGGCCACTCTCACACAGGCGTTTTTACAGCATTTAGCATGGCGTTTCAAATGCCGCGCTAAACTCTGTAAAACGCCTCCATTGATTTCAATGGGGCTTCACAGCCGAGTGTTTCAGTGCAGTGTTTATAACGCCGTGATTTTTGAACGCTGTCTACTTTATTTGACGCCACTCTCACCCATGCGCTCAGTTAAACGGCGCTCTGAACCGTGGCATTTTATTGCGTTTTTGAACGCATGTCATAGCATTTGAAAGCGCTTTTTTAAAAACACTCTATCATTGTGATGGGTGATGGGGTGCCTTAAAAAAATGCGAAAATGCTGAAAAATAGAACAGACAGTACTTAAAAATCAAATTGAAGTTCGAATGCATGTCTGAGAAGCCCCATTGAAATCAATAGGAGCGTTCTACCATGATTAGCAAGGCGCTCGGGACGCCATGCTTATCGCAGTAAAATGAAGTCTATGTGTGTAAGAGTGACCATAGTGCGTTTCAGCGATTTTTAACACACCTTATCACCCAATGCAATGATGTGGCATGTTTAAAAAAGGGTGTCGAAAACACGTCATTTTTACAGACGCCTGTGTGAACCTAAAAGGGAATATGCCATCAACTATAAGCAACATAAACTATGTTATAGTGCTAATAGTGAACATGATGAAGTGTCCAGGGAGCTGGTTCTCCTATGCACCCAGTCCACCTTTCCTGCAGGGTTCCAAAGCGAAGTCAGGGCGTGCAAAGCAGGTTGACCTATTTCAGAAGGTTGTGATTGCACCTTCCTATTCCTATATATGGGTGGTGCGCGTGCACAACCTTCCGAAAAGACTCAAGCTACTGTGCGTGAATGGATTTAGGTGGTGAACACTGCAGGAACAGGGAACTAGGTGAATATGAGACAAAGCTCAATGGACTCTCCGTCATCTAAACTATAAGCGCCATAACATAGTTATGGTCCTAATAGTTGATGACAGATTGCCTTTAAGTCGATTTAGATTTTTAGGTAAGTCGAATTAGGTCTTCAGTTTTTAAGGATAGTTTCTAGAGTTGAGCGAACATACTCTGCCGAGCTTGATGCTCGTCCGAGTATTAGCTCGTTACTCGAACAATCATCAAATCGTGTTCGACCCCGCCCCAGATTTTGGCTCCTCCCCACTGTGACGTGCCTGTTTTGGCCCCTCCCCGCCGCAGTGCGCATCATTGGCAAATTTTTTGTCTGCCAGGAAGGAGAGAGAGAGAGAGAGAGAGAGAGAACAAGAACCAAGAAAACAAAAAAAAAGCTCGGCACCCGGCGTCCCACATACCAAAATGCTCAAGTCTCCCATTGTAGTCAATAGGGTTCGTTACTCGAGTAGAGCTCTCGCATTTTACAAAAAGCTCGACTCGAATAACGCGGACCCGAGCATTTGGGTGCTCGCTCATCTCTAATAGTTTCACATACATCATTTTTAAAATTAAGTTCAGCACTTTCAGCCTAGCACTAGTTCATCCCTTTTGAGCCTGCAATATTGAAACCTTTTAGCGCAGAGGATACTGCACTGCGTCCACATAATCTGCGTCTACTGAGACTGTTTTCATCATGTTTATGCAGTGATCTCATTACTGGTGGATGTGAATTACCAGCTATCTCTGGAGGTAAAGGAAGGTGGCGTTTTTCTCTACTTTTACATTCTTGGATACTGGTGAGATGCAACAAACACTTTGGATATTTTTAGGCTTTCGGGAAATTGAACAGTTTTCCCGTTTGTAAGCTGCATTCATTAGCTCTTTCTTAGTTGTAAATGATTTGGCATATACACATTCCATTTTCCAAAAAGGGCGTGTTAAAAAAAAGCATAAAAGGCTTGGACATTATGAAATAAATAAGTCTTAAACATTATTATCCAAAGGTGATATAGCTTTCTTTCTATGCTTAATGTCTCAGTTTTGTGACAATTTTAATGATTTATGCTTACAGTCATCAAATTAAATATAAATAAGAATATATTAGGAACAGCGCTCAAGGTATTTTATATAAATGTATATTCCAAAGGCATGTATATAGGTAGGGGGGCACTCACCTCGTGCCTGCGGTCTTACCCAACATGTAGGAGTCGACCGCTGCACCTTATGAAGTGTCCCTCCAAGCTCTAATCAGCTTGGTTCCTTCAACCCAAAAATGGTGAGCAGCAGCATATCTTCACTGGATGGCAGAAGGTCCCCTGGACAATATAACAAAAGAAACGATTGTAAAAAACGTTATTCTGCCCTCCTTTGAGGAGCAGAGCAATCTCTTCTTCAAATGAAATTTAAGAACTTACTTCTATGGGAGGTCCCCTCTGTGGAGAACCCCCAGTCATGAAATGTGAGCCTTTGTACCATGCAAACCTTCACAGCAGAGTCCAAGCCTCTTTGGGGTATTCAGTGATATTCAGTAACAAAGGAGCGCAAGTACCCCAAACGTGTTACATCTGCCCTCCCCGGGTTTTTTATGTTTGTCACTTTGTTTTATGTTATGTTTAAATAAAAATCACTGAATACCCCAAAGAGGCTTGGACTCTGCTGTAAAGGTTTATGTGGTACAAAGGCTCACATTCCATGACTGGGGGGTCTCCACGGAGGGGACCTCCCATATAAGTAAGTTCTTAAACTTCATTTGAAGAGGAGAGTGCTCTGCTCCCTAACGAAGCACAGGATAACGTTTTTTACAATCACTTCTTGGTCACTGAATAGAAAGATTCTTGTTCAAATTCAGAGGTTGAAAACCAGACATGATCATGTGCAGCTGACAAAGGCGAACAGCTTGTTAGAAGTGTCTCCCCCCCCCCCCCCCCCCCACCAAATAAGCCCCACCACCAAATAAGTTACCTCATTACGAATCCATATACAGTGCCTTTCAGAAGTTTAGAAACACTCCTTAAAAATGTAAAATTAGGATGCACATGTTTATTGGCCCAAATTGAAGTTGCTCTGCAACCAGTAAATCCTTTTAATGTGAGAAACACACCCATTCATTGAGTCATGAACAGCCTTCTTGTTGACTCGTTATGGAATGGATCCGGATGCCACTCTCCACACCACTACGTCCTGGGGCTTGATTCAGGTTTACTCAGGTATGAGGGATCTCAGCTCACACTCCTTCCTGCACGAAGCCCCCTCAAACACTGCTCAGGCCGGAAGCTCACACACCGCATGACCCAGACAACCAATCAATCTCACTCCCATTACTTCAGTACAGCCATTGTTATGTGCTAATCATCCCAGTAGAAGTTGTTAGAAACCTACAAACAACAGATAGCAATTGTAACCTTGACTTTCCTTATTACCCACAATGAAACATATGAGAGGAAGTGTGAATTAAAGGAGCCGCAGCCCACCCCCGTTACACCCATGACAGCCACAATTTCCATTATCCCCTTAAACAATGCTATTATTACAGCCACGATGCGCTCATGATATTCACAAGGCTCCATATACTGATAGGAAGAGCCCCATGATAGCCACAAAGCTTGTTCGGCCTAATCCTTCTTTCCACCAACATCTGCTGTCAAGGGAGAGTTGGGCGCTACCATACACATTAGATCACTGCTGATCCCATTTAAATCAGCAGGTTCAGAAGAGTTTTGTATAATGTCTATGGGCACTTTTACTAAGAACACTTGATATATTTTGCTTTTAGAGTTTAACATTTTCAAACCTTCTAATGATGTACTTATTAGTTACTAAAGACATAAAGGGATTAACCAGGCAGGGGCGTAACTATAGGGGGTGCAGGGGATGCGGTTGCACCCGGGCCCAGGAGCCTTAGGGGGCCCATAAGGCCTTTCTTCTCCATATAGGGAACCCAGCACTATGAATAAAGCATTATAGTTCGGGGCCCTGTTACAGGTTTTGCATTGGGGCCCAGAAGCTTCAAGTTTTGCCTCTGTGCAGCATGGTTTAGGTATGGGTACGGGTACAGATACAGATAGAGGGGGGGCCCCAGCTCACCTTTTGCATCAGGGCCCCTGAGCCTTTAGTTACGCCCCTGTAACCAGGTATTGTATTTCTTTACTTTTTGTATTATGAAAAGTTTTATCATTTCTAAATGCAGCTTTTAAACCAGCATAAATAAGATGACAGCTGCTTACTTGTGTACTATTGAATGCAGATGCGAAGGGAGATCCATGCAGTCAGGGGAGTTCCATTTTTAGTTGCCTTCTCCCTCATTAAGGGACATTGGATCAAGAGACTGATGCAAGTAAAGTAGTTTTTTTTTTGTTTTTTTTTTTTAAAGTCCTGCTGGAGATAGTTCCAGCTCGGTTGTCAAAAACAAAAACTATAAAATGATTGTTAGAAGTTTGTATCCCTCAGATTTGTTTAGTAAGAAGTTGATACAGCTGTATTCTATATACCACGTCTTACTGGCATGTTCTAAGAGGATTTACTGAGATCCCACTGCAAAGAAAAAGTTACTATCTGAGTATTATAAATTGGGAGCTTGCAGGCTTATACATTTATAAAGTTACTTAATGATAATGTCATATACAGTATTTTTATACATAAATATGTCAATTTCCACTGAACAATATCTTGATAAATGATTTAAGAGTTTTTACTGTCAACTCTTGTAGCGTGCCTGATATTTAGAAAATTATACGGTTTACATATGCTATTTATTCACACCCACTGTCAAAGCTAGGGAGGGTTGTGTGTAGTGATTAAACTAACATTGCGCCTAGCGTAGGCAGTGATTGTTGGACTACCTGAATCTGTTCTTCATTTATTGCAATCGCCTTTACTTTTAAAAATTGTGGCTTTTACAAGTACTCAAACACATGTTCCAATTTCTATGTCAAATTCGAGTCTGACTAGCCAAAATTCCCCGGCAATTTCCAGGCTATTAGTGTATCAGAAGTTGATGGGTAGGTCAAAGCGGATTGAAGAACTGTGACAAGCAACAGAGAATAATTAGGACTAAAGTAGGTGGATAAGAGTAAATTCACCAGTACACTATCAGAAACGAGTGGGGAAATCTGGCAGCATTAGGCCCAATGTCCACAGGTAGATTTGATTTGCCGAATCCACACGGGTCACTAGTATGGAAGATCTACAATTCAAAGTGCCCATTGGGAAGCATTGGCAGCTGCAGCTGAATTAAAGCATGCAGATTTGATTTGCGTACGTTTGGTGCGGGAAAACAAATCGCAGCATGCTCCATTTCAGTTCGCATTTCGTGCGGACAGGCTCAATAGAAGTCAATGGGTGCGGATGATCCGCAGTGCATCCACAAATGCAATTGCAGAGGCACTGCGGATTTGAAGGTTAACATCAATTAGGGAGGTGGGGTGGTGGATTTTTTTTCCATGTGGATGATCTGCAGTGCATCCACATACATCCATAATCTCCCACAAACAGTTTCCGCAGGTCTCCCGCTGCGGAAATCCCCATGTGGAATCTGATCTGCCCGTAGACATAAGGCCTAAGACTAAATGAGGTAAACAAGAAACAGAGTAAGAGTTCAGGAACAGGACAGGAATGGTTTGACAAGTTCACAAGCAAGGCAGCATATGAATGTAAGTCAGAATATGTTGTCAGAGCAGGATCAGACTCAGGGATAATTCACACAAGCGTATATATCGTCCGGCGTTTTATGGCCGGCTGATATACGCTACCATCTGATGCACGGGCTCGGAGTATATGCCATCAGGCAGGGGGAGACATTCCCCTTCCATCCCCTTCACTGGCTCTCTGTAAGGGGAGGAGGCAGGACGGGGCGGGAGCTAGTGTGCTGAGCTCCCACCCCCTCTACACCCCTTGCCACTGTTTGCAATGGTAGGGGGCAAAGCATAGCTCCGCCACCCTTCCCACACCCTCCCGATGCAAACAGCAGCAAGGAGCAGAGAGAAAAAGAGAAGGGGGAGGCAGTTTAGCAGTCATTCCCCAGCCGCTGTTATTGGCTCCCATAGGAGTCTATGGTAGCGGCCGTGGTCTGGCCAGGAAGATAGTTCCAGGACTATCTTTCCTGCCCGGCGTAAAAGCACCTGACCAGGCACTTTTACGCCACGGGAATATGCCTGTGTAATCTGATGCATTGAAATCCAATGCATCAGATGGTAGCATATATATACGCCAATGTGAATTTATGCCACGGGAATATGCCTATGTGATCTGATGCATTGGAATCCAATGCATCAGATAGTAGCATATATATACACTCGTGTAAATAAGCCCTTAAATTCCTTGGGCTCACCAGAGTAAATGATACAATACAGAAGATGTGTGCAGCCTGTTTTAAATTCATCTTAATCTTTTGGGATTATCATTGCACAAGCAGTAAATATCTGTATATATAAAGACGACAGCCCTCACTGACTCACTCACTCACTCACTGACTCGCCACTAATTCTCCATCTTCCCGATGTCGTAGAAACATAAAATTTGGCACGAGCTTTGATTATGTCATAAATAGGAAAAGTTAATGGGTCCCAACTCAATTATTCAATTCTAAGTGCAAAAGAATTAGCGTCCAAATTTTACATACGTAATCTAATTCTCTCCCTTCTCGATGTCATAGAAATTTGAAATTTGGCACGACCATTGATTATGTCATAAGTGAGAAAAGGTAATGGGTCCCAACTTGATTATTCAATTCTAAGCGCAAAAGAATTAGCGTCCAAATTTTACATACGGAATCTAATTCTCTCACTTCCCGATGTTATAGAAATTTGGCTTGAGCATTGATTATGTCATAAATAGGAAAAGTTAATGGGTCCCAACTCGATTATTCAATTCTAAATGCAAAAGAATTAGCATCCAAATTTTACATACGGAATCTAATTCTCTCACTTCCCGATGTCAAAAAAACTTGAAATTTGGCACAAGCATTGATTATGTCATAAATAGGAAAAGCTAATTGGTCCCAACTCGATTATTCAATTCTAAGCGCAAAAGAATTAGCGTCCAAATTTTACGTACGGAATCTAATTCTCTCACTTCCTGATGTCATTTTATATGAAGGAAACATCGCATGGTTACCTCCACATGGTGTTTCCTGGGTAACGCAAAGAACCATGCAAAATGGTGAACATATTTTTTTCCTCGGTATCTCTAAAGTAACCATGACTTCATAACATTTTCCGTGTGACACCAGATAAACACCAGTACCAAATTAACTCGGGTGAAGCCAGATATATCAGCTAGTCATCTATATGCTTTAATGGGTTATCTGTCAATCAACCCATAGGAAGGTCCTAATGGCAAGCAATTTGCACCAAAGTCTGTTCTAAACGTGTTGTCATCTGCTGAGGCCATTATCATGTCAGGGCTAAGGCCCACTAGAAGATTGTCTGGCTCACAAATTTTTCAGTCTGACCCTGTATCAGACACACATAAAGTTAAGAATGCTAATGGAAAAATACCTCTACAGCACCACCCATTCTGGAAAGCAGCATTCCTGTGTTAAGGTTGTGCATCTGGGACCTGTGGTTCTATAGGTTTCCTTGTGCACACCTTCACAGGTAGGGGTTAAGTGAGCTGGCTAGGTTGGTATTCTCCACCAGCCAATCCCCCAGATAAATACCGGCAAACTCTTGTGAGAGATTTCTGGTCATTTTAGTGCTTCATGTATCACTGATAGGCCTCCTTCACATGGGTGACACAGCATCGCCACGAGAAAATCGCAGTGATATCGCATCACTGCACCGTGCAATATCGCTGCGTCTTCTTGCGACAATACCGTGATTTTGAAGCACTAGAAAGTCACATGTGATGCTACAAAGTACTTTGTAGCATCACATGCGAGGATTTTCAGGGGTGGATGTGCTTAAAATATAAGCCCTACCACCAAAAATAAGCTGTAGCTGAAAAAAAAAAAGTATACATCACCTCTCCCACGCTGTCCGGGGCTCCGCTGCAGCTTCTCCCCTGGTCCCAACACTGATCATCTTCTTCATCTTCCAGCCAGGGATTGAAAAATCTCCGGCTGCCGAAAGCGCTGGCTGTGATTGGCTGACGCTTAGCCAATCACATCCAGTGCTCGATGAATGGCTGTGAAGGTAGGGATTTTTCAATCCCCGGCCAGAAGATGAAGAGGAGAAGCAGTGTCGGGACCTGGGGAGAGGCTGCAGCGGCAGCGGAGAGCAATTCTAAGGTAATGTATCTGTTTTTTTTTTTTTCTTGCAGATAGGACTTAGATTTGGCTTTGACAGTAGGATTTGACAGTTGCATTGCACCGCACAAAAATCACATTTTTGTGTGATGCGATGCAAGAGAGGAATGCTCCATAGGGAAACATGGGCTACAAAACCTCACAAGTCGCAGGCATATCGCCAGACCCGCGAGGTTTGTGTCTCAGGATGTCGTACACTACAAAACATTGCACATGTGAATTAACCCATTGAAACGCATGGGCTTCACATACATGCGATTTGTAGCATTGTAGCAACGTGACAAAATCGTGCGACTTTATCGCCCATGTGAAGGAGGCCTTAAACCCACTCAGAGCTCGTGTGGTGCATGCTTGTCTGTGGTGTCCCTCTCTCATCCCCTAAAGATGGTCTGGACACCTGCTGTCCGTCCCCTCCTTGTGTTCTGAAGTGCGTGCATTGTGTAGTGTGTGGTACGGTGACCATACAGGTGCAGGCGGCTTGCAGGTTTCTCCCTATCCCTGGGCAGGTGTGAGCCCCCAGGCATCTGATGTCCTATGTGTGTGTCAGATGGGTGATGCCTGACACTGTTCCCTATGTCAGCACGGTGGCTGACTCTCTATTCCCCTGGTGTGAGGACACTTGGAATGGCTATGGTTTACCATCTCTATGCCTGGGAGCTCTGGGTGGGGTCTGTGTTGTAAGTGGTTTGTGTTACTCTGTATGTTAGTGTAAACAGCGACGTTGGTTATGTCTGTGCAAGTGGCCAGATATGTGCTTTATGGGCTGTCCTGTTCTGTGTTCAGTGTGTGTGTGAATAGTGTCGTGTCCCGTGTTTCGTGTATCTCTCCAGGTCCCTAATCAGGGATAGCTAGGTCCTAGATGAAGACATTGGGGCCAACCTTATCGGGACAAGCACCCCACTTTTAGGCAGGCAGGGTTCCCCACTTTCCCTGATTAGTAAGCGACAGGGGTCCGTCCATCTCAGCCTAGAGAGGTGCAATTTGTCCTTGCTTTTACTGTATGTGTAATTGCAGATTTAAAAGGACACAATCTTGCGTCCGTATGGAGTTGTGGAGCTTTAGTGTGCCGAGTGGACGTAACATACTACAAGTCAATGTCAGACTTTTTAACAAGGCTTGTAACAATGATTGGAAATTGTGAGCCAAAGCCAGTCATTGCTACAAGGCTTGTTAAAAAGTCTGAGATTGACCTGCAGGAATGCGGCCTTCCAATAGGTGGAGCTGTTGAGGTATTGTTCCATCTTGCCTATTGCATATTTCTCAGAGGAGCATGGATGTCCTTATAGGTCTCCTCACACATTCTAGGTGGTCTCCCTAAGGAGAACCGATACCCTTCCTGATCCATAATGTAAAGAGGTATGCTAGATCAAGGTTTCTCAACTCCAAGCCTCGAGTATGCCCAACTGGTCATGTTTTTCTCAGTATTGCACAGGTGATGTAATTATTAGCAGTGTCTCTATAGTATATTCTCTAATCATGACTTGTTTAGGGTACTTGAGGACTGGAGTTGGGAACACTTCACTAGCTAAGAGAAAGGTTAAGATCTGGACATTAATTCACTATCACAAGCAACGTAAATTAAATGGGACGTAATGCCATTTGGCTGACCAGGACTTTTCTCTACTGCACATTGTCACATAAGCAGCAGCCTACCCTGAATGGTACTGAGGAAGCAACATTGTATCAAAAACACAGATGAAAGCTGAGATACATTGACAAGCAACATAAATAAAAGTTAGAAATGTAATAAAATGCACTTTCAGAGAGACATATGAAAAACAATATTGATTGCACAAATGTATTCAGTCATGTGAATTTTAAGTGTCTCTTCAGAACTAGAACTGAATTTTACATAATGACAATTTTAATTTGCCAACAGGTAAGATCCTATTGACTAATTGAGTTCCAGGAAATATGTAAATGTTATGCAGAATAATACATTTATATATTGTATTTCTCTACCAGAAGAAGCTGAATCAGAGTTTTACAATCCTGCAGTCGTTAACAATAGAATCAGCTGTTCATAATATTAAATACAAAATTGTAGTGTTTATTTTTATTTGGAATGTCACTTATTGGGGTTACACATAGCATAAAGTCACCATTTAAATTCTAGAATTCATTTAAAGTGTACCTAAAAATGTTATATCACTTTTCCGAATAAGCTGCCACGTACACTATATCTGTTCCGAAACGCTATCTTTTCTTCTTAAGGAGAGCACCTATATGGTGAGTGAGGAGACTTGAAAGGCCATTTACGCTCCTCTGGGTAATATGCAAATAAGGGAGATGAAACAATACCTCCACAGTGCCACCTATTAGAAGGTGGCAATACCTAAAGTTAATATTAAACTCTTTATACACGCTTTGCAACAATGACCAGGAATTAAAAGCAAAGTCAGAGCCCATGCACATACAGCTGTTTCAGGGTTTTTGCTCTTCATCTGTGTGCAGTAGGATTCTGACTTTACTAGAGAGAGGCCTATGAAACGGGTCAGAAAAACTATCCATTCTCCTCAAGGAGAGCACAAATCTGGCAAGAGCGAGTGAGACCGCATGATTATGAAACCAATGAATTTCAATGGTTTCATTCTCATTTGCAAAGTTTTCACTCCCGCAATGCTGCAACAGGGGAATCCTTCAGCCCCGCAGGGATGTGAGGCTGTCACATCCAGGGGCTTAACCTTGTTCTCAATAGGACCGGCAGCAGCAGCACCGGTCCCATTGAAAACATAGGAAGAACATTGTGATCTCCTGCCACTGCTGTGCTAGCAGCAGCAGGGGACTCTTTCATCCCTGCCGGGAGTCCCTCTCATCACTGAACACTGTGACAGCAGCAGCAGGGTGTTCAGTCACAAAGGGACTCCCTGCAGGGATGAAGGAATCCCCTGCCACTGCTGTCACAGCCATTGCAGGAGATCGCAAAGCTCTCCCATTGCTTTCAATGGGGTCGGAACTGCTGCCGCACCATTGAAAGCAATGGGAGAAGGGAACCCGTGCAGTGATGCAAGGCTATTTTCACATGAAATTACTTTGCATTCAGAGGTTTTTAGAAGGTTTGCAAAAGCCATATTGGGCCGTGAATCACAGCCCAATTTCGTTTTCGCCAGTGTGCAGGAGCCCATATGATATTGGTATAAGTAACCCTTTTGTAACCCACATACCCCCAGTCAGGGTTTTGAGGTGACATTTATTGGGTACAGGTACATCCATCTATGTATTTCTACTAGGTAATCATGTAGATAAACGTATTTAAAGGAGCTCATCATTGTAACAGAACATCTTCAAAGTTGAATTGGGTTTCACAGATTTTAACAACTTTTTATCATAGCAAAACAGATTTGTATCTATACATGTGTTTCACTACACTACTGGGAAAAATGTTCCTAGGGCCCTATTCACACAGCTCTATTCTAGTCAGTATTTTGCATCAGTATTTGTAAGGCAAATCCAGGAGAGAATCCAAAATACAAAAGAGATGCAAATCTCTTCATTATACTTTCGGTAGCTTCCATTTGTGGTTTGGCTCACAAATACTGATGCAGAAGACTGTACAGAATGTTGCCATGTACCAATGTAGGAAAACATCTCAAACTCACCCTCCCTAGATCCTGCTGCTTCATATTACAGCAATAAATAATGCAATATATGAATGACAATAACAACAATACACTATTGGACAATACAGTAAGATGCTGCAGCCGAAAGCTACAAGAAAACTCTTAAGAAATATTTAGATTTATACTCATTAATATTCCAGCAAAGAAGGAGAATCTGAATAAGAAAAAAATTAACAGGCAATCATCCTGTCCTTCTACTCATGGTTTGGACAGTCTGGAAGAGAAGAAAACTGCAAACATCCGCATAAAAGATATCCATATAAAAGATTCAAGGAAACATGGGGAACACTTAAATGAAAAAAATCAAAGAATGATTGTCACATTTAAAGGTGTTTGCAACTAATATTTACCTATGAACAAAATATGAGAGAAAAAAATTCTAAAAAGGAACCTGACAGCAACTGTGAGCACCAAAAACTAGGTTATAGAGATGAATGAGAGAGCATGAGAACAGAGCGGTCTAAAAAGAGTCCCACTGTGTGCGTGTGCTGATTTTTTCAGGGGCACAGTGCTGAAATAAAGAGACATGGTGAGTATAAAAAGCAGCTCCCTGGAACCCCTGTATCATCATCTTTTAGTTTGGGGGTTATACTGTTACATGGATCGACCACTGAAACTGTGTTGATCACAGCTCCTGCCACACAGCTATAATAGAGGTGATCACAGCTCATCCTGATGACTGTATATGTATGGTCTATAGCCTATTTAGGTGACTGTAAAAGGTAATGACAACTATACTTCCACCAGTATGAAAAATGGTATAGCCTGCTATACGGATGCATCATGGAATTCATTGAAAGTGTAAGTAAAATATCTCACTCTCAAGATGGTGCTTGACAACCATTAGACAGGCATCTTAGTGGCTGGAATACACAGAGGGGACTTCCAGAGTGTGACAGGCAATCAGGTGAGGGGTGCAGGCATAGAAAAAAGGGGCCTTTTAAAATG
The DNA here is from genome assembly GCF_035609145.1 of Eleutherodactylus coqui. Classification (NCBI taxonomy): domain Eukaryota; kingdom Metazoa; phylum Chordata; class Amphibia; order Anura; family Eleutherodactylidae; genus Eleutherodactylus; species Eleutherodactylus coqui. The sequence continues at coordinate 131,381,399 of NC_089843.1, read as the reverse complement.
AATAAAATGCTAATTTATAGTGAATCTTTTCTCACAAACCTTATTATCAATCTGTTCTTTTTTTTAAAAAAAAATCAAGCACCTAGAAGGAGGAGCTGTTTTGCTTTAAAACTCGGCATGCATATACATCTCACTCAGATATGCAAATGAATAGAGTTGTGGCGTGATTAGATGAACGGTCTTGCCACCTGAGGCCCTAAAAGATGTTCCACCCATGGCTTATAAAAGGCTTTCGGAGGCTCCTTGTGTAGTGACCTCTTCTTCCACTTGTGTAGAGCTTGTTGACCACACCTCTACGTCTCTCCCACGCAGTCAAAGAGATTTCACTAATTTAACAGTTTTTAGTCTGAGAGGGGGGCATTATTGGAATGTGAGAGGCTGGTCGTATCTGCAAATTGCCCACAACCTGGTCCATCCTGACCATATTGTGAGGAGGTGTTGGGACCAGTGGATGTGTCAGGGCACACACATAAGGCAATTGGGCTCAGGATGCCCTCAAAAAACTATCAGTAGAGGGATCGTCTGACAAGCACTAGCACTGGTCATGCTGCTGAAATTCTCACTGATGAAGAGAATGAAGACGTTGCAGTACTTTGCTGACTACAACAGTCCTTTCATTTATACCAAACAAGATCTGTGTATTATAAAAAAGACTATGAATGTAAGAAGATATGATGTGATGCCAATTCTGCTTCTTGTTTCCTATCACGAGTCACAATGTGACTACATCGACTTGTGGCCAATGTAGCCGTGTAGCCCTAGCTATGTGGCTCATAAACCTGACATAACGCTGTTGGAGCCTTGAAACACTGAACTATTTCTTTCGGCTTAGCGGCACAGGATACATCAATGTCTCGTCGTTTACCACCTACTTTCCTACCCGCTGATTATTTTGGAACCCAACAGGTACTCCTTGTTAATCAATCATTTGGTATAAGTATATATACACATCTGTAACTTGTGTAAGTAGAGGGAAGGGGGGTGTTGATGGAGTAAAGTATGTCCATAAGTAACATAGTAACATAGTTCGTAAGGCTGAATGAAGACAATGTCCATCTAGTCCAGCCTGTCTAGCCTCCTGTTTTGTTGATCCAGAGGAAGGCAAAAAACCCCAAGAGCAGAAGCCAATTAGCCCTTTTGGGGAAAAAATTCCTTCCCGACTCCCTAGTGGCAATCAGACTGTTCCCTGGATCAACCCCTAATAATTCCTACCTGCCTGTATACCCGGATTAACAAATAACCTTAGATTTATAGCCTATAATATCCTTCCTCTCCAGAAAGACATCAAGTCCCCTTTTAAACTCCTCTAAGGATTTTGCCATCACTACGTCCTCAGGCAGAGAGTTCCACAGTCTAACTGCTCTAACAGTAAAGAACCCCTTTCTATGTTGGTGATGAAATCTGCTTTCCTCTAAACGTAGCGGATGTCCTCTTGTTACCGTTGCAGTCCTGGGTATAAACAGATCTTGGGAGAGATCCATGTGTTGTCCCCTCATGTACTTATACATAGTTATTTGATCGCCTCTTAACCTTCTTTTTTCTAGAGTAAATAGTCCCAATTTGGATAGCCTCTCTGAGTATTTCAGTCCTGTCATTCCATGTATTAGTTTAGTTGCCCTTCTTTGAATCCCCTCCAATACCGTAACATCTTTCCTGAGCACCGGTGACCTGAACTGTACGCAGTATTCCATGTGAGGCCTGACAAGTGCCTTATATAATGGAAGGATAATGTTCTCGTCCTTCGCCCCTATACCTCTTTTAATGCATCCCAAAACTTTATTTGCCTTTGCAGCAGCTGACTGGCATTGGTTACTCCAGTTTAGTCTACAATCCACTAGTACCCCCAGGTCTTTTTCCATTTCACTTTTCCCTAGCGGTACCCCATTAATTGAATATTGGTAACATCCATTCTTGCTGCCCATGTGCATAACCTTACATTTATCAACATTGAACTTCATTTGCCATTTTTCTGCCCAAGCCCCCAGCTTATCCAGGTCCGTTTGTAGCCGCACATTGTCCTCCGTTGCATTAATTATCTATATATATAAAGACGAAAGCCCTCACTGACTCACTGACTCACTCACTGACTGACTGACTGACTCGCCAAAAGTTCTCCAACTTCCCGATGTCGTAGAAACATGAAATTTGGCACACGCATAGATTATCTCCAAAATAGGAAAAGTAATTGGGTCCCAACTCGATTATTCAATTCTAGCGCAAAAGAATTGGCGTCGAAATTTTACGTACGTAATCTAAATCTGTCACTTTCCAATGTCATAGAAACTTAAAATTTGGCCCGAGCATTGATTATGTCATAAATGGGAAAAGTTAATGGGTCCCAACACGATTATTCAATTCTATGCGCAAAAGAATTAGCGTCCAAATTTTACGTACGGAATCTAATTCTCTCACTTCCCGGTGTTATAGAAACTCGAAATTTGGCAGGAGCATTGATTATGTCATAAATAGGAAAAGTTAATGGGTCCCAACTCAATTATTCAATTCTATGCGCAAAAGAATTAGCGTCCAAATTTTACGTACGGAATCTAATTATCTCACTTTCCGGTATCATAGAAACTTGAAATTTGGCACGAGCATTGATTATGTCATAAGTAGGAAAAGTTCGTAGGGCTCAACTCGATTATTCAATTCTAGAGCAAAAGAATTGGCGTCGAAATTTTACGTGCGTAATGTAATTTTTTCACTTTCCGGTGTCATAGAAACGGGAAATTTGACACGAGCATTGATTATGTCATAAATAGGAAAAGCTAATGGGTCCCAACTCGATTATTCAATACTAGCGCAAAAGAATTGGTGTCGAAATTTTACGTGCGGAATGTAATTTTTTCACTTTCCGGTGTCATATGTCATAGAAACGGGAAATTTGGCACGAGCATTGATTATGTCATAAATAGGAAACGCTAATAGGTCCCAATTCGATTATTCAATTCTATGCGCAAAAGAATTAGCGTCCAAATTTTACGTGTGGAATGTAATTTTCTCACTTTCCGGTGTCATAGAAACAGGAAATTTGGCACGAGCATTGATTATGTCATAAATAGGAAAAGCTAATGGGTCACAACTCCATTATTCAATTCTATGCGCAAAAGAATTAGCGTCGAAATTTTACGTGCGGAATGTAATTTCTTCACTTTCCGGTGTCATAGAAACGGGAAATTTGGCACGAGCATTGATTATGTCATAAATATTAAAAGCTAATGGGTCCCAACTTGATTATTCAATTCTATGCGCAAAAGAATCAGCGTCCAAATTTTACGTACGGAATCTAATTTTCTCACTTTCCGGTGTCATTGAAACGTGAAATTTGCCCCGAGCATTAATTATGTCATAAATAGGAAAAGCTAATGGGTCCCAACTCCATTATTCAATTCCATGCGCAAAAGAATTAGCGTCCAAATTTTACGTGCGGAATGTAATTTTCTCACTTTCCGGTGTCATAGAAACAGGAAATTTGGCACGAGCATTGATTATGTCATAAATAGGAAAAGCTAATGGGTCCCAACTCCATTAGTCAATTCTATGCGCAAAAGAATTAGCGTCCAAATTTTACGTACATAGTCTAAATCTCTCACTTCCCAATGTGATAGAAACATGAAATTTGGCACGGGCATTGATTATGTCATAAATAGGAAAAGTTAATAGGTCCCAACTCGATTATTCAATTCTAGCGCAAAAGAATTGGCGTCGAAATTTTACGTGCGGAATGTAATTTTTTCACTTTCCGGTGTCATAGAAATGGGAAATTTGGCACGAGCATTGACTATGTCATAAATAGGAAAAGCTAATGGGTCCCAACTCGATTATTCAATTCTATGCGCAAAAGAATTAGCGTCCAAATTTTACGTACGGAATGTAATTTTTTCACTTTCCGGTGTCATAGAAACGGGAAATTTGGCAGGAGCATTGATTATGTTATAAGTAGGAAAAGCTAATGGGTCCCAACTCGATTATTCAATTCTATGCGCAAAAGAATTAGCGTCCAAATTTTACGTGCGGAATGTAATTTTTTCACTTTCCGGTGTCATAGAAACGGGAAATTTGGCAGGAGCATTGATTATGTCATAAATAGGAAAAGCTAATGGGTCCCAACTCGATTATTCAATTTTAAGCGCAAAAGAATTAGTGTCCAAATTTTATGTACGTAATCAAATTCTCTCACTTCCTGATGTCATTTTATATAAAGGAAACGTCGCATGTAGAGATGAGCGAGCACACTCGTCCGAGCTTGATACTCGTTCGAGTATTAGGGTGTTCGAGATGCTCGTTACTTGTAACGAGTACCACGCGGTGTTCGGGTTACTTTCATTTTCTTCCCTGAGAAATTTGCGCGCTTTTCTGGCCAATAGAAAGACAGGGAAGGCATTACAACTTCCCCCTGCAACGTTCAAGCCCTATACCACCCCCCTGCAGTGAGTGGCTGGCGAGATTAGGTGTCACCCGATTATTAAAATCTGCCCCTCCCGCGGCTCGCCACAGATGCATTCTGACATTAGTTCAGGGAAAGTGGTATCTTGGTGGAGCTGCTATAGGGAGAGTGTTAGGAGTGATTTTAGGTTTCAAGAACCCCAACGGTCCTTCTTAAGGCCATAAATCTTCTCTATATGCGCTCAATGGGGCCGGCGTCAGCAGCGCCGACCCCATTGAGAACATATAGAAGACAAATCCTTCTTCTCTGCCACAGCTGTAACAGCTGTGGTAGAGAAGAACGATGTTTGCCCATTGAATTCAATGGAACCAGCAATACAGCAGGTTCCACTGAAAGCAATGGGCTGCCGGCGAGCGCGGGGATGAATTGTCAGGAAGGGCTTAAATATATAAGCCCTTCCCTGCAATTCATCCAGAAATGTGTTACAATAAAAATATGTACCAGCGTATAAGGCGACGGGGCGTATAAGACGACCCCCCAACTGTCACCTTATACGCCGGCAATACAGTGGAGCAAAGAATAAAAATCATTACTTACTTCTTCTGACATTCTGCGGCGCTGCTGCAGGCTGTCGCTCCCTCCTGGTTCCCGACAGAGCATTGATTTCTCTACGAAGGGCTTTAAATCCCCGCCTCCAGAAACACACGTGCCTTCAGCCAATCACAGCCAATGACAATGATGTCATTGAATGGCTGTGATTGGCTGTGTTTCTGGAGGCAGGGATTTCAAGCCCTGCGTCCAGAAAGCAATGCTCTGCCGTGGACCAGGAGGGAGCGACAGCCTGCAGGAGCGGCGCAGAACGTCAGAAGAAGTGAGTAATGATTTTTATTCTTTGCTCCACTGTATTGCCGGCGTATAAGGTGACAGTTGGGAGGTCGTCTTATACACCGGTATATATTTTTATTGTAACACATTTCTGGATGAATTGCAGGGAAGGGCTTATATATTTAACCCTTTCCTGACAATTCATCCTGCGATCGCCGGCAGCCCATTGCTTTCAGTGGAACCTGCTGTATTGCTGGCTCCATTGAATTCAATGGGCAAACATCGTTCTTCTCTGCCACAGCTGTTACAGCTATGGCAGAGGAGAACGATCTTTACGCTGACAGTGCGGGGGGGGGGCCCACTCTTGCCGCTATTGTGGCTTAATAGTGGGACCTGGGAACTTGAGATGCAGCCCAACATGTAGCCCCTCGCCTGCCCTATCCGTTGCTGTGTCGTTCCCATCACTTTCTTGAATTGCCCAGATTTTCACAAACGAAAACCTTAGCGAGCATCGGCGATATACAAAAATGCTCGGGTCGCCCATTGACTTCAATGGGGTTCGTTACTCGAAACGAACCCTCGAGCATTGTGAAAATTTCGTCCCGAGTAACGAGCACCTGAGCATTTTGGTGCTCGCTCATCTCTAGTCGCATGGTTACCTCCCCGTGGTGTTTCCTGGGTAACGCAGAGAACTATGCAAAATGGTGAACATATGTTTTTCCTCGGTATCTCTAAAGTAACCACGACTTCATAAGATTTTCCGTGTGAACACCAGATAAATACCAGTACCAAATTAATTCGGGCGAAGCTGGGTATATCAGCTAGTATTGTATAATTTTGTGTCATCTGCAAATATTGATATTTTACTATGCAGTCCCTCTATCAGGTCGTTGATAAATATATTGAACAGAATAGGACCCAATACTGAACCCTGTGGCACCCCACTAGGGACTGTGGCCCAATCAGAGTATGAACCATTTATTACCACCCTCTGCTTTCTTTCATTGAGCCAATTTTTAACCCAATTACACACGTTTTCACCCAATCCGAGCTGTCTCATTTTGTATATTAGCCTATTATGTGGCACGGTGTCAAACGCTTTAGAGAAGTCCAGATATACGAGATCAATAGATTCTCCCAGGTCCAGCTTAGAGCTTACTTCATCGTAGAAACTGATCACATTTGTCTGACATGAGCGACCCTTCATGAATCCATGCTGGTGAGAAGTTATTCCCTTGTTCTCCTTGAGGTGCTCATCGATGGCGTCTCTCAGAATCCCCTCAAAAATGTTTCCCGTTACTGAGGTGAGACTTACCGGCCTGTAATTACCAGGCTCACTTTTGGTCCCCTTTTTATAAATTGGAATCATGTTGGCAATGCGCCAATCCAATGGTACAACACCGGTCTTGATAGTGTCTAGAAATATTAGGTATAGCAGCCTAGCTATCTCATCACTTAGTTCCCTTAGTATCCTTGGGTGTATTCCATCTGGGCCTGGCGATTTATCGATTTTAATCTTCTTTAACCTGTTCCGCACTTCCTCCTGCGTTAGGTATGACATATTTTGCGAGGGGTTTATTTTATTTCCCTGTATCTCGTGTGGCATTTCCTTTTCGTTTGTGAATACGCTTGAAAAGAAACTATTTAATAGATTTGCCTTCCCTCCATCATCTTCAATGATTCCTCCTGCATTATTTGTTAAAGGGCCAGTGCTCTCCCTGTAAATCCTTTTGCTGTTAATATAGTTGAAAAATAGTTTTGGGTTGTTTTTGCTCTCTTTGGCGATCACTCTTTCCGCCTCCTCCTTAGCAATTTTGATCGTATATTTGCATATTTTGTTTTTTTCCCTGTATGATTTTAGCGCTTCTTCGCTGCCTTGTTGCTTTAGTAGTTTGAACGCTTTCTTCTTTTCGTTTATTGCCCCTCTTACCGTCTTGTCGAGCCACATTGATTTCCTTTTAGTTGAGATTCTTTTATTTTTAAAGGGAATAAACTGCTCACATGAGGTGATTAGGATCCTTTTGAACTTTTCCCATTTGTCCTCCGTACTGGCATTTTTGAGGATGTTGTCCCAATTAATGTTACCGATAGTAGTTCTAAGCTCATCAAATTTTGCTTTACCAAAGTTTAGTTTGTTTGTCGCTCCCTGATAAGGCTTCTTGTTGAATGACAGCTGGAAGTTGATTATATTGTGGTCACTGTTCCCCAAGTGCCCCTCAACCTGCACCCCCTTTATTCGGTCCGGTTTGTTAGTTAGTACTAGGTCCAGAATGGCCCTCCCTTTTGTTGGTTCCTGCACCAGTTGGTTCAGATAATTATCTTTAATTACTCTCAAGAACTTATCACCCTTGTGAAATTTGCAGGTCTCATTTTCCCATATTATATCTGGATAATTAAAGTCCCCCATTATAATTACTTTGTTGCGCTTTGACACCTCTTCTATCTGCCTTAACCCCTTAACGACCGCCCCATCGGGAAACTACGTCCTGCTGTTGCAGGACGTGTATGGAGGGAGGTAGCGGCGCTATCTCCCTCCATACAGCGCGGGCGTCAGCTGTTTATTACAGCTGACACCCGCGGGCAATAGCTGCGCTCGGCCATTCGGCCGATCGCGGCTATTAACCCTTTAAATGCCCCGAACGCTGTTCGGGGTTCCCGCACGGCCCCCCCGCGGTGAGATCGGGGGATCCGTGCAGGTGTCATGGCAGCCGGGGGCTTAATGAATGGCCTCAGGGCTGCCTTAGCAGACTGCCTATCAAGCCATCCACACAGGGTGGCTTGAAAGACTGCCTGTAAAAAAGCAGTATGACGTAATGCTATAGCATTACGTCATACTGCAGGAGCGATCAAAGCATCGCATGTCAAAGTCCCCCAGGGGGACTTCAAAGTAATGTAAAAAAAATAATCAATAAAGTTTTTTTAATTGTTAAAAAAAAAAAAAGTTATAAAAGTTTAAATCACCCCCCTTTTGCCATATCCATTATTAAAAAATCAAAATCATAAAATAAAAATGTGTATTTGATATCGCCGCGTCCGTAAAAGTCCGATCTATCAAAGTAGTGCATTATTTTTCCCGCACGGTGAACGTCGTCTGAAAAAAAAATTAAGAACGCCAGAAATACACTTTTTTAGTTACCCTGTCACCCAGAAAAAACGCAATAAAAAGTGAACAAAAAGTCGTATGTATTCCAAATTGATACTATCGGAAACTACAGGACATCCCGCAAAAAATGAGCCCTTGCTCAACTACATCAACGAAAAAATAAAAAAGGTATTGCGCGCACAAAATGACCGCAGAAAATAATTGAAAAAAATTAAATATCTTAAAAAAAAAATAAAAGTACTACAGCAAAAAAAATACTATACAAGTTTGGTATCATAGCAATCGTACTGACCCATAGAATAAAAATATCAGGTCATTTTTGTTGCAATTTGTGTGCTGTAGAAACAGGACGCACCGAAAGATGGTGGAATGTCGTTTTTTTTCCATTTCTCTCCGCTAAGAATTTTTAAAAAGTTTTTCAGTAAATTATATGGTACAATAAATAGTGCCATTGAAAAATACAACTCATCCCGCAAAAAACAAGCCCACATACAGCGACGTCGATGGATAAATTAAGGAGCTACGATTTTTTAAAAGGGAGTAGGAAAAAACAAAAATGGAGAAAAGCAAAAAAGCTCCGTCACTAAGGGGTTAATAGTAAGTTTTCAGTTTCTTCTGTTGCTTTTGGTGGTCTATAGAAGACGCCTATCAGGATTTTGTTATTTTTTCTTCCCTGTATTTCTACCCACAGAGATTCCACCTGTTCGTCTCCTACACCTATGTCCTCCCGTAGTCTCGGATTTAAGATCGATTTGACGTATACAGACATACCGCTCCCCCTTTCTGGTTCCTTCGGTCTCTTCTGAAGAGATTGTACCCCTGTAAATTTGCCACCCAATCACACTTATCATTAAGCCATGTTTCCGTTATTCCAACTATATCACAACTCTCATCAGTCATTCTCGCTTCAAGCTCACCCACTTTACCAATCAGACTTCTTGCATTCGTGGTCATACAATTGATATCGTTATTTTTGTTTTTTAAATTCGTTTTGTTGCTATTCGTACTACTGACCTCACATTTCTAACTGTACTAACCCCCCCCCCCCCCCCCGCTCGACCCCCATTCCCATTTCTTTGACCCAGGTCGCTAGCTACACTGGCTACCCCACTATTTATCTTTTTGCCCTCCCCCCAGTCCCTAGTTTAAACACTCCTCCAGCCTTCTAGCCATCTTCTCCCCCAGCACAGCTGCACCCTCCCCATTAAGATGCAGTCCGTCCCTACGGTAGAGCCTGTAGCCGACAGCAAAGTCAGCCCAGTTCTCCAGGAACCCAAATCCCTCCTTCTTACACCAACTCCGGAGCCATGAACTTATGAAGTTATGGTGAACTATAACTCACAACATATACAGGGTCTTATGGGATACCAGAGGAATTTACAGGCAGGGAATAAAAAAGAGAAAAACTACAAGACCCAGCATGTCCAGTCAGTTCAGTTTAGTTATCACGCTTGGACGACAATGGTCCGTAGTGCCAATCTGGAATGACCATGACCATTGTTCCATTCAGGGTAGATGTCAGAGGAGGAACCATTGCCTATCTGTTGCACCCACGAGCGCCGCGGGCGACCAGGAGGCCTCCACCACCCGACAAGGGGTCGTCTTTCAATTTTCCCAGCAATTGCTGCGGTTGGAGCACCGTGGGCCGAGTCAGCTTCTATCAAGCCTGCAACATAACCAAAAAGTGCAAGTCGTCTCCTTGTTATTGTTTCTGTGATTGACTCAAGACCCGTGCAAGCCTGTATCTCACTGTTTTTGATTAAGTGGAACCAACGGACATGGAGCATGTCCAATCCAGACTGTTATTATGTGATGTCAGAGGCCATAATAGAGAGGGAATATAAAAGGATTACAACTCTCAGCACATCCAGGTTCGTATTATGGGGTATCAGTGGATATTACATAGTAGACAGTATTTCCATGGCTACCAGCTCTTATCCTATAGAAAACAGTAACTCCACCACTTTTCCATTATCTTCTGATCGATACAAAGCTCCCCACAATGTCACACAATAGTGACATCACAGGTTTTTCACCACCACTCCTCCTCTACATGCTAAACTCTGCTGCTGCAGGTCACATGATTTTGACATCACTGCAGAACCTTTCCTACTATTTTGCGGAGTTCTGTCTCTAACCGCATGATTGTGACAGAGCAAGTAGCCCACTGCAGACAGCGGGCCATCTGACATTTGCTAGAATTGCCAGATGGGCAGTCAGGTCCTGGGCAGAATTCACATTGTCTTAAAGTTGAAATATTGCTTATTTAAAGCCTTTTTCTATTCATCGACTCCTCATTTGTCCTTTCCAGAATGCATCTCAGTATTGTTTTAACTGTATTTAATGTCCCAATAATATTGTTTAAAGTGAGAAAAATAGCATAATTGTAAAGCATTTTAATGCTAACATTAAATGAGTGCTTAATGTGCAAATGCCTAATGTAATTTTTTAATTATTTTGCAACTTTTCTACTTACCTAAATTTATAATGGAATGTTTAAGTTCATTTAAAGCAAGTTACTTATTTTATCTCATGATAGTGTTATATATCATACTTAAAATCTTTAAGCAATTAAGGTATGTAGAAAAAAGTTAAATTCAAAGAATTACGTAATAGTTGAGGTATTGCAGACTTACATAATGATACTTATGGGGCTCTTTGGAAACTAGCATTAGAGCAGTCCATTGTTTTTTTTTTCATTTTATTTAGTCAAAACCAAAAGTATATTTCCAGTGATTTGAAGGGAAACTGTTAAAGTAATATTCCTCAGAGTACATCACAAAAGCCATATTTGTTTATTAACCCTTTGCAATCCAATTTTGGATTCAGGGTTTCCTAGGGGTTTTTCTCTTTCTGCCATTATACAATACAGCCAATACTGCAGTATGGGACATGCTGGAGAGGCCCCCGACAACAGAGCAGCCAGTTATATACCGTAAGAATACCCTGCCAGACGTCTTCTGACATCAGAGCTGTACAGCTTTCAATCAGAATGTCTTCAGACGTCAGACAGTGGATTGGAGAGGGTTTAAATCCCATCTTTTTTTTGCATCCATGGATGCCGTAGGATGGCAGCTATATTGTTTTCTTGGCTTGAGGGCAGTTGGTCCAAGATTTCTTGTCCTTACATAAGTTTGTCCAAGGAAAAACTCGTCTGGGCGGACAATTGATCTAATGTCACTTTGTCCAATATATTACTATGTTCAACCTAGATTTTATCCCCTTAGCACTGGAAATGCAAAAGTGATTCTGAGCCACTTGTTGTAACCCCTTAGTGACCAGGCCTGTTTGCGCCTTAATGCCCAGGCCAAGTTTAGAAAACTGACATGTCAATTTAACATAGAATAGCTCCGTAAATTCTGACATTGTTTTTTTTCGCCACATAGTGCACTTCATTTAGGTGGCATAATTTGTATGACGAGTCGGCTGCAGAATTCCTCCCACCCTCACCCCCACCCAAAGCTCTGGCATTGAGAGGGAGGGGATTTCGGCCCAGTTTTCCCTGCCTCTACTTCTGTACCGCATGGTGCGGACTCCCATTCTTACATGGAATTAAGGTCCCTGTTTGTGCTTTCAATTTAAGAGTAATTAGATCCGTTAAAAATTTTTGAAATTACAACTTTTTTACTACAGTATTAGATCAAGATGTGGTGACGTCTGAAGTTGTTCTTCGGACAGTGATTTCATATAGACTATATATTTGAGAGGAGAAAATGTGTCCCTTTTCTTAAGGATGGCCTAAAGTATCAATGCTGAAATGTCAAATGTCTTACTGGACAAGGAAAGCAATTGGACGAAAGAAATTAGACGAAATGTCCTAGTGGACGAGGAAAGCAATGGACAAAATCTATAGATTGGACGAGATTTGGATTGCACGAAATGTCCTGAAACCATTTTCTTTCCTGTCCTTAAAAGGTTAAGCCCATCTTATGAAGGAACGGCATATGGCTAAGATATGCCACCACTTTATGATTAGTAGTAGTCTGACCTTTAGAGTGGCTTCACGTATTTGCGCTCACAAAATTTGTGGGAAAAGAATCCATTGATTTCAATAAGTTCATCCTCTGTACAACTTCCGTGTGCGAAAACAAACCGCAGCCTGCTCTGTTTTTGTTCTCATTTATGAACTGGAGGCCTCAAACAAGTCTATAGGAAATATGCAAATATGTACTCAAAATACTCGCAAATGTACAATAGGCTGCGCAATTCAGCAAAAAATAGAACACATCTGGACCTTATTATACTAAATAGCCTTTTAAACCATGGAATGGGTGAATCTCCTGTGTGTGTGAATTGGCCCTGCATGCGCAAAAAATACAGTACTGTGCACCAATACGCATGCAAATGTACCTCATACATTGCTGTTCACTGCGCAAATTGAGCATATGGTTGTGTGGAGGAGCCCCTAAGGGTGTTATTACACAAGCGCTTGTGTAATAGCGCTAATTGCTGGGTTGCACCTGTATGTTCAGCCCAACACTTGTCTGGAAAATGCAAGCGCTAGCAGCAGCTGCTAGTGCTCCTCTAAAAGTAGCCTAAGGCCTCCCTCACGCAGGCGTTCAGCAAAGCACCGCGATTTGCCGCGACTTTACTTTCACTTTCGGCTACAGCTCCTTGCGGCTGACAGCAGAGTTTAGCATATCTCATCATGGATGAAGTGCGCTAAATGTCAAAAATAGAACAGCACCGCGATCAAGAAGGCTGTCTGAGAGGCTCAATTGAATACAATAGGAGCATTATACAGCAATTAGCGCTGTACTGTAAAAAGCGCTACTGCGAGGGTGGCCTAAGGCTGCACTAATCCTGAGAATGTAGGGACTGCTTGGCTGATTTAAAGTTGTGTCCTCTTCATTTTCTTTTCATGTGAATAGAGCTGTGCTGTAGTTCCCTGCACAGTCACTGGCTGGGAGTGCCATTGTGAAGGGAAGACTAAAAGCCCTTTTAAAGTGGACCAACCGCAGTGCAGAAAAAGAAGACATTGAAGGTATGTGGAATGCCCCATGCAAAATCCATGTGTGGCCGTGTATAAGGCCTTACTGTTTCCAGAGGAATTAAGATGGTAAATAGCACCCAGGTGCTGCTAATCAAATGTCCTTGATTAATTAATCATCAGCAAGTCTAACCACCCCTCTAAAAGCTGAAGTTTTGACAATTAGCTGGTCTGGAGCATTCAGGCATGTGTTAACATGATGCCAAAGAGGAAAGACATCAGCAATGGTCTTAGAGAAGTAATCAGGGAAGGGTTATTATAACATCATTTCCAAACAATTTGGAGTCCATCATTCTACAGTGAGAAAGATTACTCACAAATGGAAAACATTCATGACAGTTGGCAATGTTCCTAGGGGTGGACATCCCAGAAAATTCACCACAAAGTCAGACCATGCAATCAATACTCCGAGAAATTGCAAAAAACTCAAGAGCTAGATCTCACACTCTTAATGGCCTCAGTTAGAGTGTTAAAGGTTCAAGTTCATGACATTACAATTAGAGAAAGACCGAACAAGTTTGAAAGGTTTTCTGTACACAAATGAATCCCCATAAACCTCAATAAACTGAAGCAACATTGTAAAGAAGAGTGGGCCAACATTCTTCCTAAATGATGTGAGACTGATAAAGTCATAGAGAAGACAATTACTTTAGACTTTATTACTTTAAGTTATTCCTGCTAAAGGTGATTCTACAAGCTATTGACTTATGGGGTGTATATTTAATTTTTCACACACTGCTTCTGCATTTTGGTCCATTTTTACAAAATAAACAAAGACATATTATAATAATCAAAAGTGGTGTTGTTCATCTGAGGTCCTATTTACCTGATTTTAGGTTCACCTAAGAACCATTTTTTTTTTATCATGTCTTGATATGTAAAATCATAGAATTCAAAGAGGTTGTCTCATGACTGTAGCTGCTTCCAAAAGGGGTTAAATATAACTCAAAATACACCAACTTGATCTTCAGTTGAATTATAAAGAAAAAGACATATCTGACACTGGCTTATTTAAGGAAAATACTGAAATAAGCAAAAGAATACAGACAATTGTACTAAAAAAAAATGTTTTATGAACAGAAAAAAATCTAAAGGTGAGGTCTTGGATCACAGAGAAGAATATTTGTGGGGTACGGAACATATGAAAGGATGGTACAGGACTGCTTGCTGCAGTTGTCCGGCAAGCATGGTGAATGAAATGAGATGGTTTGGGGCTGTTTTGGTGCTGGTAAAGTGGGATATTTATATGAGATAATAGGAATTTTAATTAAGGTAAGCTTCCACTCCATTTTGCAACACCATGCCATACTTCTTGGCGTGCACTTGATTGGAGCTAGTTTCATCATTTTACAGGACTGGATCGGATGGCTTCCATTGACTTCAATGGAAGCCATCTGTGCAGGAATCGCAGAAAAATGGAGCATGCTGATTTTTCATTTGCGAGCAGAAACTGCAGTTGGTTTCTGTTCGTGTGCATGATGAATCTGTTTTGCATTGCATGCTATGGAGTGCTATTGCTGCAGAATCCAGAGGCGGACGCCTGTTCCAGGTTCTGCAGCAAAAATCTGCCCGTGTGCATTGGGCCTAAGGCTGAATTCACATAGAGCGTAATTGTAGCAGAATGTCCATGCAGACTTTCTGCACGGACATTCCGCCCACAGCTTTTTATCCCGGGATAGCCAGAAAAGTAGACGAGATATGCAAAAATCTCGTCCACAGACTGCGGGCTATCCATTGCGGCCAAGCCACACTGAAATTGACATGCTGCGTGGAATTCAGAAACGCGGCATGTCAATTCTTTCCCCGTTTCTGTGGCGGCCGCTGTCCTCTCTATGGTAAGAGATGGCCACCGCGGAATGCAGGCGGCGAAGCCGCTCCAAAACCCGCGGCGAGCAGCCGCAGGTTTTGAAGCTGCATTTCTCCCATGGAAATCTTGCAGTATTTCCGTGTGGTCATTCCGTGAGATTTTTCAATCCCTGGCCTCCAAAAGACAGGAGACAACTGCCAGGGATGGAGAGAAGAGCCGGACAGCTCGTCTAGGTTAGTTAATTTTTATTTATTTTTTTACAGCTAGGGATGATTTTCAGGGAAAGGCTTGTATTTCAAGCCCTTCCCCGAAAATTATTGCTGCAGGGGTTGCCTGCAACCCATTGCCTGCAATGGGGCGGCAGCAGCTCCGCTCCCATTGAAAGCAATGGGATAGCATCGTGGACCTCTACCACAGCTGCGACAGGGGATTCCTTCATCCCCGCAGGGATGAAGGAGTCCCCTGCCATAGCTATCACAGGTGTCACAGCTGTGTCAGGGGGGCGTGATGTACTCCCTATGTTTTCAACAGGGCTGGCGCTGCTGCCTGCCGGCCCCATTGAAAACAGTGGGTGGCAGCGCAGATTTTTCTTAGCGCTACAAGGGTTGAGTGAAGACATCGCAAGTAAGAATGAAACCATTAAATATCATTGGTTTGATTATCATGCGTTTTCATTCACTCTTGCATCGCAAGAAAGCCTATTGCCAGTATGAAGGCGGCCTTAGTGTATGTTGTCTCTTATTTGAAGATCCAAAGGAGCAGGGCTGTATCTGGCTACAGGAAAATATTTGATACTTACCAACATGGAAGTGGTGAGTGAGCTTCACCATGGCTTGTCTAAAAACCATTTAAGTGTGGGGCTGAACAGAATATTGGACAAGAAATTTCAGTTATGTAAGACACTTGATAAGTACATAATTAAAAAGACATGAAAAAACTATTTGTAAGCGGCAAGGACCACTGTTAGGGTATATATTAAAAGGAATATTTGCATGGTAAACCAAGGTACGTCATGGTAATTGTCTCCAACACTCTGTTCTAACACATTGAATGGGTAATTTTAAGTTTTTATGGAACACGAGTAAAAAAAAAATCTGCTTAGCATTTGTGCTTTGTAACTAAAGACTCAGCAAATTCATACATAGTAATTACAGATAAGTGAGTGTACTGAGCAAGTATTGCCTTATGCGAGTACCTGCCCGCTCGTCTTAAAAGATTCGGGTGCCGGCAGGGAGCGACGGGGGAGAGCAGGGAGGAAGGGGGGGGGGAGATCTCTCACTCTCTCCGCCCTGCTCACTCCTGCAACTCACTGCTCTCCCTTGCCGGCACCCAAATCTTTAGAGACTAGCGGGCAGGTACTTGCATAAGGCACTACTTGCTCGAGTAGTTTGCCATAGCGAGTACGCTCGCTCATCTCTAATAGTAATGCTCTCTGCTGCACTGTTCTTGTATACATTAATGTATATGCATAAATACAATATTGATAAACAATTTTTATTTCTAACTTTAAAGGGATGAATATTTATATTAAAACAATGCAATTGTATTTTATTAAATTTTTTTATCGTTTGCAATGACTAGTTTTATGCCGTCATTTGTTTCGCTGTTAAATAATGTGTAATATTGGTGTACTGTATGAAATTAAAATGTAACAACATCGCCATCTAGTGGCAATTTAATAGTTCCTTTGTTCAATTCTCAGTATCCCAAGATTTTAGCTACATTTACTAATTGTTAAAATGAATCAGTTACTTAGAAGGAGCTCTCGGAATTGAATGAAACTTTTTATGTGTGATTGTAACATTGATATAAATAAGTGATTACAATATCAGAGCAAAGGGATAACTTATTGCAGAAAACTGAACACTTGAAGGGAAGCTCTAGTACCCTGCTGGACACCTCTAGCTTGGCTGCAAGATGTGATACAGCAGTCATGGAGGCATACAGGTTCCATATGGTATCCTCTGACATATTAGTCCACATTTGCTGTAACTGAGCCTCTAGATCGCGCCAACTTGTTGGCTGTCAAAGTTGGTGCCCCAGAGGGTCCCATGCATGTTCTATTGGCGAAAAATCTGGTGACCGCGAGGCTACAGAAGTGTGCCAATGCTGTGGAGGTATTCCTGTGAAACCCTTGCTGTGTGCAGCTGAGCATTATCCTGCTAGAAAATGCCTCTTGGAAGCCGCCATGAGAGCAACACATGTGGCTGCAGGATGTCCTGAACATATCATTGTCAATGCCAAAACTAAAGCTGGATTTGTCACTAAAGACAACCCAGCTCCACTCCATAGCAGTTCACACCTCTGCAAACGGAGGTGATAGTGGGTGGGTATCAAAGGCAGTACACGTAATGGGTGCCATGAGGCCAAATGTCCTTCAGCCAAATGCCTGTAAATGCTTCCACCACAGGGGCCTGTAATAATGGTGTCACTTGTCTATGGATGGCAGACAATAAAATAGTTGGAGCTGCTTGTGCTTGTTGGACGATCAAATGGTCCTCTCTACTGGTGGTCTGTCGAGGGAGTCCTCAGCCCGGTCACCTTGTGTACATGCCTTCACATATCCATCACCCAACACTTCCTAACAGTCTGGTCAGAATGGCCCAGGTGGTGGCAATTCGTCAATACGGCCATCAAGCTTCTCGTCTGCCAATAATGTGCCCCCTCTCAATGTCTGTTTACTGGGCGAAATATCTTTGATTAGATTGTAGAGGCATGCCTAGTGGTCAACAAGCTCTACACAGGCGGAAAAAAAGGTCCACTGCACACGTGTAAACTCTGAGAGCCTTTTTATAGGCCAAGGGTGGAACCACTTTTAGGGCCTCAGATGACAAGACTGTTCATCTAATCCCATAACTCTAAGTATGTGCATATCTGCCTGAGATGTAACTGCATGCCGGGTTTTTCAGCAAAACAACTTCTTCTAGTTGCTTATGCTACTGAAGCATTAACAAAACTTGTTTACCTTGCAAATTTACACCTTTTGTGTACTGTTTCAATCTGTTGTAAGAATCTCTTTGTTTCACTTCTGTCAATGGCTTTATTCTTAGGATCATCTCAGTCATTCTACGGTCCCAGACCAACTACAAATCTAAGCCCTTCATACAGAAGAAATTTCCTTCCTGGTCCTTTAGCAAGCCAACATTCTTGTGCTCTTGGAGATTGTCCTGGCCTAGGCGACACTCCTTATCTATTGAATGATGAGCCAGACAAATTGTTTCTTGAGGTCCCTCTTGTTTTTGGCCCTGCCACTCTAACATGATTCCCACTATCTGTTGTCACTCAAGTAAATTTATCTCCCGGATTTGCTGCCTCTACAATATCAAGAGTATGGAGACATCATCTCCAAGAAGCAAGCAGAGACCTTCCTAATGCATCACCCCTATGATTATGCCATTATGCTGCTTCCAGACCATATAAGAAACTATTGACAGCTTACACTGAAAAAATTGCAGGAGTAGCCAGCACTTTTTCCATCAGAAGGTTCACTGAGACCCTGTATTGACTAATGGGGAATTAATACGATTACCATTAAAAATAGGTACTTTTCCACGCCAGATGATCTCAAAGCTTTTTGATCATATTAAATGGGATAGTTACCTCTCCAAGTTGCATCTGTATGAGATCTACAATCTAATACACATTTAGAAAGGAGACCAATGAAACTTGCCTTCAATACCTGGAATAGGCACTATGATTGATGCAATTTGGTCTCTTCAATTTAATTTTTCTAATTTTTAAAAAAAAACATCTTCAAACAGTGTCCACTATAAATATGTGCTAGCCTATTTAAATGATATTACGACTTTCTCTAAGGGTCTACGGATCTATTGGCAGTACACTTTGTCTTCTGCAGTTGCGAAATAGTTCTCTAGCTTTGCATACAAAGAGTTATTTCTTCAAAAACAAGTGTTCTTTCTAAGGTTACATCATCTTTTCTGAGGGTTCTTGCATTGATCCTGATAAAGTCTTAAAGGGGTTGTCTGGCGAAAGCAAGTGGGGTTATATACTTCTGTATGGCCATATTAATGCACTTTGTAATATACATCGTGCATTAAATATGAGCCATACAGAAGTTATTCACTTACCTGCTCCGTTGCTGGAGTGCCCGTCTCCATGGCTCCGTCTAATTTCGGTGTCTTCTTGCTTTTTTAGACGCGCTTGCGCAGATGGGTCTTCTCCCTTCGGCTCGGCTCGGTAGCAGCGGCGTTTTGGCTCCGCCCCCTTGTACGCGTCATCGCGTAGCTCCGCCCCATCACATGTGCCGATTCCAGCCAATCAGGAGGTGACAGCCCTTTACATGCTGCAGTCACATAGACTGCAGCATGTAAAGGGTTAACACAGCAGAGATCGGAGGTTTTCTCTGATCTCTGCTGTAAGAGCTAGTATCTAGCTGTCCTCTGACAGCCAAGCACCAAGCTCTCCCTGCCACAGAGACCATCGGCTTGCTTCTGACAAGCCGATGGTCTCTATGGCAACCTGTAAACAAAGCAGGAGATTGCCGACATATTGGCAATATCTTCTGCTGGTTTTTCAAAGCCCTTGCTTTGTTCTATGTGGGACAGTGCAGGCAGAGCACACTGTCACAGCTTGTGGCATTGTGCTCTGCAGCTCCCATAGTGATACATAGCCCGGAAATCTTCCGGGCTATGTCGCTATGAGCCGTGGAGCTCGTCCCGGAAAATTTCCAGGCGTGCCACTCAAGGGGTTAAAAGGGGTTTGAGAAAATGGAAATGAATCAGAAAGTTAGGATTGTGCCATTTTCTGATGAACAGCAATTACTACCCAATCATTTTATTCATACAACTGTAGGGTCAGTGGAAGAGAAAAGGATCTTCTATTCACAAAATGATTAGTCAGTGTTATAGTTAGTCAAGTGCAAAATCCGGGAAGCAGATAAGATTTTATACCAGCTTTTAGAAACATTTCATCATGTCCCAGAGCACCATAATCCACTAAGAAACAAACAGCTGAATCACTCTGGATATGTGAAATATATAGTGTAAAATACCACAAGGTAACATATTTCATCTCAGAGTATCGAATTACTGATACTGCTGGGTTTAACTATGTTGAATAGATTAAGTAAAAACAGTATTTTTGTTACTCAGGAACACGGTACGCCTTGTTCATTTCCACTATCCTACAGCAGGCGATGAAAGCAGTCTGATCACAGTGCCAGAGGGTTTTTAAGTACAAACCCAGAGCAAAACTGAATTTTCAGTTTTACTTGGAATCATCCTTTTAACGTTTCGTAGATTTCATAGAAATGTAAAAACTCTTAATTTATGACTTAAAAAGAATTTACTGTATTTAAAACAACTAATCTTGTGTTATTTCACTGCCATCTAGTGGACAGTGTTTTCAGTTGTCTCATGACTGTAATTCAGGGTTATTCAAATAGAAAGAGCAGATTTGAGGATTTAATTACAAATAAACTACAAAAGACAGGAACACAATCCGCTCATCACCGAAAAGAGGAAGGTTCACAGTTTTTTATGACATACTAATTAGTACAATTTTTTGCCCCACTGGTGTTTCTTGTTGCTTAAAGTTTTTTAGGAAAATGGCGACACTACAAGATAAACCATATGATGCCAATCTCTTCATCCGGGACTGAGTCCCATGCAAGAGGGGAAACTCCATCTTCTTCATCATGGTGCATCTTCTCTTTATGTTGCTGCTAGACACAGTTGCACCCTAATATGAGGCTACAGATTGCCCATGGCATATGCAACTCACAGCCACTATCTTCTGCAGTTACTAGATGCTCCCAGCTCCTGCTACCAGACTCTTGGCTGCACTCGCCACTCTTCTTACTGGCAACCTCTTTAACAGAGAGTAGAGGGGGCAGAAAAAACGTACAAATCCAACTCTTCACATCACTGCCAGCTCGACCAGTCTGTGCTGCTATGTCCACCCATCAGTAGAAGTAAGTTTGTGTTATAGTGTGTATGTATGTGTAATGTACAGACGTTGAACACTCCGTATATAGCCTGTGGACTCTGAGGTGATGTGATGAATGAATGCAAATGTTACTTTAATAATGTAAAGTTATTGTTGGTCAACCACACTTTGCTCTGACAAAGTTCAATATAAGTTGGAAGTTAGAGTCAGATAGGCAGGAGATGGGCAGCCCTGTGATAGGTAGTCAGATGCTTCGCATGGGTTGGTTTGTAGGAGTCAGTATAAAGGAGAGGGAAGGAATCTAGTCACGAGTGGTTCCAGGAGATTCAAGAGAGATGGAGATGGAATGCTAGCAGAAAAAAGCCAAAGCTGAGAGACAGTGCGGTAGGAAGGAGAGAAAGTGTGAGTACCTTAAAGTTCTATAATTCATACAAAGAGAAAAGGAAAAGAAAAGTAATAGATAAACCTCAGCCAGTACCTATAGGAACTGTAATGCACTAAAAGGAATTGAGATACTTGAAGGAATTGAAAGGAATCAACAAAGGAATAAAGTAACTGTAATACACTAAAAATGAAGCTTGATATTAACAGGAACAAAAGGAAATTCAATACTTTAAGGAATAGAAGAAGCAGGAGGGCAAAGCATAGAGGACAGAGAGAAATCCTGTGTCTTAATTACTGTCAGAAAGCCAATTTGTTGCACCAGAACCTCATATTTTCCTGGAAGAAGAGCAGCGAGGCCACTGTGACATATAGCAGCTTTTCAGTCACTGCCCCACCTAGGTCTGATCCGTCTCACCGCATATGTATATGAATATATGTATAATATATCTGTGTCAAAGTGTGAATATATGTATTTATACACTTGTGTGAATGCATGTATGTATTTTGTGTGTGAGAATTTATATATATATTGTTGATAAAGTGGGGATTAGTCACACTTGGATCTCCATCTTTTCCTCAGTTTGGTAGCACTTGCAAACCAAGTCCACAACAACAGCTTTTTCAGATCTGGCAATTCACAGTTTTATTTCTTTTAGCGTAGCAATGTTCACACTGTTTAACACCTTCCACAGTACACAAAATCAATACCTGGACATCTGGCCTCTATGTAAACATTAGCAATGACCCTTACTATACTTAAGCCTAATGCCAAAGCTTCACATTTCATAACATAAACTGTATACCACATATTAGCTGGTCATATCCGCCTACCAGGATCTCACCATCCCATATAACATCAGCTTTAGAGCCAGACTGAAAGTCCAGGAGCCAGAAGCTATCCCTGAAAGGCACACCCTGTTAGGTTCCAGTGTAGCGCAGAACACCCCCCCCCCCCCCCAGGGTGACTCAGGGTACATGGTGTTTGGTGTTGTATGCAAATTCCTGGCATGTTGGTGTGAGCTGTGTACAGTCCTTCTGTGTTTGGTTTGTCATCTAGGTCTAATTAGGTCCCTAGGTTCTAGCGCAGGGCCGTCCCTGTTGGGACTATCGCCCCGCATGCAGTTGGGTTTCATATGGAAGTTGTTTCGTTAGAGTAGGGACCTACAAGACAATGAGGACCCTTGAAGTGGGCTCCCAGGCTTAAGTATCTTGGTAAAATTTGAACCAGTATCTATTTACATCTGTTTATACGTGCGGGTATGCTTGGTCATGATTTGAGAGTTTGTTACTCATGAGTTTTGTCTGTTTCTTAGTTATGTCCGCTGTTTCCGAGTTCCACTGGAGTTTTGCCAGCTCATAAGTGTGATGGACGTATCAGAAAGTATACATTTCAGGTGGGAGGTATATATGTCATTTGGGCCCCTCCTCTGTGTTTGTGTTATGTCTCTCCATGAGACCAGTTTGCAGTTTTCCATGTTCCATCTGAGTTCCTGAGTTCTTGTGTGAACTGGACTTGGCAGAATGTACACGTACTCAGGTAGGAGTGACTAGAAGTAACAGAATGGTACTCAAGAAAATTATTAAAACAAAGCTAGACAATGCAAAGAAGAAAGGATTCAGTTTAGATAACAGTAACTTAAAAAGTAGATATTTCAGACAAGAGCTGCATACAGGGTTCCAATAGCATGATATTCACAGGTTTAAAAGTGCTTCATCTTTATTCAATGCACACATGCACATAAGCTTGACAATGTTTCGGCTGTCACTGGCAGCCTTTATTCACTCACTGAATACTCAAAACCCCACACCAATATATACACCTCAGTTAAAAATTATACACCAATCAAGAAACATCAATTTAAAAAGTGCCCACCCACTCCGTGTGAACCCTATAGTCCACTACACCTCAGATCCAGGTGTGTGTTATATGTCATCATGGCGATGTTTAAATGGAAGATTTACCTAACTTGTCATCCGGGACTGACATCCACATTATGTCACAGTGCATATGCGAGATGCTAAGCATGCTACCACGATATTGAATGTTTGCCCATAACCAACATGGTGGCTGGAACACGAGGCGCACCAAAGCGCATGCGCAAACCCCAGCCACATGTCAATGTACATGGGTTGTTCTAACTCACCCAACTATGTCATCTGATGGGTGTGCCAAACTGCATGCGCGATATCAGGGACAAATCTCGCAGTGTTATGTCTCCAGCTCTACTATCATCTGCAGGCTACTTTAGCAACACTGAATTCTGCGCATGTGTGGGACATGGCCTATGGACCGTCAGTCCTCCAACTCTTCATCCCCATCACATAATAAAACTGCACATAGGAGTGCTGAGTATGTGTGTCTATCAACATATGGCGAACCATTTCCAAATTCTAAATAGCCTTACACAATGGTCATCCATATGTCACATGTATAGGGTACTTGTTAGTGTCAAATGTAAATGGAATCATCATGTCAAGTCAAAAAATATGTCATAGCATATTGGCTTTAGACATGAATACTGCACAAAAATTGGCCAAAACACTCTCTAATTAACACAAAACAGAACCAAATAAGTCATATGACACCAACTGGATTGCTATAAATTTTATTTTATTTATATAGGGCATATGCCCCAACTGCTTCACACATATGGTGCACCAGATGTCGAGCGAAATTAGCATACTATCAGCAATATATTCCACAAAACCGATGAGCCAGAGAATGGATAATTGATGACAGAAGCCATAAACGTGGCACAGTCTGTACGCCTATGTCCTCCACATATACAGATCAATATCAAATCTATCGCCATGCATCCGAGGATCTAGGGACAAAAAGATAAAAAAACATGCTTAAATTCAAGAATATTGTACGCAACAAGAACATCGAACAGAGGAAAAACAATTCCCCATAGATCATTAAATTACATAAGGTAACGGGTTATATTCAATGTTTAACCCTTTTGGCTGCAGCGTGTCTAATTGAAAAATCTATCTTGCCCCCAAAAGGCGCAACCTTTTTTCTCTGTTACCTCCCCTTATGCTGGGGGATACCGAGTCTATAACTGTATATCGTAGTTAGCTAACCGAATGTCCAGAGGGCACAAAATGTTTGGGAACCAGCAAATCAACCTTGCCGGTTCTGATACTGCTCTTATGATTGGCTATGTGCTTCCGTACTTCTGTACTTGTCTCTCCAACATACAGTAAACAAGGGCATATGAGGACATAAATCAAATGTGTCGAGGAGCATGTAAACTGGCATCTAATATGATATCTAGCTGCTGTACGTGGGTGCATAAAAGTGTCACCCCGAAGGAGATTACCACATGAAACACAACCCAAACATGGGAAGCAGCCATCTTTGGCAGGTGCCAATAATCTTTGAGACGAGTCAAAGTTATGGACGAGTTTATCCTTTAGGTTGTGTCCCCTGCGGTAAGCCATCATGGGTGCCAAACAGCCCACGTACATTGACTTGTGGCTGGGGTTTGCATATGCGCTTTAGTGCGCCGCGAGTTCCAGCCACCATGTTCATTATGGGCAAACATTCAATATCGCAGAAGCATGCTTAGCATCTCGCGTATGCGTCGTGACATAATGTGGACGCCAGTCCGGCAGTCCCGGATGACGAGTTAGGTAAATCATTCTTCCGTTTAAACATTGTCATGATGACATAACGCACACCTGCATCTGAGGTGTAGTGGACTATAGGGCTCACACTAAGTGGGTGGGCCCTTTTTTAATTGATGTTTCTTGATTGGTGTATACTTTTTAACTGAGGTGTATATATTGGTGTGGGGTTTTGAGTATTCAGTGACTGGATAAAGGCTGCGAGTGACAGCCGAAAGTTGTCAAGCTTATGTGCATTGAATAAAGATGAAACACTTTTAAACCTGTGAGTATCGTGCTATTGGAACCCTGTATGCGGCTCTCCTCTGAAGCATCTACATGTGTTCATATGGGTCATGGATCCAGACTCTTGTTTTTGAGCCTGCATTTCTTCACCAGCCTCCATCTGCCTAAGCAAGGTACGTTCATGTGCTGCTGTCCTTAATATATACGGGTTTCTAGTAACTAAAAAGGATATAGAAAGAAGAATTGTATTAAGATAAGAAGGATATAGAAAGGAGGAATATATTAAGCAAAGAAAGATATAAAGCAAGGATTCTATATACTGAAGGTTAGAGACTGACGATTACGAGACAGATAGAGAAGAATGATCTATTATACAAAGAAAAGAAAGGAAATAGTTTGAAAACAGATCTCTATGTGTGTTGTGCCTTGTTCTGTTCCCTCTCCTTATCTGTCATACATGTATACCTGTATTAGGCCCATACGGCTAAGTCCTGTAAGTTGTTTTGTTAGTCTAGCTTATGTCTGTTTTCCGTTCTACGTCAGATTTGTTCTCTTTTGTTTGGAGTTTCGTGTGAACATTGACGCAGTATTTCTGGTTCGGAACTAGTGCGTCCGGTTTGGACTTGTCACAATGTTCCACCTTGACTTTGCACCAGACCCCTGTGTGTTGGGTGCCTGTGTCTCTGGAAGCCCCTCTTTAAGGGGGAGGTACTGTTAGGTTCTAGTGCAGTGGAGCCTCCCACAGGTGGGGGTTGAGTGCGCTAGCTGGGTGTGGATTTCTCCAGCCAGTCCCCCAGGTCTCAGACCCATGTGTTGGGTGCATGTGTCCCCTCTTTAAGGGGGAGGTACTGTTAGGGTGTGCTGCTGAGATCTGTTGTTCTACATGGGTTTCCAGCAGCGCAGCCCCACAAGTGGTGGTTGATTGAGCTGGCTGGGTGTGGATTTATATATGATTCTGCTGCTCATATATACCAGCTCCTCTGCTAGAGGCTGCTGGACATTCCTCTCTTTGTTCAGTGTAAACAGTGTCATGTTCCTGTGTGTCTATGCAGGCTGCCGAACATGAGGTATGGACAGTCCCGTTCAAGGTGCATGGTGTTGGGTGTTGTATGCAAATCCCTGGCGCATTGGTGTGAGCTGCGTTTAGTCCTGCTGTGTTTTGTTTATCTAGGTCAGTCCTTAGGTTCCAGTGTGGGGCCGTCCCTGTCAGGACGATTGCCCCGCATGCGGGCAGGTTTCATGTGGAAGTTGTCTCGTTAGAGTAGGAACCTGTGTGGCGAGGACCCTTGAAGTTGGCCCGCGGGCTTAAGTATCTTGGCCAAATTACGAACCAGTACCTCATATCATATCTATTTACATCTGTTTATGCATGCAGGTATGCTTGGTTGGGTTTTGAGCATTTGTTAGTCATGAGTTGTGTCTGTTTCTGAGCTCCACCAGCTCGTGAGTGTGAATGACGTAACACACCCTTTCTTTTCAGTCTTCTCAGGTGCCTCCTAATTAGCCAGCAGAGACACCCATTCTCTGCCACATAGACTTTAAGGCAGTCTGTAATCAAGCCCCCTAGTAGCTACTCTAGTAGCTGCACTGCTATAATATATAGCAGTGTGTTTTTGTCTACCTATTCATGTACTGCACAAGTGTGCATATATATCCAAGTATGTGGCAGTTAAAACCTGAAAACTGCCCATTCCTTTAGAAAATCCTGTATACACCGCTGTCAGTAAGTATCCTCCTCTGACCTCTGAAGGCAGCCTGTGTGCTCACGTCTAGCTGGTGAATGCATCTCTAGCTCTCTGCTGTTTTGCCATTGCAATTTCTCTCAAGCGTCAATTCCACACTTGACCTAGTCTTGACACTGCTAACATTTCTAAGGCTTGGCTGGCAAAGGAGAAGTATCCACATTACGTAGGAAGCAATCTGACTGCATAGGCTTAAGCAGGCTTCACACTGATTTCAATGGGTTCATTCACATTACTGTATTTTGCGTGCACATTTTGGTGGCGGGAAAAAAAAAAAACATGCTCTATTTTTTGTGTATTTGCGCACCAAAGGTCCCCATCGAAGTCAATGGAGGGTGCGCAAATGCGTGCATAACACGCAAAGAGAAAAAGAACACATCTGGAACTAATTAGCCATTTCAATTTGTGTGGCTTTGTTTGCAGCATGCAATTGAACAAGTACAGTAAAATACGCCGATGCGAGCGCAAAAAAACATTGTTCATTCTGCAAAAATGCAGCGATCAGGCGTGCATAAACATGCATATGCTCATGTAAGGCTGGCCTAAGAATATACAATTCCACATACTTACTAATGCAAGAATAGAGTATTTACTGATTGTGGCCTCCTGGCAGTCTCTGACTATCTAATGGACCTTGAACCAAAGAGTAAAAGTCTCCCTTTTTAATAAAAAGCACCTGACTGGCGCATACAACCAGTTCTCCCTGTCCACTGACCGATGATTGTTTAGAAGAGGCAGAACCCATCCTCAGCTGATCCAACAGTTGATGAGTGTAACTCTCTGTAATAAGATCCTTTCTCCATTGTCTTTTCCTGCATGGACGATGCAATGTCTTGGACTTTCAAGATTTTTACCTGCTACTCTTATACAGACACAGGTTAATATCGCATTTACATGTAGATTCTGCAGCATGGACCATTGATAACATAGTTTCAGTGGAAAACATGTCAACAACATCTCATTCACGGTGTTTCCAAGTTCCCAGAAACACGTAAATGGTCCTACACATTCAGACCGTTGCTCCATTATCAGTCACCATTTGCAGCTGCATAGGTTTTATTGGTTGCATATAAGGGTAGTCACATGACAGACGCCAACAGTGGCCAACAAACCCTTATAATGGGGTCCGTCGTTTTGCTGGAAAAGTTAGTGCAGCATATTGTGCTACTTTTCTGCCCAATGAGGTGGAATCTCCAACGTAGCCTCCTTATGGAGCTGTTAATCCTGATAAAGACTAGAAATGTCTCAAATTTTCCTTTTTGTTTTTTCATCCCCACTTTTCAGAATCTATAACTTTTTCTGTCAACATGGTTAAATGAGGCTTATTTTGTAAAAATGACTTGGATTTTTTAATTGTTCTATTTGCTGTACCATATAATGTTTTGAAAAACTTTAAAAATATTGTAAGTGGGGAGAATTACAAAAAAAAACAACACAATTGTGCCATTGTTTAGGGGGTTTATTCTTATGATGTTCATAGT
Source organism: Eleutherodactylus coqui (assembly GCF_035609145.1). Taxonomy (NCBI): domain Eukaryota; kingdom Metazoa; phylum Chordata; class Amphibia; order Anura; family Eleutherodactylidae; genus Eleutherodactylus; species Eleutherodactylus coqui. Next base: position 131,352,915 of record NC_089843.1, on the reverse strand, counting down.
GCAGCAAAAATGACATGTTAACTTTATTCTGTGGGTCAGTACAAAGGTGACGATACTACATTTATATAGTGTTTTTAATGTATTATTCTAAAAAAAATTAAACAACCTTTAAAAAACAATTACTTCTGTGACCATTTTCTGAGACTCATAACTTTTTTATTTTTACACTGATGTGGCTGTGTGAGGGCTTGTTATTTTGCGGTGCAGCTTAAATTTTTTTTTTGGCTACAATTTTAAGATATATATAACTTTTTGATCGCTTTTTATTTAATTTTTTTAGGAGATAGGATCACCTAAAAAATGCATTTCTGGCATTAAGTATTTTTTTCTTATGATGTTCACAGTTCAGGATAAATAATTATGTATTTTAACAGTTTGGACTTTTACGGGCACAGCAATATCAATCATGTTTTTTTTATTTTTTAGGTTAAAAACTGGGAAATGTATTTATTTACTTTTCTTTTTTTATTTTTAAAAGTCAACCCATTTTTACATTTTTTAGTCCCACAGAGACTTGAACTTGCAACAGTTTGATCACTTTGTTAGTGCAATGGAGCACTACAGGTATATTCTTGTGTTAGATTGGCTGGTGAGAGACAAGTAGAAAACATTTTAGGCCATGAACTGGGGCCCTAGCACACTGTCTTCTGCACCATGCATTTCATGTACGAAGCGCAGAAGTGTGTAGCGGCCTAACCGCGCATATAATGCTCCGAGGTCGGGCTTGGAGATCCGCGGTCAGGCTGAGACACATTTCTAAACTCCATACGTGAAATGGATGGTACAGAAGACAATGTGGTAGGAAACCAAGAATAAATATTCCAAAACAAAATATATGTGAACGAATAATTGCAGCATCATATCCCCTAGTGGGACTATAAAACATTTTTAAGTTTAATTTTAAAAAAACGATCTGAAAATTAAAGTAAAAGTCTTCAATCAATAAATTATATGTGCTACAAAATGGTGTAAAAGTGTTACTAATTTTTTAGGTGAATTTTCAGAGTAAGCTGTCATCGGTGTACATGAGGAAAACCAATATATCTGCCATTGTATGGCTTATATCTTGCATTTATCCCCAGTTTCTCCCTATGCAGGTTGTATCTGTTAAGGCCCATTTAGGCACAACAATTATCACTCAAAGGCATCTTTTGAGCGATAATCGTTGTTTCTAAATGCGCGGCCATCGTGCACTTTTTGTGCAGTATTTGCTCATCGCTAACTATTAGCAAGCTAAAAATCAGTGATGAGCGTTATCAGCAACACGCACTGAGTTCTCAGTTGGATAACGCTGATAGTATTGTTTTAGCTAGTATCCTGCTCTGAGAACACAGCAGAAGTATGCAGAAGACAGCACTCCAGCTGTCTTCTGCATACCCTGCTCAGAGCACTCAGTGGTATACCAGCTGAGCGCTACGAGAACACAGCACCTGTGCCTTTAACATAGTGGGAGCCTTCATTTACACACTAATATGCTCTTAAGTACCTAATTAGCTACTTAAGAGCTTATGCAAAATGAACGCTCAAAACTGTCACTCATACTACCGTTTGAATTGTGAGCCATAATCTTGCCGTGTAAATGCACACAACGATTAAACCCTTAAAAAATTGCTTTTGAGCCAATTTTGAGCAATAACCTTTGTGTCTAAATGAGCCTTATAGGAGCTTTCCCATAGTGTTTTTCACTGCTCTGTGGGATTCCGTCTGGGGGTTATATCCAAGGTGCTAAAAACAGCATTGTGGCAGAACCCCCGAATTGAAACTATCATTAGTGAAACAGACATCACTTTGGTGTCACTTCAAATGGTTTCTGTTATCTTTGGAGTATAGAATGATATAGTCGACTACGTTAGCTGTGGGACAGTAAATAATTGTTATCTCGAGTAGCCAAGTCTGAGTCTCTACTTTTGTTTCCCACCTCCGCATAAACCTCTATGGGGAGCAGGAGTCATGCTTCATTTCCAATTCTCTGTCTTTTTATCTCTGTTACTAGAGACAGTCGTCAGTTGAAAACATGCAATGGACAGTACATTAGAATTATACTCCCCGACCCTCCCCTTCTGTGTTACAGGCAACATTCAAATTTGAGAAACTGTATAATCAGGAGTGCATTGCCCTCTGACACACAAAAAGGAACTTCTCCCTGTAATGTAAAGAGCTGTGAGACCTGCTCATATATACTGACTGTGGACAGGATACGGATCCCCAACACACAGCAGAACTATAAGATCCCAGGGACATTCACATAATCCATGCCCAATGTTGTGTACCTGTTCTGGTGCAGTAAATGTCTTGTTGGGGGGCTTTATATCGGGGAAACAGGACAAAAACTGAGAGCAAGGATGAGATCACATCGCCACTCAATTACAGATGGAAAGACTCAACTACCTGTGGCAAAACATTTTTGTAGTCAGGGACACAGCATAGAGCAGATGAGAGTTATACTAAAGGGCAATTTCAAGTCAAGGCATCACAAAAGAATTTGGGAGTACAAATTAATGGCCATGTTTGATAACCTCAAGAAAGGAATGAACATCAGCCCGGGATTCTTGCATAAGTGGAAAATATGAAAGGTCTGAAGGAGGTCAAGAGGGATGTCCTCTTCCAATCATTTTTTTTTCCTCTTTCTTTATAACTTCATAAAAATTCAGAACTTGACTTGTAATAATGTTGCCATCCACTAGGTGGTGCTGCATCTCCTTCCATGTGCATGTTGAAGGACACATCATAAAACTGTCCTGAGCTCAGTGGACTGATTTACGATTTATGTCTCGGCTCAGTTTGTCTGTTTTAGGTTTTGAGTGCAAAACAGTCTAAAATTTCTGTGAACATTTATTTAGATCATGAAGAATGTGTTCTCCTCCCCCCTGCATCTGTATGTTATAATTATGTGCCATCCAAACTAGTGTCATTCATTAGCCTGACGAAGGGGGCGAGATATCCCTGAAAGCGCTCTATAACATCTTGTCTTTTTGTTAGCCATTAAAAGGTATCCTACAAGATTATTTGGTTTCTCTCACTGAGAATGATCACACATTGCTCTACTGGCTAACATGGTAGCAAATCTTTTTTTAATTTCAACATCAATTGTATGATCTTCATCCTTAAAGGGGTTGTCTCGTGAAATCAAGTGGGGTTCAGCACTTCTGTATGGCCATATTAATGCACTTTGTAATATACATCGTGCATTAAATATGAGCCATACAGAAGTTATTCACTTACCTGCTCCGTTGCTAGCGTCCCCGTCACCATGGATCCGTCTAAATTCGCTGTCTTCTGGCGTTTTTAGACGCGCTTGCGCAGTCCGGTCTTCTCCCTGGTGAATGGGGCTGCTCGTGCCGGAGAGCTGGTCCTCGTAGCTCCGCTCCGTCACGTGTGCCGATTCCAGCCGATCAGGAGGCTGGAATCGGCAATGGACCGCACAGAGCCCACGGTGCACCATGGGAGAAGACCCGCGGTGCATCGTGGGTGAAGATCCCGGCGGCCATCTTGGTAAAGGAAGAAAGAAGTCGTCGCAGCGCGGGGATTCGGGTAAGTAATAAACTTTTTTTTTTTTTTTTTTTTTAACCCATCCCTTGGGTTTGTCTCGCGCCTATTGAATAAAAAAAAAAATGTTTCGGTGTGAGACAACCCCTTTAAGATAACTTACACAAGTTTGTCCTTGGAACTGTTAAGAGTATTCAGCTACTTTTAGGCGATACTCAAGGATTATTGAAGCCTCATCAGTCAATGAATCCAATTATGGGCGTTGTACCAGTGAAGTCAACATAGAAATAACACTGGCATGTTTCTAGTCATTCTTCTGCTTTGTTGTTCAAAGGCCCTTTTACATGGGCCGACAGTCTTTCAAACGACTGCATGAGCGCTGACGTCACCGGTCATCAGTGCTTCTGCAGAGCATTTACACTGAAAGTTCTGCCGCCGGCTCCTCGTCTGTTTCTCGCTCAGCGCTTCACCTCCTATGGGAAGCTCTAAGCAGGGAGCATTTAAACAGGATGACAAGCCAACGAGGTTTTGTAAGCTGACTGAAAAGTCAGCTTAAACAACCGCGAACGACAAGTGATCGATTTTTTTTTCGCATTCACACTGAACGATTATCGCTCAAATTTGTTCATTTAAACGATTTTTGAGCGATAATCGTTACGTGTAAATGGGCCTTAAATGCAAGAGCTTATATAGTGAGGCAACCCCCCCCCCCCACACACACACACACACACACACAAAGGTAAACAATTCAAAGTCTACAGCATGTATGATTACAAAGGTTAATTATGACAAAGCTGTGTGATTGAAACTACCATGTTTCTCCAAAAAGAAGACCTACCCCAATAATAAATCCTACCCTAATTTTCCCAAGAGGGCGGGGGCAGCTCTAAAAATATAAACCCTCCCCGAAAATTAGCTCTAGCTACATCACAAGAAAAAAAGCAATACTCACCTAGTAGCTGGCGTTCGGGTCCCTCGCACAGGGGCTGCGGCGCTCCAACAAGCTTCTGTGCAGTCCGCTACGGTGACAGAGCATTTCTTCCTGGTAGCGGGGCTTGAATACTCCGCCTCCAGCAAGTGATTGCTCTCATTGTTGTATCGAGCGCTGCATCAGTGCTCGATCAACCAATCACAGCCATTCAATGATGACATTCAATGAATGGCTGTGATTGGTTAATTGAGCACCGGCTCTGATTGACTGAAGCGGCGCTCAATGAACTAATTAGAGCAATTGCTTGCCAGAGGCGGGGTATTCAAGCCCTGCTACCAGGAAGAAATGTTCTGTCACCGCTGAGGACTACTCGAAAGCTTGCAGCAGCGCTGGAGACCATACCCGTGTTCCACGGCGATTTTATGACTAGCAGTCCTGGGATATACAAAGTGGGCCACAAAAATAAGCCCCGCACCACACTGTTATGGAAGCTGTCACAAAAAAACAAAATCTGTGTTGCCCATAGCAACCAATCACAGTGCAGCTTTCATTTTACCTCAGCAGTATAAGAAAAGAAAGCCGAGCTGTGATTGGTTGCTATTGGCAAAAAAATTACTGGGGAAGTCAGTGAGTTTTAAATTTTTAATTACGCCAGTATTGGTCGCCCGGTGCTGAAGAACGCACATGCAAATTTTCACTCAAATCGGACCAGAACTGTGGATTTGTATACGACACAAACAGATTGTGTGTTTTATATCATTCCATACTTTCACATTTTCGATTGAAATCCAGGGACAAATGCGTCAGATGTAATTCAATACAGAACCGAACAACAAGAATACCAGAACTGCCAAATCACATGCTTGACTCGAATAGTGCCGCCTGTGCAGCAACCGGGGCGATGGCAAAGTAGATGTTAGGGTGGTGACGGTGGCAGGTCCAACTCCTCCCCTACGGACACGTGTGACCCTTGGCTAGGGCACTAACTGGCCTCTCCAGGCAACGCTAGGGTAGCGGTTACTTGAATCAATGGTGTAGTGGACTTGAAGAACTCTGTCACGGGTGACGCCACCACTCCTTACTCCGCAGGATGTCCAACGAAGATGTGCACCAAGTCTAATACTATTGATACACTGAGAGCCCTAAGGGCTCGTTCACACCCGTGCCTCAGGTTCCTTTCAAAGCTTCCATTGCTGATTTCCGCTAAAAAGAAAATAATCAGTCAACGGGGTCCATTTGGCGCCATTCAGTAGTCATGTGACAGTTACATTTGGCCACAGGTTGCCATTTTCTTGCGCCTCAAAATGAAGACCCCTTAGCGGTAATGTGAACGAGCCCTATCATGGCACCGGTGTACAAGTAAACCAACTCAGTCCCTAAAAGGTTGTATATATGTACCCTCCTGCGCCATAACCACAATATTCACTTCTTGACAAAACCCTCTCGTTCAGGTCCTACCCAAAATGGCGACCGAAGCCCACAGTTTTGCTTCCTAACGTGACTAGTAGAGCTGGCATTACTCCCACCTAGAGTCATAAGCCTCTCCCACTGCTGCCGGTCACTATAGAACAAGCCGGTCAGTATACTGGCAGAGCTTTGATATACCGGCTGTAAGCGTTTAGTAGCCGGTTTGTTTTGACCACACTTAAAATGGCCGTGCGACCATCACGTCATCTGGTCACATGACCCTTACGCCTAACCTGCAGTCCGAATGCGAGATGTTTATGGCAACAGGCGCATGAGGGGCGGTTACCGATGACGTTGGCGGCTTATGAACCAATCAGATAGGAAACGGGAAGGCTCCGCCTACAGACCCGGCTGGGGAAGCGCAATATGGCGGCGCTGTGTCTAGGAACAGCGACTAGTAGCGATAACCTATTCTAGATACTGGAGCGCCTCGTCCACCGCTGAGTCACCGCCGACCGATGCTGGAGCTCCAGGCCGAGCTGTGCCGCGTCACTGACAGGTGAGAGCGCTGGCCGTGAGGCGAGGGAGACGACCGGAGCGCTCTGTACACAGTCACGTTACTGGCCTGCAGTACCGCCGGGGGCCGCTGTGGAGGGAGCGGCGCTCTATGTGTTCCATCCGGTAATGGCCGCACATCGGACGGGCCGGCTGTTGAGCCCTGGTTACTGTCGTCCCCCGGGGGGCTGCTCTGCCCTCATCTCCCATAGGCGGCCATGTTACTGCTTGTGTGAACTGGGCAAGGAATATGGCTGCATGTTCTAGCTTGGTGCGTTTATTTGTGCATGCCAGTTAGTACATGGTGGCTGGTGGTGCGCAGCCCGTACGCAATGTGCTCCAGCGCCGTGGTTCCTCATTGGCATCACGGTACCCAGGGGTGGCACTGTGGCCTCTGGCTGCCGCGGTCAGTGCCCGGGAGGAGCGTTGGGCAGCAGCTCTGGATTGTCGGGCTGCTGACGGGTACGACCATGGAAATCGCGCAAGATTTGTGTGGTGTGAATGGGGTCGTACCGGGGAGGAGGGTTTTTTTTTTTTTTTGCTGTTGTGGCGCAGGAAAACCCTGCATCATGGTTCATCTTTGGCTGCTCCCTCGGAACGCATCGCCATGGTTTTAGATGGGACACCGCAGGCCGCGTTGTGAGGGTCGCCGCGCCGCCGCTCTGGAGGGCTGGAGCCTCGCTGCAGTGATGGAAGGCGGTTTTTACAGAAAATGGCCTCGCGCCTGCCGGTATACGCTACGTGCGGAGTGTCACGGCCTGAGGGTCCTCTCCTACACGGACGTGGCCGATGGCGGGTTGTAGCGCCCCCATCACTGTGATGAGCTGCGCTGCATGGACTGATATACAACACACAGCGCGTTGCGATGCGGATTCCCCGGCCGCAGAATGGTCATTCTTTTTTTTTTCCCGTTGCGGCTTCACTCTTCTCGATGGGAGCGCCAGCCTCAATGGGAAAGCATGCGGCCGAGCCGGGCGAGAACCAACGGCTAAGTGCTGCAAGTTTTGAAGCGGCGCTTTTCCAGCGGAAATCTCCAGTTTTTTCGCTACGGCCAAACCGCGAGATTACTGCCGGGAATATGCCGTGTGGAAACCCAGCCTGGATGTGCCATCTAGAGTCCTGGTAGCGGTATGCTCACATGTAGGCAGCTGTACAGCGGTGCAAAACTGGAGACTGACGCATTTCTGAGTCCCGCACTCAGCATTCACGTAAGGCCGGTTACACGCGGCCGAGAATCTCCTGTGAGATTTGTGTGGTGTGAGACACACGAATAGGAGCCCCATTGTTTGGGATGGAGTCACACACATGAGCAATGTTTTGGCGATATAGTTGGTCATGCCCTCGCATCACGTCGCCTGTTGTTCTCAGTGGGGCCGACAATGCATTGCACCATGTGCGGGATGAGGTTTCCCATTGAAGACACTCTGCGATCCTCCGCCGCGGCTCTCGGCTGCTACTTCAAAGTGATGCCAGGCAGTTCTGACGCATGTTGGCAAGCACAATATTGGGCCGTGTTTCACGGTTCGATATCGCACTCGCCTGTGTGAAATTAGCCTAAAGCTGCAGGCAAGTGCGATTTTAGGCCAAGAAGCCTGGCTCGTTATCACACTTGCCAATTCTTTTTTTTCTTCCAGCCACTGCGTGGTGTGTTTTTTTTCAAAAACGACTTAGCACTTTTGTCACATTGAGATCCTCAGTTTCACGGGCGTCAGAGGATCCGCAGGGAAACAGCCTCCGGTCACTGCAGGGCTGAAGGAATCTCCTGCTGTGGCTGTCACTGCCACAGCAGGAGATGGGGATCTTCTCCCATTGTCTGCAATGAGGCCGGGGGCAGCAGCGCCAGTTCCATTGAAATCAATGAGAAATTGAAATATAAGCTCCCCCCACCCCCCCCCCCCGAAAATAACAATAACTGTAGAAAAAAAATAAAAAAGAATACATCACCTTAGTAGCACTGTCATCTCCGGCGCGTCTTCTAGCAGGTCCCAGCACTCTTCTTCTGCTGCTCTTCTGGCTGGGGATTGAAAAATCCCTGCCTCCTAAAGTGCTGCCTCTGATTGGCTGAGCACTGTGACCAACCAGCGCTCATCTATCATTCAATGCTGAGTGCTGCCACTGATTGGTCACAGCACTCAGCTGATCAGAGGCAGCACTTCAGGAGGTGGGGATTTTCAGTCCCCGGCCAGAAGAGCAGCAGAAGAAGAGTTCCGGGACCTGCAAGAAGCCATTGGCTTCATAATTTTGTGATCCCTTGCAGTGCTGGGAAATCGTGCGATTCCTTCGCCAGTGTGAAGCCACCCTCAAACAGCACATTACTTGCCTGGTAATTGCCTGCTGCGCTGTCCCTGCCTGCAGCGGTGACGGCTGTCAACTCACTTGACTGCTGCGGGCAAACTGCTACCAGTAGCCGAACCAAATGTCATCAGTGATGTCCCATATACAGGGCCGGGGCTCTCAGCTCCTACCCATATCTGCGTATGGGACCTCACTGGACCAGAATGCAGCTGTGATGTCGCAGGTCATGTGACACACCACCATATAGAAAAATGGGCGCATTGTAGGAGGGGGGGGTATTCATTCCATTGGTGTCATTTATTGGATGTCTTGTAGTTTTCGGAAAAATCTCACTTTATCAGCCATGGCAATATCCGCAGCATTTCTGCAAAGGGGCGGTCAAAATCTGCAGTCGGTGTGTAATTTGATCAGCTGCAGCGCTCCCCGTCACCTCTAAATTGTTTCCACTGTCAGCGGGTCCTTCACCCAGCGGCCTCTAGTGAGCGCTTCCTGAATGCTTCCTGAAGTCTGTAGTAGTTTGTCCAACCCTCAATTGTGTAGTACAAAATCACTGAACATGTCTACAATGATGCTCTTTTCTTTCTCTTATAGATGCAATTCTTACTTTTTGGGTCAAAATGGACAAGATTTTGGAAGGTTTGGTGACCTCTTCGCATCCTTTAAACCTGAAGAAATTAATTGTCAAAAAGGTTGTTGAATCTGCGGAGAACTCGATCAACGAGGAGCAATGCAAGGCCATGTTCACGCTGACCACCCGATTGGTCTTGGAGGGGGAGGACTACTTTCAGAAGCAGGTCGGGCACCAGGTCTTGGAAGCCTATGCAAGATATCATCGTGCAGAATTTGAGAACTTTTTCAATAGAAACTTTGTCTTAACTCTCTTACAAGAAGGCTACGGCTCTCTAGACCGGAAGGATGTGCTGATTATTGACTACATCCACAGCGGACTCAAGCTGATCATGAGTTGTCCTTCTGTTCTGGACATCTTTACTGTCCTCCAAGTGGAGGTCTTGAGGATAGTCTGTGAGCGGCCCGAGCCATCGCTGTGTGCTAGGCTGAGCGAGCTACTGAGCGACTTTGTACAATGTGTTCCAAAGGGTAAAATGTCCATCTCCTTCTGCCAGCAGCTTGTTCGGACCATCGGGCATTTCCAATGTATTTCAACACTGGAAAAAGAACTGCGGGAATATGTTTCACAAGTCACCAAAGTTAGTAGCTTGCTGCAGAATATCTGGAAGGCGGAACCATGCACTTTACTTCCATCCCTGCAAGAAGTGTTTGCCATTATTTCTTCCACAGGTAGGTCCATGTTCTGTCCTGTATGCACATTCTAACGGATAAGCTTAGAGAGGTCCGGCCAGTTCTTCTGGTAGGTTTCATTTCTTACCTCCTTAAGGGCGCAGCCCTTTTTGTTCCTTCCCCACTTTTAAAAAATCATAACGTTTATTTATCCATCCACGTAGCTGCCAAAGGACTTGTTTTTTGTGCGTAGTATTTTTCAATGGTACTATTTAGGCCGAGTTCACACGGGGCGGATTTGCCGCGGAAATTCAGTCCGGAATTTCGCTGTGGCAAATCCGCCTGTGGCCACTAATCCCGGCATTAGACAGCCATGTGGACGAGATTTCTAAGAAACTGGACGGTGAATCCGTCGCGGCACAGCCAGCAGAAGTCGGTGCGGATTAGTGAGCCGCAGCATGTCCATTCTTTTTTTTCATCCGCTGCGGCCACACTCTCCTCTAGGGGGGCACTGTCCGCAATGGAAAAGCGTACCAGGCCGCTTCAAAACCCGCGGCTAAGTGCCGTGGGTTTTGAAGCAGCGCTTTCCCAGAAGAAATTTCACGGGTTTTTTTGCTGCGGCCAAATCGTGAGATTCCCACCGGAATGTACTGAAAACGGTTTAAAAATTTTAAGTGCAGTGCAATGGAAAAAAAAAACTCTGCCATTGAGGGGTGGAGGTGGCGATCTTGTTTCTGTGTTGTGTACACTGTTGCAAAAATGACTAAATTTATTCTATGGGTGAGTACAACTACTATGACACTGAATTTATATAGGGTGTTTTTGTTCTTTGCTGTACTGCTTATATGATTTTTTCCGAAGATAGATTTTATTTTTTTTATTCTTTGTGCCCACCATGTTCTGACAGCCATAACTTTTTTTTTTTTCCGTCCACATAGTTGTGCGAGGGCTTGTTTTTTGCGGGGCATCTTGTAGTTTTTATTGGTACCATTTTTGGAGTACAAACGACTTTCTGACCGCTTTTTATTACATTTTTTTTTCTTGGAGACAGCGTGACCAAAAATGCACAATTCTGACTTTTTATTACTTCATTTTTTTTCTTTAATAATAAAACACCCTGTAGTGTTAAGGGGTTAATGCACCTTACAGATATTTGGTGTCGGGGCCCTTGATGACGCTATATGACCTAAGACAACGCATCTCCGCTGCAGTGAAATCGATAACAGAGGATGTGCTGGGACACATCTGGTCAGATCTAGACTACCGACTTGACATCTGCCGTGTCTCCACCGGCGCTCGCATCAAACATCTGTAAGGTGCTTTCACAACTTGAGGAGTTCTTCTAGCTTTTCATGTCATTGCGGCTGTAGTCGGAAGAATACATCTGCATTACTTTTGTACCGTTCTTCTTGAATCGCCTTGTATCGTCCTAAAATAATTCTGTAGCTTTTCATAGAACATTGTGTTGGGCAGCTCTTCTGTTGTCCTTACTACAAATTTATGAGTAAATTGTCAACTGGGTGTTACCATCCCCCTTGTCAGTAGGGTGTGTGTCTACAGACTAGTCCTGTCAGTGTTTGAAAAATGTCACCCTCTATAGTAACACCCAGTTGTCAGTATATACGTATGTTTCCAGGAGGAATAACAGAAGATTGGTACAATGTCGAATTTTAAGAAAAGATGGTTAGAGATTATTTTACTGGAGATGCAAGCATTTACTATATATAATTATGGTAAAACTGTAGCTCATATGTCCAAGATGACCATTCTTAGACTACCTGATGTACACTGAGCACTGGAGGTGGATTGCAGTCTTAAGACTTGCATGCTGTTCTTATTGGCCAGCCTTCCTCATGTGAACAATGCTGGCCAATCAGAATGCATAGAAAGTAGTCTGACTATCGATGCACCATGTGCTAGTGCCTGGATAGCCGTGAAGAGGGGCACCAGTTAGTAACACCCCGCCCCCCTCCCGGTTCCTAGACACGCTCTATCACCCACATCTGAAGCTCCCTTTAATTAGATGGAACAGATTTAGAACTTCGATGTCTGGTCGCAACTTGGGAATCGTGTCAGCGATGTCATGGTCCAATGTAAATGCTCTGTGATTAAAGTCACCGAGTGCACTTTTTATGCTGACAAATGTATGGCCGTATACCCACTCATGTAAACGGGCACATGCCAGTCTTGTCCTAATGGAACGCCATGGGAGGAGTAAATATAAGCTACTGCCTGCATGAAATACACGCGAGGATTGTCACATACAAGTGGCTCGTGTCTAAACGACTTGCTATATTGTTGATTGGCACTTGGCATGGGTAAGTTCTATTAGACTTGCCAAATCCTAACTTGATCCCTCGCCACATGATAACCATTCCCACAGAAGAGACATCGCAGACGGCACACTTCTTGCCTACTTGAGACAACGTTGGGTGACACATGCTCACGGTTTCCTGACTTTGGGATTTATAAACACTGAAAAAAGTATTACATGTTTTTACTCTTAATTTCTGCAGAATTTCTAGTTGAAAACTTGGTGCATAATCCTCATGAGCCACATTGTGAGATTTCACGGTCACTGTCTGTCACATGAAGGTCCCTTTCTGTTGGAGCCATGGCGTTCCAGCGTTATAGGAACGCATCACTTTAAGGGGGGCTTCTGGGTTCCATCCACCCCACCTCTTGCCCATTGTTAAGATAATGCCGTTTTTGCAAACACTCGTTGGTTGCGTAGATTTTGCTGCCTGCAACATTTTGGTTGCAATGATAGAATTTTACTGTTTTCACGCTTCTAAAATGTTGTCAGTGTTTCTATTTGGAGGATCTTTCATTTCAGATGCTTCCTTTGAACCATCTGTTGCCTTGGCCAGCTTAGTACAGCATATTCCTCTACAGATGATTACTGTCCTCATCCGAAGTTTGACCACGGATCCCAATGTCAAGGATGCAAGCATGACTCAAGCTCTCTGCAGGTACGGGACATTAATAATCACTCTTCTTGGAATGACCATTTAAGGTTATGGTCCAGTCTACTATACAGGTTCAAAGGGGTTGTCCATTTGTAAATTGCCTAGCCTCAGAATAGGTCATTAACAGTAGATATGAGGGGGTCCACCGTCTGGGACCCCCATTGATCAGCTGTTTACCAAGCTGAACACATTTCAGCAGGGAGCAGATGGCTCCATTCCCACTGCAGTGGCCTGATTTGGTATTGCAGGCAAAGTTCCATTGCAAAAAAATATTACTACCAGCAGCCATACTTGCTGATAGAAAATACAGGAACAGGTGTAGAACCACATCTGTCAGCATGCAGACAGCCAAATTGCAATATGGAGGAGCATTGCATAGGTGCAAAATGGGTTTAACAGCCATTCACATACTTGCCATATATTGAGAGGAAATGAATGGACACTTGGCCTGCAATACCAAGCCTGGCCACTGCATTGCGAATGGAGTTGTCTGCTTCCTGCAGAAATCGACTATGTGCAGGAACACAATGGCTTGACAAACAGCTGATTGGTGGGGGTACTGTGCAGTAGATCTTTGGCCATCTGCTATTGATTATCTATTCTGAGGATAGACCATCAATAGTTTACTACTATTAAGAGCTTAAATGGTTGCTGCATTTTGTTAGAACTTGTGTAAGCTGCTTGCCTGTCCACGAGCGATGATCCGCTTGCGATAAATCACCTGCGGATCACGCTATGAAAAGCTTCCATAGGTTAACTATGGAAAGCACCGCCAGACGTCCACAAGCAGAGATTCATAGTGATTATCCGCTCGCGGCATGCTGAATTACGCCGGATGACGCTGGAAAGCGCCGGCACCTGTCCACGAGCGGAGAATTGCGATTCTCCACGAGCGGCGGGCAGTTCGCAGCATGCTGCATATTGCCCCGATTCTCCACGGTCAGCCTATTAGATAGGGCTGACCGGCAGTGATTCGGCAGCGGCTTCCGCGGCGGAGCTTCGCCGTGGGATACTACATCGCCCATGGACAACCGGCCTTACTTAGATTAAGAGGCTCTAATAGTAGTGACCTAATGCAATCTAAGCAATTCTCTGTGAACTAAACCCCAGGCTGCTACATTGTAGCGAACCCTCAGAACAGGAGAGAATAGTTTTGCAGAATTTTTTTTCCCCCCCATGGTAAAGAAATGTCAGCTGGCTCTATCTGGTATTGATTCTTCAGTACTGCTGTTAGTATTGGTCCGCTGCCACATTAGTTCACATACACATTTCAGTGACCACTTTTGTTCTTGGGTTGGAAGTCACCTGAGGTTTCGCTGTCGGAAAACTAATAGGTTTTTGGCCGGGCTCACATTATGCGCCGCAGCATCGCCTGAGCGATGCAGAACAGTGTTTACTTCCCCAGCCCGGCTCATTAGTACATCTATCATTAGACATATCCTCTAATTAGAGTTATTGAATCTCTTGCGAGGAGAAGTTTAGTGATTAGAACATGCTGTCCCCTCTCTTTCAGAATGATTGACTGGCTCTCCTGGCCTCTAGCGCAGCATGTGGAGACATGGGTGATCGCTCTGCTCAAGGGGCTGGCTGCCGTCCAGAAATTTACTATTCTCATCGATGTTACATTGCTCAAAATTGAATTGGTATGTAAAGGATAATGTCTCTTTATTTTAGCCTATACATTTCAGAGTACATTACCTAACTAAGAATGCTGAGCGGAGACCTGTGCATGGAGTGCTTTATATACCGGGGCACGTGTGGGTATAGGCCTCTCGCCAGCACACAAGCTGGAATCCGGGTGTTGGTACATGTCACACTGCATGGGAACCCGTTAGATTGATATTGGACAGCACTGTTAATCTGCAGGCAGCAGGAGCTGACATCTATATATGATGTCTCTTCTCGACCCTTCACAACTCCTGTTTAATGACACTCAGATACATACATTTGATATTCCTGGGAGCAAACTCAAAAATTTGCACTTAGCAAATCTGTCTACCAGCAGGGCCGTCTCTGTTGCTGTGGACAACAAGGACAGTCTTCATGTTAGACAGTTTTGCTAAATGAGGCCCAAAATGTTTTATTCTGCCGTAGTCATCGCTAGGGGGATAAAGCGACAATAACTGCAAACAAAGAGAAGAGCATTTTGTGTCCTTGACTTCACGTTTACCAGTTATTAGTGTGCAACATCATTTTTGAACAAAGTTCGGTGAAGATCCACACAATCTGTAAGGGGTACTCCAGCTTAAGGAAAAAGGTGACATTCTTATGTGAAAATCAAGTGTGCAAGCAGTGGAGTGTGTCCGTGCAAGTTTCACATGAACTCCTCAGAAAACCACCATCAGAGCATTGGATATCTCACAGCCGACTGTGTGGAATATTCTGCACAAATGTTCGCAATGTTATCCCTACTGATTGTGATTGTTACCGGGCCTGAAACCAGATGACAAAGCGAGGCGAAGTTCCTTCTACAAGAGGATGCAAACTCTAATGGAAGGTGATGGTTTCATGGAATCTTTAGTGTTTAGTGATGGAGCCGCCTTCCATCTTTCGGGTAACAAACGTAATGTCAGAATCAGGGGAAGCAGACCCCACCTGTCTACGTGGAGCGTGAGCGCGACTCCCCCAAGGTGAATGTGATTTGCGCTATAACCTGTAGGAAAGTGTGCGGCGGCTTCTTTCTCCATGAGGAAGCACTCAGGGGATTTCGCACCCGGACGCTACAGATATGGCTTCTGCCGCAGCCGGATCAGGGAATCCCAGGTTTCATCTTCCACCAGGATGGCCCTCCCACCCCGTATTTTTTACAGTGAGGTCCTAAGCAAGCTCAATAGGCGACCACCAAACTGATGGATATGTCACAACATTTATGGCAGTATCTTGACTACAGGCTCCATGTATGTCGAGTGACAAAGGGGCCACACTGATCACCTCTGATGTGGAGAACACTTTGATGTTGTGCGACAAAACTTTGAGATTGTTTCCATTTATGTATCTGAGTATCCTAAAACGTGAGTTATGAGGGTTTAAAATTGGGAAGATCATTTGTAATAATTTTGTTTAGTTTTGTGGAAAAAAGATTAAGTATAATTTTTTTTTTCTCGTTATTTCAATTTCTGCTCATTTTGGTGTTTGGCTTTCAGTGGATGGTCCTATAGCCTTCCCCGTCTACCTGTGCTTTCCGCAATAGCTGTCATTCACTAATGGGTCCGCCCACTGGACTCCTAACCTCAGAAACTGCCGCAATTAAACAGAAAAAATAAATAAATTAGGCTGTATTTACACAGGCAAGCGCAGTTTTAGTCTAAGATTGGACCAATATCATGCTCGTAAAATTTCTTTTATTTTGTGCAACTTTTAATCTGCCCATAGCAAATAGTACGTGAGTTTTCTGCCAAATTGTAGAAAAATAGAAAATCCCAGCACATTCTATGTACATATACCCATTGAAAACAACGGGGTCTATTTCTGGGCAAGTTTTGACTATCTTGAAACACATGCTGGTGTGCATTTTAGGAATTGTACCGCTGGGGATGCTGGGAACTTTCCACAACTCTACATGGTGGCGACTTTGGAGGGGGGTTGGGTTATTTTGCATAAAAGACCATCGTCCCATACAGGCTAACTGCAATGGAAATTTTAAAAATTTAGTAATTGCTTATATTTAGAGATTAGTTTTTTTTCTTCTCAGATTTACCGAACGTTTTGTTTTTAGCTACGTTTTAGGAAAGTTCTATGAACTACAGAGCTGTACTGGATCACATACACCGCCAGGCATAGCAATATAGTGTGGCACATGTCGGGTGCCATTCTTCCTTAGAAGTAAGCAATTGCAAGAGTAGTTTCACAAGAAGGTGGATGTATCATCAGAAATTCAAACCAACCATTTGAAGTGGGAGAGTTCACTAGAATGCGCTCTGAGGACCGGGTTTAGATGACTACTAGTTTTACACAGTAACCTTGGTAATTACTAGCAGGGACTCCATAATGTTAGTAAACTGACACAACCAGACTAGAAAGTCATTGTGCATCATTCTATTTAGCTGTGTAACAAAGGCCTTTGTTTGTTTTTCAGCCTCTGAGACCCTATGCAGTTTTCTGCTGATAGTGACAAACACAATGGCTCAGATGGTGGAGGTCTACAAAGTGTTGCTGACTAGTCTGAGCTCCCAAACTACATAGTGTTGTTTCTCTCCGCTATCATATTGTTTGACGGAAGGGTAGAAAATGTTCTGAAAGCCGTCGCTACAATACAGATGTCTGAGGAATTTACCAAGGTCCTGAAGGTTTCAGTCTGTTGTGTAGGAGTTCAGGAAGAGAAACAAAATAACTTTGCCGATAGGATACATTTTAATGCTTAACACAAAGATAACGGTGTGAGCTTTTGAGGCTACTTGGGCCCCTTCATCAGCCAGGTGTAATAAAGTATATCTGGACAAATCTATACGAGTGTGTATAACACAAAGGGGCGGAGACCTGGGGTGATTGATTGGCGTTTAACAAGTTCAGTTTGTGATGGAACATTTTTACCTTACTTTTTCAAAGTATTGATTTGTTATCATTTATTGTTTTTTAGGTGTTTAACAGACTTTGGTTTCCTCTGGTGAGGCCGGGAGCTTTGGCTGTTCTTTCTCATATGTTACTTAGCTTCCAACATTCTCCGGAGGCTTTTCACATGGTAAGCCGACTTCTGTAGTTAGTAAACTGTTGTACTTAATTGCTTATAGTCTTAATGTTCAGATCCACTAAAAAAAATGTTTTAAAAGTCACGTATTGGGTCTAGTTGGAATGGCCAATACTACATATAACAAAGATGGCTATGTGAAGTAGGTGACTGAAATCACGTCTGGACATATTGCTTGTGTATCTGAGGAGAAGAGTAAATAAAATAAGTACATTACTCCCCTGAAAATCAGCTTGCCCAGCTGTTAGAAAATATTTTTTTTAGTGAGAAAACCCCCTTCTAAGGCTGTGTTCCAGGATGGTGTCCATCGTTTTAACTGGAGAAATAATGCAACATGTAGTCTTTGTTTTAAAAAAAGAAAGAACAATTCCAGCACCTGTCACTTACGGAAAAGTTGTGGGTCAGACGGCTTCCATTGACTTCAGTGGAAGGCGTCCGTGCGGTCACTACAGGAAAATGGAGTATGTTGCGATTTATCATTCGCAAGCGGAAACTGCAATTGGCTTCCACTTGTGTGCATGAAGAATCACGTTTTCATGGCATGCTATGGACAGTATTTGCTGCAAAATCCTGGGGCGGTCCGGATTCTGCAATTCAAATCGTCCCATGTGCACTCACCCTTAAGAGGTGTTAGGACTAGTGGATGCTTGAGGGCACACCCACAAGGCTACCATACGAAACCTGTATGCCTTCATGCCTGCCCGTATCACATCTAGAATCCAAGCTAGAGACCGTACAACAGGGTACTAGAGCCTCCATGCCCACCCGTATCACATCTTGCATCCAAGCTAGAGGTGGTACAACAGGGTCCTAGAGCCTCCATGCCCGCCTGTATCACATCTTGTGCCACCCCTAGCATGTATACAACGGAGTACTACAGCCTCCATGCCTCCTGTATCACATCTTGCATCCAAGCTAGGGGCAGTACAACAGGGTGCTAGAGCCTCCCTTCAAGGGGTCAGTTTTCTGAAATAAAGTATACTTTTGCTCTGATATTGTAATCACTTATGACCCATTTACACATAATTATCGCTCAAAATTCGTTCAAACGATTGAATTTGAGTGATAATCATGCAGTGTAAGAAAAAAAAAATGCTCACAATATGTTCACAAGAAGTTATCGCTGGCTTTCAGTCAGCATAAAAACTGTCGTGTAAATGCTTCCTGCTCAGTCCTTCACATAGAAAGTGAAGCGCTTGGTGAAAAGCCCGCAATCGAGCGACGAAGTCTTATCTGTGTAAACACGCTGCACCGTCGCTGACTACCTTAGGCATGACATCGCACTTGGGCGGTCGTTTAGCTGACGGCCCGTGTAAAAGAGCCATTCGTTATATCCATGTTACAATCGCACATATGAAGTTTAATTCAATTCCAACTCCGTCTGCCGTCTCATAGGTGCTTCATTTTATTTACTGTATATACTCTAGTATAAGCCTAGTTTTTCAGCACATTTTTTTTATGCTGAAAAAACCCCCTCGGCTTATACTCGAGTGAGGTTAAAAAAAAGAAAACCCAACAAAAAACCCACAATACTTGTCTGTGTCCCCGGCGCGATGGTCTCCTCGGCGGTGTGGCAAGCTGCTTGAGAACTTTCCCCTCTGTCATCTCCCTGCTCAGCTTTGAATTCCCCTACCGTCAGCACTGTGTAAGTAAGCGCTGTGATTGGATCGAGCGCCGGCCAATCACAGCCGGCGCTCAATCATGCAGAGCCATTCAGTGGATGACCTCACTGAATGGCTGTGATTGGTTTATTGAGCGCCAGCTATGATTGGCTGGCGCTCGATCCAATCACAGTGCTTACTTACACAGTGCTGACGGTAGGGGAATTCAAAGCTGAGCAGAGAGATGACAGCGGGGAGAAGTCTCAAGCAGCTTGCCGCACCGCTGGGGAGACCATCATGCTGGGGACACAGACGCCGGCTGGGAGGTGAGTATTGCATTTTTTTCTTTACCTAGTATATACTCGAGTATAGCTAGGCTTATACTCGAGTCAATAAGTTTTTACCAGTTTTTTGTGGTAAAACTTATTGACTCGGCTTCTACTCGGGTCGGCTAATACTCGAGTGTATATACGGTATTTTCTGTCTGACAATGAGTGTATATGTGATAGTTGGCCAGTATCCTACACGGACAGCAAAGTTACTATTACCACCTCTAATACTCTATAGACCACCAGGCATATTGACCCCTTCATAACCCCTCCGGAACTTCTTGCAGTCAGCTGCTACCATGTAGGTAATGCAGGAAGACTTTCAAAATGTAAATGTTTGCTCCTTAACCCCTTGATTGGCGGGTTTCTTACCACCCTGTCAGACCTACCAGGGCAGGTTTTTTTAAATGGGCCAATCATTTAATTTCAACTAATTTTCCAGTCGCGTTCCAAGAGCCATAACCTTTTTCATTTTTCCATTGACACAGCCATATGAGGGCTTCTTTTTTGCAGGACAAGTTGTACTTTTTGATGGCATCATTTTTGAGTATTTATAATGTATTGCATAACTTTTGTAAAAACAAAATTTGTAGGGAGATTAGGGGAAAAAGAGATTCTGCCATTTGTTTTTTTTACGGCGTTCAGCGTGCAGAATGAATAATGTGATATTGTTATTCTGAGTCAGCACGATTCCGGCGATACCAAGTTTATACAGTTTTATGTTTTTCTATCTCTGTACATTTAAAACATTTTTTTTTTTCTTAAAGGTTTGCTTTTGTGTCGCCACATTCCAAGAGCCATATCATTTTATTTTTTCATTGCCAGAGCTCTAGAAGGGCTTGTTTTTTGCGGGATGAACTCTAGTCTTTATCTCATTTTTGGGAACATGTAAAATTTTGATCGCTTTTTAATTCATTTTTACTAGTGGCAAGATTAACAAAATCTGTAATTCTGGCATGTTTTTTATTTTTCACTGCATTCTCTGAGCAGTATAAATAATATATTAAAGCAATTCTACAGGCCAGTACGATTATGCCAATACCAAATTGTAATAGCTTTTTTCTTTTTCGTGACTTTTTCACAGTTAAAAAAAAAAAAAGGTAATAAAAGTTTAATTCGCCCTCCTTTTGCCATATCTATAATAAAAAATCTAAATCCTAAAAGAAAAACATATTTGGTATCGCCGCGTCCGTAAAAGTCCGATCTATCAAAGTAGTGCACTATGTACCCCGCACGGTGAACGTCGTCCGAAATAAATAAATAAAGAATGCCGGAAATGCACTTTTTCAGTCACCCTGTCTCCCAGAAAAAATGCAACAAAAAGTCATATGTATTCCGAATTAGCACTACCGTAAACCACAGCTCATCCTGCAAAAAATGAGCCCTTGATCAAGTACGTCGACGGAAAAATAAAAAAATTTATTGTGCGCAGAAGATGCAGCAGAAAATAATTGAAAAAATTAAATGTCTGAAAAAAATACAAGTACTACAGCAAAAAAACTATACAAGCTTGGTATCGTAGTAATCGCACTGAGCCATAGAATAAAGTTATCATGTCATCTTTGTTGCAGTTTGTTCGCCGTAGAAGCAAGACGCACTAAAATATGGCGGAATGTCATTATTTTCATTTTACTCCACTTAGAGTTTTGTAAAAGTTCTCCGCAAAAAAACAAGCCCTCATGCAGCGACGTTGATGAATAAATAAAGGAGTTATGATTTTTTTAAACTGGGTCATTACGACTGTGGGATACAATATGTGTAACTTTGTTTTTTATTTTTTACAAAGTAAATGGACAAAAGTGTTTTTTTTTTTTTTTTACTTTTTCAAAATGTTTGTCCCTTTTGAGGGACTTTCGCAGATCTTCCCCTGATCACATTCCAGGGGTCCGATGGTGACAGCCCTTTACATGCTGCAGTCTCTCTGGTGCCTGACTATCCTCTGACAGAGGGAGCCCCCTCCCTCTGTCAGTCCTTTACATGCTGTGGTCGCATAGACCGCAGCATGTAAAGGGTTAACAAAACAGAGATCAGACGTTTTCTCCCATCTATGCTGTAAGAGCTGGTGCCTGGTTATACTCTGACAGCCAAGCACCAGCTCTCCCTGTCAGAGACAATCTGGTCTCCATGGCAACCTGTAAACAAAACAGTGCAGGAGTTTGGAAATAGAAGCGGGAGATTGCCGGCAGATCGGTAATATCTCCCTGCTTCTTTTTTCAAAGTCCTGCACTGCTCTGTGTGGGTCTGTGCAGGCAGAGCACAATGCCACAGCTTGTGGCATTGTGCGCTGCAGGTCCCATAGTGAAACATAGCCCGGAAATCTTCCGGGCTATATCGCTATGGGCTGGGCAGTGGAGCTCGTCCTGGAAAATTTCCAGGGCGTGCCACTCCAGTGAAAAAATTTTAATTATGTAATGCCACAGCATATATGCTGCCTCACCGAGTAAATCAGCACTTGAAGAAATACTCTAAATGAGACAAAATGTACACAGAATTAAGTTGTGAACAGTCGATATTTTTTTATTTTTTATTTTAAATACTTGCACGTCTCCTGTGGCCCAATAAACAGGGCAATCAGTAAGTAGTGGGCAATGCAGTTGGCATACATTGAATGAGTTCTGTCATAGGGTTATATTGACCATAGTCCACAGTTCATATTCATTACAAGGCTGTGGGAGAGCTTTTACTCGTCATCAAACATGTCCCACAAATTCTCGGTTGCTGATGGTGTTGGCAAAGGGAACGCCTGGATAACTTGCAAAGCATGCGTTCTGATGTCCGCAATGTGAGGCCACTTATTTCCTTGCAGAAGAATTGTTAGGTATGGCCTGAAGATATGACAGTGCAACAGGCTGCAGCATCTAATCAACATAATGTCGTGTCATCAGTATGTTACTGATACGTTATAGAGGTGATCAGCTGGTCGTGAGGCTGATGGCACCCTAACCGTGACTTCACTTTAACAAGGGGTGTGGTGCTCCAAAATGGTGAAAGGATCCTGCCGGTTGCCACAACTCTTACAGACCCGCACTATTATCTTGGCCAAGACAGAGTCTTGATTCATCGCTGAACATCACACTCTGCTGTTCATCAGGCTCTGTAGGTCTGTGTGTGAATGTCTTCCCAGAGAATGACTTGATTGCAAACCAGCTTCAACAAATCTTCCAAAAATTGTGGCTACTGGAGCAACCAGATCTGTCTGTACCGTCTGCAGAATGGTGCCGATTGTGGAGCTGTACTGCAGAACACTGAATGGGTTGATCTTTGCATTGTGACATTTCTCTCGGTAATCCAGTCCCACTATGATGATGCACATTTCGTTCTGACCATCGTCTTCAAATTTGACCCATGGTTGTGGCACCCCTATCGTATCAACGCAAAGGCCAAGCGTCCGTATGCAGCCCTACGATGAAATCTTTAGTAAACTCGTTTGTTTGAGGAAATGGCTCTCACTGGTGTCTTGGAGGCATCTTCACACCTTAAGAAAGACACAGCAGTTTCCATGGGTGTGACAACATCTCTAAAGTTAGCTTCACAGGCTGGTTTTTGCCTTTAT
The DNA here is from genome assembly GCF_035609145.1 of Eleutherodactylus coqui. Lineage (NCBI taxonomy): Eukaryota > Metazoa > Chordata > Amphibia > Anura > Eleutherodactylidae > Eleutherodactylus > Eleutherodactylus coqui. The sequence goes on along the minus strand of NC_089843.1, from coordinate 131,329,866 downwards.
CATGCTCCCAGATCATGTGATTGGCCCGAAACTGCATCAATTTGCATAACTTGTTTGTCTTAACATATCCTGAAAATTGTTATGACAAAAACTTCATGTCCCTTTTTTTTCTGTGAGGCAGTGTATGTCAGCTAGTATTACCTTGTTTTAGGTGTTCCTTTCTATCTGAAAATTCTTGGAGGCCTTCTCTTCATTTGGGTTGTGTGATCTCATTGCTACCACCTGGGAATTGTGCCTCTGTTCTCTCCAGCAGTCACCAGAACGTCCTGTATGATGAAACTGCATGGACTGTACTAAATAGGCTCTTCATAGGGGAGAACAAACTTCTACCACAGTTACTAATGAGGCTCCTCTGACACAATTATAATAAACATGACAGCTCTTTCTCTCAGATTTGAATTCTTGTGGTCTTTAGCTTATTTGGTGGTTATAATTACATCTTAAAAAGGTTCTTGGTTTTTAAACCTCCCCCTATTTAGATTTTCTAGCAAAATATTAACGACCACTTGTCTGTGAGTGAGTTACATGTTCCACAACTGATCACATGACGGTGACGTCATCAAAGGTCAAAAAACATGCAGAGTCTGACAGCAGCTGTGTGCTTACAGGACCTGTGATGTCACCATCATGTGTCCTTCATCCCTGTGCAGATTACAGGCGGACTACATCCCCCTACAAACCCCCGCGGCCTCAGTTGCTATGGACTCTGTGCTCTGCCCCTGTTCACATGACTGTGACGTCATCACAGGTCCTTCACTTTATTAAAACCCTGCAGAGCCTTACAGCACCTGTGATGTCACCGTCATGTGATCAGTCACCTGTGTGGGAGGAGTCCGGGGTCTCATGACCATGGAGGGATCGGTGTCTGCAGGACTCTGCTGTGCTGGTTGTGATTCCTGTTGTATGGGATGAAAAATGTATGTAGCGGAGCTATATGTGACGCACATTGTGCCACCAGCAACACTGCTGTTATAATTTCCTAATTACTAGTAAAAAAAATATGGATTTATTAGATATCTGCTGCATGGAGATGTTCTTCCTCTGGAGAGCCAATTGTGGGTGGGGGTGGGGGGTACAATATTTCATTTGGCATTGTGTAGTGCTTTATTTATCCTACAGCATCACTGCAGGAGCAATAATCACTAACTAGCAATTTCTCCCAGTGACAGCAGCTGATAGCGGGGGTTCCTGGCAGTGTCATATAGGGGGCTGATGCACGGCAAGTCATGGTGAAAAAAGTTTAGTAAAGGAGCTTTGCAGACATGATACATTTTACCGTTCTCTGTACATAAAAAATATGTTCATCTTGATCAACAATAATTTTAATTTGTGTTTTTGTTTTTTTCTATTAGATTGTCCCCCATGTTGTAAATTTGGTACAGTCCTTTAAAAGTGATGGCCTCCCGTCTAGTACAACTTTCCTCATCCAGTTTTCTGAATTGATGCACTGTATGATCTATCATTACTCTGGATTTCCAGACCTTTATGAGCCTATTTTGGAAGCTCTTAAGGTAATTTCTCTTCCATGTACAATTTCAGACAATAACATTTTTGTATTCTGTAACTTTCTACAGTGTAATAATCAGCTGTATATTTAAAGGGTTGATATGTATTTTTTTTAAATTGGACTCCAATGTCAGACAATAATGAGCTGATACTCGCCTCTACCTACTTCCTGCATGTCCTCCATCGGCAACTTCCGGGCTCCCCTGTGATGCAGCGTTACAGGCTGCAGCTGCTGGTATACAGGACATCACGGGCTGCAGCAGCCAGTCAGAGCTCAGCACCTGATTGCTGCAGCAGCCTGTCAACACTGTCACAGGGGAGACCCAGAGCTGCTGACAAAGAACTTACTGGAAGAGAGGATTATTAGCTTGTTGTATTTTCTGGTCTCCGGTCTAACTAGGTTTCCTAGTTGAAAAGAAAATGTGATGTGAACAGCCTCTTGGTCTTTACTGGTTGAGACCGCTAAATATTCCCTCAATTTGATGGTTATTGCACCAGTTTACACAAATTTTTATCAGTTCATCATGATTAGCTTGAGTAGAAATGGATGGATGCTAGTATAAACATGGCCTAGCTTACCCGTGTAAATCCTATAGAGACTATCGCCAGGCGGAACACTAGAGCACAGATAACCTAAATGGGACGACTTGGTGAATGCCATAATAAATGTACAGATTTGTCCTTCCTTGCCTTTCTTCTTGACATATCTCAAGGGGAGTGGGCCAAGATGGCCAGCTTTGAAGAATGAAACAATCTGATCTACTCTGTTGGGAGATGTTAAAGGTATTAATAAGGTTCAGGTGAGAAGTGTTTTTATGGGGAAGTTAAGCACTAGAACAAGGAGCTCAGAAGCAATGTAAGGAAATATTTTACTGAAAGAGTAGTAGATACTTGGAACAAACCTCCAGCAGACGTGGTTGGGAAATCAACAAGCTGCCTGGGGTAAGCACTGATCTATCCTAAGGCCGGGCTCACACAAGCATATTGTCATAGCGTATTATGTGCACGGGTTTGGTGTGTATAATACACTGTAGCATTCACATGAATTGTGCAAAATCCGTGCACAAGACAAATCGCAGCATGCTGTGTCTTGGCACGTATTATACGTACATTCATGGTATTTTGCAGCAAGTATGCAATGTTATTGTGTACTTACTGCGTGCCATACTTCTTTCTCGCAGGCGGCACACAGTGAGTTGCGCTCATGTGAGCCCAGCCTAAGAGGAAACCATATAAGAGAAAAATACTACATTGTCCATTTAGTCGGCTATCATTCATTTTCTATTTTTATGCTATACGTGACTAGTGGTTGTGTTGTGAATTGCAGCTTTTCAGTGCATGGCGTTATTTTATGTTGTATCTGTATCATGTATCAACAGAATTCACCAAGGTAAGAGTTGGCACATTTGTATACGGATAATGGACATAAATGAGTATATGCTGTTAAACAGGAATAAAGTGCTAATTGATAACCTAGCGTAGTAGACACATGAAATATTTCATATTGATGTATTTAATACACTTGCTGGTTGTGCTGTTTCAGTGGACTGTCTCTTAGGCCTCATTCACACGACCGTATGCGTAAAACGTTGTGGGGGTCCTGCAGCGTTTTTACCAGTCTGTCTGATGCCGGCAAAAAGACGGCTACCGCTGCGTATGGCAACAAGTGCAGTGCGCATGACTGCGTATATCACGCATGCTATCATGCGCAGTGTGATCTGATTTTTTTTTTTTATTCTTTGCTCTGTTTCACAGCGGAGTTGCGTATGGATTATCACCATAATAGAATGTAATGCAAATAGACAGTGGTGCATACGCCACTCACTCTGCGTGGTAGGCAGTGGGAAAAAAAATACTGCGTTGTTTTTCTTGCGCGTTTTTTACAACCGGTGTCTATACGTTAATGCGAATCGATCAATGAAAGTCCATTTACTTACATTGACTCCATTCACCAAGGTGAAATCACGGCCGTGTGAATGAGCCCCTAGGGCTACCACCCACTTGCAATTTTTTTAACGCTGCATTTTTTTAAACACTAATGTCAATGGGACTTTCTAACGTTAAAAAACGCATCACACAAAAAGCACAAACTTGTGATGCGTTTTTAACATTAGAAAGTCCCATTCACATTTGCGTAAAAAAAAAAAAAAAGCAGCGATATAGCAGCGTTAAAACGCAAGTGGGTGGGAGCCCTTAGTGTCAGGACTAACATTCTTTCAAAACGGTATGTTGCAATATTCTTTTTGTGGTTGTACTGTTGCCTTGTCACATTGCTAACATATAATGTTTGTAATTGTGGCATCGTAGGTAATCAAGTACGTGTAAGGAAAGGCGACTCTTGTTCCAACTTCAAAGACTGATCGTTTATTGGCGTCACGAGGAGTTATTGTTGGCTGTTGGTTCACAGTTCATTGTTTTATTTTGTTGTTCTTAGTGCAACAATGGAGATTCCCGTGTGTTTAGACAGTTGATCTATACGTACTGAAGTGTTTGGTATTTTCTCCCTTTTGTTTTCTTGCAGGACTTACCCAAACCATCTGAAGAAAAAGTTAAACTTATTTTAAACCAAAGTGCCTGGACATCTCAATCCAATGCTTTAGCATCCTGTTTACCTAGACTGTCGGGGAAATCAGAAACTGGAAAAACTGGGTTAATCAACCTAGGGAATACGTGTTATATGAATAGTGTCTTACAAGCACTTTTTATGGCTACAGAGTAAGTATCCAGTGTTCACAATGTTATGGCCCTTTTACAGGGGATGATTACCCTTCAGATTGGCATGGTAATCTGAATGATTCTGAAAGATAATCCACCCGTGTAAACGCATGCAGCGACTGAACGACATGCCATTCAGTGTAAAACCACAGTCGCTCACTTTTGAACGACTGTCTGCTTACTGTGAATGGAGGCGTGCACAGGGAGAACACTCTCTGGCCGCTCCGCCTCCATTCTGGCAGCACTGTGAGGGATGCCAATGATACTTGCTCCAGTAAATAATGGACAAGGAATAAAACCTCCACAGTGCCACCTATTGGAAGGCAGCATTCCTTCAAGCCAAAGTCAGACTCTTTATACAAGCCTTGTAACAATGACTGGGAATTAAAAGCAAAGCCAAAGCAAAGACATGGAGTCAGGCTTTGCTTTTAATTCCCAGTCAGGCTTGTATAAAGAATGACTTTGACTTGAAGGAATGCTGCCTACCAATAGATGGCACTGTGGAGGTTTTATTCCATCTCCCTTATTTGCATATTACCCAGAGCAGCATGCATGGCCATTTGAGTCTCCTTGCAGTCTAGTTGCTCTTCCTAAGGGGAAAAGATAACGTTTCTGACACTTGCTCCAGTATAACAGGCATTGTGTTAATCTTCATAAGATTGTCTAGTTTTAAACCCTTAGTCAATGTTCACACAGGATGGATTTGTTGCATGGAAAATCTGCAGCATGTACAATATCAGACTATGGATGAGATTTTCAGAATCTTGTCGATGCAATGTAAGAAAGTGGAATTTAAATCTGCAGCATGTCATTTTAGCAGTGGATTAGTCACAGAAAACAAAAGATGCAAAACATGGGTTAAACAAAATCCACGGCTACTAACGTGGATCTGTTGTGGATATGTTGCATATTATTTTCTTGTGTATTATCTGCCTTTTTTTCTATCAGAAAATCTAATGCAGAAATCTGCTTTCCAAATCTGCCGCTGTTGTTGCCGTTTTTGGTGTGGATTTTAGCGTCTCCATTGAAGTCTAAAGTCGAAATCAGCAAGTTTTCTGCACTAAATCCACTGCTAAAACTTGACCTATTTCAGATTTAAATTCCACACCGCAGGTCAGTTTCTGCAGATGTCTTCCAAAATTTTGAAAATCTCATCTATGTTGCTGCTACTTTAACCCTTTCCAACCCAATTTGTATCCTGGTTTTCCTAGGGTGGCTTGCTATTTTTCTACCGTTATATGCTGGCTAAAGCCAGTACTGCATGAGGGGACACATTGGATAGGCTCCAACCGCAGAGAGGCTGGCACTGTACAGTAAGAGAACCCCGACGGGCGTCTTCCAACATCGGAGCTCAACAGCCTTAAATCATAATGTCTTTAGACGTCAGACAGTGGATTGGAAAGGGTTAAATTAAATACACTGCAGATCCACCCCGTGTGAGCATGGCTTTAGGGTTTGTTCACATGTAGTGGATTTCTAACGTGGATTTTGGCACAGTTCTGCGTCAAATTCCCCGTGTATTACATGCAGTTTCTGACCTGGATTTCTCCCTCATCTGTACTGAAAACTCACACCATAAATTGACACTCTGCAGATTTAAAATCTGAACTACTAATCCGTTCTGCTGCGGATTTCATGCAGATGTTTTTTTTCTGCACCAATGATGTAGTGTAAATGCTGTGGATCCTCTTTGCAGAAGTTTTGCAGTATTTATACCACATGTGAACATAACACCCTTATTCTACAGAAACACTGAAATTCAATCATCCTTTTAAAAACTGTGTGAATCTATCACAATATGAAATATATAAAAGTACCAACAAAGGTAAAAATATTATGACATTCACTCACATACTGCAATATTTTACTCCTAATGTCTCTAAATATGAGCTTAGGGAGAGCACCTTGGGGGTGGTTGAGAAGTCTTTTAAGACCATCCGTGCTGCTCTGCAAATAGGGAAGATGGAACAATACCTCTGCAGCGCCACCCATTGGATGGCTGCATTCCTGCAAGTTAAAGGGGTTGTCTCGTGAAATCAAGTGGGGTTCAGCACTTCTGTATGGCCATATTAATGCACTTTGTAATATACATCGTGCATTAAATATGAGCCATACAGAAGTTATTCACTTACCTGCTCCGTTGCTAGCATCCCCGTCGCCATGGATCCGTCTAAATTCGCTTTCTTCTGGCGTTTTTAGATGCGCTTGCGCAGTCCGGTCTTCTCCTTGGTGAATGTGGCCGCTCGTGCCGGAGAGCTGGTCCTCGTAGCTCCGCCCCGTCACGTGTGCCGATTCCAGCCAATCAGGAGGCTGGAATCGGCAATGGACCGCACAGAGCCCACGGTGCACCATGGGAGAAGACCCGCGGTGCATCGTGGGTGAAGATCCCGGCGGCCATCTTGGTAAAGGAAGAAAGAAGTCGCCGCAGCGCGGGGATTCGGGTAAGTAATAAACTTTTGTTTTTTTTTTTGTTTTTGTTTTTTTACCCATCCCTTGGGTTTGTCTCGCGCCGAACAGGGGGGCCTATTGAATTAAAAAAAAAACCCCGTTTCGGCGTGAGACAACCCCTTTAAATATGAGCCATACAGAAGTTATTCACTTACCTTGCCTGCGCTGGCGTCCCCGTCTCCATGGCTCCGTCTAACTTCAGCGTCTAATCGCCCGATTAGACGCGCTTGCGCAGAAGGGTCTTCTGCCTTCGGCTCGGTCTGGCACGAGCGGCGTTCTGGCTCCACCCCCTTCTACGCGTCATCGCGTAGCTCCGGCCCGTCACGTGTGCCGATTCCAGCCAATCAGGAGGGCGATTAGACGGAGCCATGGAGACGGGGACGCCAGCGCAGGGAAGGTAAGTGAATAACTTCTGTATGGCTCATATTTAATGCACGATGTATATTACAAAGTGCATTAATATGGCTATACAGAAGTGCTTAACCCCACTTGCTTTCGCGAGACAACCCCTTTAATGTCAGACCTTTTAGACAAGCCTTATAACAATGACTGGGAAATGTAAGCCAAGCCAGAATCCATAGACAGCTGTTTCAGGGCTTTTTCCCCTCATTAGTTTGCAGTAGGTTTCTGGCTTGGCTTGTGAGAGGCCTGTAGACATGTGTCTGGTAGGTGTGAGGAGACTTATGCCATCCGTGCGCCTCTGGGAAATATGCAAGTAGGGAAGATGAAACAAAACCTCTGCAGCGCCACCTATTGGAATATGAGGTCACACACATTCAATCCCACTTCATCATACATCAACATGTACTGTAGATAACAAAAAGGCTAACTCTAATGAGACGGAAGATTGTAGACTTGCACAGATTCGAAAATGAGCTTAAAAGCTTTGTACCGTTGAAAGCTTGCCACAAATGTCTGATAGATGTGGAGACCTACCTGTTGGGGGACCGAGTGTCTCCGGAGCCTGTTGACACCCACATGAAGAGAATGAATAGAATATATAAACTATGGTCTACGCTCGTGGGAGGGTCTGCATTCAAGTGTTTTGGAGTTACAGAAACGGACACCGCTTTTGTTTTTCCCTTTATACACATCCGTGCGGCAGGGACTGAGTCAGCTGCATTTTATACTATGTGTAATTTGCAGGAATTAAATTATTGGTGTAGTTTGACCAAAAATACACATTTTTTTCAGGTATGCCTAAAATGGAAATCTTTTAATTTAATGAGGTCCTAAAATAGCAGGATTAAAAATACATTGCATATTGTGTGCCTTTTTGAGGCCCTGCAATATTTATCTGTTCTTTTCTCAGTTTTAGGAGGCAGGTGCTCTCACTTAATTTGAATGGGTGCAACTCATTGATGAAGAAACTCCAGCACCTTTTTGCATTTCTGGCTCATACACAGGTACTTATAAAGAATAATAAGACTAGCTTAAAGTGTCGGTGTTTTTTTTTTTTTTTTGCATTTTAAACTCTTGCGGAGATTGCAGCTTTTGTTTTCCTACATCTTGTTGATCTTTTTATGTTTTTGGTTATTCCCCTACACAGAGGGAAGCATATGCACCTCATGTTTTCTTTGAGGCTTCTAGACCACCTTGGTTCACCCCACGATCTCAGCAAGACTGCTCCGAGTACCTCCGATTTCTTTTAGACAGGTATAGTAGAATTGCATTACTTGCTTTATTACCCTTGATATGCTTAATTTCATGTATAATTTTCTGCACGGCAGCAGATTCCACTCGCTGTTTGCGGTACAATTCTGCCTATGCAAAAGGTCCCCAGAGATCATTATGACTTCAGAGTAGGGGAAAAAAATGTGCTTTTACATCCTAGTAGTCTCCCCGTAATTATATCCAGTCTATTATCCTTATGAAGTCAGTCCTTTTTTTCCTTTCTCTGTAGTTTGCCATCTGTAGAAAGACAGTACTTTACTCATTCGCCTGTCCCAATTTCTGGAACTTTTATTTATTTTTTTCCCAAGTTTCGTTTTTAAAAACCCAGCATGTTGTAGGTATGACATTCCTTTTTTTTTTCAGGTGTTTTTCTATAGACTTCTGTATAGGAAAAGGAAAAAAAAACACAAAAAATGCATTAAAAAAGTGTGGCTAAAAAAAAGGAGCATGTTAAAATCGCGTACATTTCATGGTGTTTTTACCAGCAGAAAAGAACTACCACAACATAGTGCGAAGGAGGTCTTACAAGGTTACTCAGTTGATATGGTTAAAGACAACCATCGCATCCAACCTATAATCCTACTATGTTGAACCAGAGGAAGGCACGAAAACGCCTGTGAGGTGGATGCCAATTTCTACCCATTTAGGGAAAAAATCCTTCCTGACTCCAAGTATGGCAGCCAGAATAAACCTCTGGATCAACGCCCCATCTCCAGAAATCTGGTACCAATAACTCGTAATATATTTTTCAAGAAAAGCATCCGGGTGCCTCTTGGACTTAGTGAACCTGCCATCTCAACATCCTGGGATGGAGCGTTCCATAGAAAGCAGGAAATATTCTCCAGCGCTGTATAGCGAATCCACTAACCAGTGAGCATCACAAAGTCCTTACACTAAACAATCTCTTCGGTCTAGTAGAGTGAGGCCCATTAGCCCAGGACAGGCTGTATGTTTGCTAGTTGGGTCACATAACTCTGTTTCTCCTCCTTTGCTACTGGAAGTATATTGGACAATTACTATAAAAGCTGTTTCTTAATATTTAGAGAAGAGTGGAGCTAAATATAATTTTTCATTTGTTTTTGTTTTTTCTTATGAGAAGTAAAACCATTTTATATTTTTTTGTTTTAAAGGTCTTAAATAAACTAAGTAGTGGTTGTGGCTCAGAGTATCACATGTTCACATAGGTTAGTGTGATTAATGGGGTTCTGTCATTAGAATAAAAATATTCTTGCCTATTCCTCCCCAGACAGTCGTCTTACCACATCTTCTCCTGGCTCACCCATGTCACCGCAAGCCGTCCGAATCTTCTCTTTCCCGTGATGTAGTATACATTTGCTACATTTTACTTCATGCAGGGCAGTGTATGCTACGTTACTAGTAGAGATGAGCGAGCATGCTCGTTCGAGCATTAGTATACTCGAAAGTACTCGTTACTTGAGCGAGCACCGCGCGGTGCTCGAGAAAATTTCACCCTCTCCTCCCCACATGTTTATTTTTTGCTAAAGTGTATGCAAAATAGTATTTTCAATACACTTTAGCAAAAAATAGACAGTGTAAAATGAGTGCAGATGGACAGGACACATACTAAATCGTTTTCAATAGAGCCGCGGCTGCTGTAAAGCCCTTCCATGAAAAATTCAGGGGTGTCGGCAGACCATTGTTTTCAATGGAGCCGCCGGCAGCAGCCGCGGCTCCATTTAAAAATGCTCAATGCTCCCATTGACTTCAATGGGGTTCGTTACTCGAAACAAGCTCTCGAGCATTACAAAAAGCTTGGCTCGAGTAACGAGCACCTGAGCATTTTGGTGCTCATTCATCTCTAGTCACTAGCATTTTCTAACTAGCGGGAAATGCCAAATCCTCTGCAGCTTGTTTTAGCATGCAAGTGCGCATGCACGGTGTCTCACCGCGAGTGTTGATCTGCTATATGAACGCTTGCAGCGCTGCATTGCAATCCTTGTTTCAATAAAAATGTGCTTTTTTTTTTTTTTTTTTTTTCTCCTGTTAAACCTCAGTAATATGCTATATGAACACTCACGGCGAGACACCGCGCATGCGCACTCGTGTCCATATGCCGAGGATTCGGCATTTCCTGCTAGGTGGTGAATGCTATGTCATTAGTGACGTAGCAAACACTGACCTGCAGGAAGTTAAATGTTGCAAATGGACACTACATCACCAGAAAGAGAGGATTAGGCCGGCTTGCGGTAACGTCACCCAGGGGACCGCAGGAGCTGGGAGAAAGATCGATGAGGAGATGTGGTAAGAAGATTGCCTGGGGAGGAATAGCCAAGTGTAGAATTTTTTTTTTTATTCTGACAAAACCCCTTTGACCCTATAGCACCCAAGACGTAAAAATTCTTCTGACAGAATTGCCCACATTCTAAAGGAGGGAATGTCCTGAATTATCTCTTATCTTAAAAAAACAAAAAACAAAAACCTTGTTTCAATGCAAATGTGCATTTTTGTTTTTCCTATTAACCTCTGTAATTGTATAAGAGCCCCATACTTCAGATAGAAGAGCCTTAAATTAGACGTTTTAGAAAACATACCGTGTAGTCAAGAGGCTATTTAGTTTCATCCAATGTATCCCTTTTTCTATCCATCCAAATTTTTCTTTCCATTTCCCTTTAGTAATGGATTCTTTGGTCTTTGATAGATTACATGAAGAGGAGAAGACTCTCAAAGCTGTGTCCTCAATGAGTCCAGACACCATGATTACTGATGGCAATGTGCAGCCATCCTCACCCTCAGGAGCGGATGGTTTTCCCCGTCCACAAAGCACAGGCTGGAAAAGTGACGACAAGACCCTAATAGAAAGCATGTTTGGAGGAAAGCTCCAAACGAATATTTGCTGCTTGAATTGCAGGAGTACTTCACAGAAGATAGAAGCCTTCTCAGACCTTTCTTTAGCATTCTGTCCTCCAGCCATTGACAAACCTGCACAGAACATGATATGCTCCCCCACAGAAAAAGATGATGATTGTATAGAGATTGATGTTGCACCTGAAACTGAACCACAAAGTGTAAATCTCCCTTCAGCTGAAGAGGGTGTCAAAGACTCCGAGCTGAAATCTGTTGGGAGGGAAATTCAGGCCACTAGTACTTGTGTAGTGGGCGCCCCTACATGTGAAAGTACAGTAGAATGTGCTAATGACTCTTGCAGAAACAGCGAGCGAGATAAACCGATGTCTGTAACAGACTTGCTAAACTATTTCTTAGCACCTGAGATCCTTGATGGAGAAAATCGTTATCATTGTGAAAAGTGTTCTTCCCTCCAGAATGCTGAAAAGACTATGCAAATCCTGGAAGAGCCAGAATACCTCATATTAACTCTGTTAAGATTTTCATATGATCCAAAATGTCATGTCAGGCGTAAAATTCTGGATAATGTATCCATTCCATTGGTACTTGAGCTGCCCGTAGAAAGAACTACCTCAGTGGCTTCTCCTGGAGATTGGAATCGAGATGGTGACCTCCCTGATGTTGGAGGAAACTTGGCCAAAAAGTTGAAACCATCTGGCACTGAAGATATGAGCTGCACACAACTTATAACTTACGTTTTAAGCTCCATTGTGGTCCATTCTGGCACCTCTTCAGAAAGTGGCCATTATTACTCCTATGCCAGGAATATCAATAATTCAGCAAGGTGTATCCAGCCAGAGAAAACCGCCTTGACTTCTCATCAGAGTCAGATAGTAGGCAAGGAAACCTGCAACTCTGTGGTTGGAAATGATAAGCCGTGCAATGATATGTCAAAAGAATGGTTTCTGTTTAATGACAGCAGAGTGACTTTTACGTCGTTTCAGTCCGTTTTAAATATTACAAGTCGATTTCCAAAGGACACTGCTTATGTGCTGATCTATAAAAGGCACAGCTCTGGTGATATAGACAATGTGCAGTCTAATTCTTCACATGGAGTATGGGTCAATGGAGAGCCCCCACTTCAGAAGGAGCTCATGGATGCCATTACAAAGGATAATAAGCTCTATTTACAGGTATGGGCTGATAACTGTTCTGTTGACTTCAGTAACTAATGTATCATAAAGGAAAAATAATTCAAGTTGGTTTAACCCCTTAAAACCCAGAGACTTTTACCTTTTGTATTTGTCTCTGCTTTCTAAGAGCCATAACTTTTTTTCCCCCGCTAGATGAGTTCTCTTTTTAATGGTACCATTTGATGTACCATGTCATGTACTGGAAAACTTTTAAGAATTTTTAAGTACAGTAAAATATTTTTTTTTAAATTAAATTGCACTTTTTTTGAAGTGGCTTTAGTTGTTAACTGTATTCACAGTACAATAAAAAATGGTGTGTGTGTGTGTGTGTGTGTGTATGTGTAAGTGTGTGTAATATATAGATAATTATTTTTTTCTACTACATTTGGGTGGGGAAATGGGCTGAACTGTATGGACGTATGCCTTTTTTCAGCCTACCAATGCAATGTTACTTTTTAAACAAAAATTATTTTCCTGTACTATATTCTGAGGGCCGTAACATTTTTTTACTTTTTCATCAATTGTATTGTAGGAGGGCTTATTTTTTGTGGGGTGAGCTGTAGTTTTTATTGGTACCATTTTGGGGTAAGTACATCTTTTTGATCACTTTTTTAATTCAATTTATTTGGGAGACTTAACAAGAAACGTTGCATTTCTGGTATTCTGCATTTTTCACTGTGCGGGATAAATTGTGTGATATTTTAAGACTGGACTTCTTTTGAACTACTTAGATTGAGTTATGGGAAAGGGTTTTTTGGGTTAAATTTTTTTTTTTTTTACATTTTTAACTTTTTAACCTTCTTTTTTACTAAATTTAAGCATGGAGTGCTTGAATTTGCGACCACTTCTACTATATATTGCTACACTCCTGAAGTATACGAGCATATCTTGCTTGTGCCAAATTGGCGAGAAGCAGCGTTTTCAGGAGCCACTCTGGAAATCAAGAGAAATCGCACACAATTGTTGTTATCCGATGATCCACCTTTATGCATCAAACAGCGGGTATTTTATGCATAACAGTAAGCATAAGCTTGTAGGGTGCGGCTTCTTTTCAACCAATAGAAAAATAGTACATTCTTATCCAACTTCACCATTAGAGAGGGTGTGTCTTATTTATCCACAGATGTTCTTATCTTCCAATCAGAAACCAGTAAACAAGGGTGGTCTTATGTCCTGTGTCCCACTCTTAAAGTGCTTGATAACACTATGATGTCAACTTGCTTAGGTTGTGCAAGTCTGTTTAACTCTAGTAGAGATAAGCTGCTGTGCTGTCATATCATGTTACACCCCCGATAATCATTAAGATATTAGAGTGAAGAAAACCTGTTTATGCTAATACATACATAATATGAATACTTAAATCCACTATAATATTACTTATTGATTTCTCATCTCTAGCATTACAAATTCTGAAGATCCTTTTAGGTATATATTCTTTAAGGCCTCCTTCCCACGAACGGATTTCCGCCGCGTAATTCGCGGCGAAAATCCGCTGCGTTGCCCGCAGCTATTAGGTTCTATTGAACCTAATAGCACAATGCTCACGATGCGTAATTCCAGCGCGGAATTACGCACCGCGATTTCTCCCGTCCTCACCCGCAGCATGCTCTATTTTCTGCGGGTGAGGACGGGCTGTACGCACTGACGGCTTCCATTGCAGTCAATGGAAGCCGTCCGTTCACGCTATCTCCCGCTGTAACCAGCGGGAGATAGCGTGAAAAAACGCTTTCCCGCCCACCGCTGCGCGTCATATGACGCCAAATGACGCGGCCGGCCGCGTCACGTGACACGGCCGGCCGTGCACGTGACACGGCCGGTGACGCGGCGGTGGTGGGCGGTGACGGGCGGTGACGCGGCGGTGGTGGGCGGGGAAGCGATTTCACGCTATCTCCCGCAGGTAAGTATAGGGGCTCTGGGGGGCGCCGTGACGGGCTTCACTGCGTAATATTACGCGGCGGACCCCGTCACGCTCGTGGGAAGGAGGCCTAACACAGTAGATAATAATTTTCAATGTTTCCTATAAAGTGCTGCCACAGGCGGGGCTTAATAGGCATCCATGTGTGGGAGCCCCATGAGCCTCCACTACGCTACAAGTTGCCATGCTAAACCATCAACCCCTTGTGATTGCATCCCAGGGAGGGCTGATGTGATGCTGAAGGCCCCTCCTTTATCCGGCTGTTTAGATGCTGTGTCCAAAGCTTACTGCAAATATAGTTAACATCCATGATGGACGCTAACTCCGATCGTGGCAGTTGCCAGGGGCAGTCAGAATAAGCTGATAGCCACCAGGTATGGAGCAGAATCTTCTCCCAAGCATGCTCCAAACAACCTTCCTGACCACACAATGGTCCTGTTGGGGAAACATTAAAAAGTTTCCTGACATAGCCCAATTGTCAGTGTTATTTTACCAGTATTTTTCCTTACGGCCTCTGCAGCAGAATGTGCTCGTAGACTAAACGAATAAGAAAAAGCTTCTATTTCTAAATTGGGAAATAGCGGCGCAATCTGATGGCCAATTAGGAAAGGGGTTGCCTGCAGTCTCCTTTTTCATCATTCAGACACTTTTCTGCTCACGAGGAAAACTGTTCATAACAGGGTCATGGAGATAGTAGAAATGTACCAGATCCGTCTTAAATAAAGTCTCACCCTCTATTAAAAACTGGAGCTGTGAAGCCAGACTTCCAACACTTTCATGAATGTATAAGTAGTTAATATTTTTTAAGTGTATGTATGTTAATGGAATATTTCCCATTGGCGGGCTGTCGAATCCGACCGGTGTTCTATTAAGACCAGCTTGATTCCAGTGCCGCCATCATTCATGTGCACTAGATTTGAACACTGGAACACGACTAAATTTTCTTTTTTTGTTTGGCCTTAGGAGCAAGAACTGAACGCACGCACACGGGCTCTACAAGCAGCATCTGCTTCCTGCTCTTTTCGCCCGAACGGTTTTGATGACAATGATCCACCTGGGAGCTGCGGTCCTACCGGAGGCGGTGGAGAAGGAGGGTTCAGCACCATTGGCAGACTTGTCTTTTGAATAAAGTCAAATTGTCTATCTATTGTCCAATATGCACTAATGACAAAACCACACTGGCCGATGAGACTGTGTAGCCCTACCTGACTGTGACATATCACATTTTACTACAACCAATCGACAGAATTGATGGGCAGCTTCTTGTTTCTATTTGCAAGAATCATGTACACTTGAATGGATATGCATCAATGTGTTCTCTTTAAGAAAATAAGCTGCCTATATATATATATATACAGTTCTTCTATACAATTGTACAAGTGTAGCAATCTGTAGAACTGGGTTATTTTTTTTTCACTACTCATTGTTTTGTGTTACATTTTTTTTCCTGAGATACTGAAAGCTTTATGGAGCATCCTATGCCGAAAGCAATAATGGTTTGCATTTTGATCCAGTTCAGGGTATTTTCCACTAACTATCATAAAGCATCAGAGAGAATATGTACATAAATCTGTGAAATCACTTTTTATGAAAATGCATGATCTTCTACAAACTTTTTTTTTTTTTTTAATCTAGAAAACAAAATGCTAACTTTATAGTATTTCTAAATTGTTTTCAGAATTTTTAAAATTCTACTTCAGGGAGTACATCTGCTGTGTAAATGAGGGAAAGTTCTGTATGTGCCTTGCAGTACTGTAAATCTAAATGAGATTCCTTTTGGATTGTCTTGTGTGATAAGTATTCTATATTGTTAATTATATGACTTGCGGCTTAAAGTTACTTTATTGCTGAAGTAAATCAGTGGTTCCATAATTATTGTTACAGTCTTGCTGTGATGTCTAGAAAAATCCTTTTTGTTCTCTGTAATGAATAGTAATGTGCATATGCTTATCACTATATCAGAAGTGCGGTAGTAGGGCGAAGTGGGTAAGGTGGATGCCCAGTGATATGAAGAGTTTATTGGTACCTTTGGTTATTTTCTAGTGTGACTCCACTCACCAGATATACACGGGGGGAAAAAAGTATTTAGTCAGATACCAATTGTACAAGTTCTTCCACTTAAAAAGATGAGAGGCCTGTAATTGACATAGGTAGACCTCAACTATGAGAGACAACATGAGAAAACACATCCAGAAAACCACATTGCCTGATTAACCAATTTATTTGCAAATTATGGTAAAAAATAAGTATTCAATAACAAAAGTTCATGTCAATACTTTGTTATATATACTTTACTGACAATGACAGAGGTCAAACGTTTTCTGTAAGTTCTCACAAAGTTGGCACACACTGTTTTTGATATGTTGGCCCATTCCTCCATGCAGATCTCCTCAAGAGCAGTGATGTTTGGGGGCTTTCGCTGGGCAACACGGACTTTCAACTCCCTCCAAAGGATTTCTATAGGGTTGAGATCTGTAGACTGGCTAGGCTACTCCAGGACCTTTAAAATGCTTCTTACGAAGCCACTCCTTCGTTGCCCTGGCGGTGTGCTTGGGATCATTGTCATGCTGAAAGACCCAGCCACATTTCATTTTCAGTGCCCTTGCTGATGGAAGGAGGTTTGCACATAAAATCTCACGAGACATGGGCCCATTCATTCTTTCATGTATACAGATCAGTCGTCCTGGTCTCTTTGCAGAGAAACAGCCCCAAAGCATGATGTTGCCACCCCCATGCTTCACAGTAGGTATGATGTTCTTTGGATGCAACTCAGTATTCTTTCTCCTCCAAACACGACGAGTTGTGTTTCTGCCAAACAGTTCTACTTTGGTTTCATCTGACCATATGACATTCTCACAATACTCTTCTGGATCATCCAAATGCTATCTAGCAAACTTCAGTCGGCCCCGGACATGTACTGGCTTAAGCAGGAGGACACGTCTGGCACTGCAGGATCTGAGTCCCTGGCGACGTAGTGTGTTACTGATGGTAGTCTTTGTTACGTTGGTCCCAGCTCTCTGCAGGTCATTCACTAGGTTCCCCCGTGTGGTTCTGGGATTTTTGCTCACCGTTCTTGTGATCATTTTGACCCCACGGGGTGAGATGATTTTGCGTGGAGCCCCAGATCGAGGGAGATTATCAGTGGTCTTGTATCTCTTCCATTTTCTAATTATTGCTCCCACAGTTAATTTCTTCACACCAAGCTGCTTGCCTATTGCAGAATTAGGCTTCCCAGTCTGGTGTAGGGCTACAATTTTGTTTCTGGTGTCCTTTTGACAGCTCTTTGGACTTCACCATAGTGGAGTTTGGAGTGTGACTGCTTGAGGTTGTGGACAGGTGTCTTATATACTGATAACAAGTTCAAACAGATGCCATTACTACAGGTAATGAGTGGAGGGTAGAGGAGCCTCTTAAAGAAGTTGTTACAGGTCTGTGAGACCCAGAAATCTTGCTTGTTTATAGGTGACCAAATACTTATTTTCCACCATAATTTGCAAATAAATTCGTTAAAAATCAGACTGTGATTTTCTGGATGTGTTTTCTCATGTCTCTCATAGTGGAGGTCTACCTATGATGTTAATTTCAGGCCTCTCATCTTTTTAAGTGCGAGAACTTGTACAATTGGTATCTGACTAAATACTTTTTTCCTCACTGTAAGCTGATTTGTGGGCCACGTGCGACATGCAAATTAGGGTAGCGCCATGTGATGGACATTTCCGTTGTATTCCATTCACATGCAGGTCTGAATACTGTCATTTTTGGCGACTGTGCACAAATGGAAAAACACGCTTGCTTGTTTTCTCCCATAAAACCGTTCCACACCTGTCCAGGTTGTATGTTATATTGCAGCTCAATCCTGTACATTTCGGAGGAACTGTAACAGCAGACACAACCCATGGACAGGTTTACTGCGGGTTTTAGAATATTGTAAACCTGGTTTTTTTTTTTTTTTGGTTTTTTTTCTAATTTGGTACAATCCGTTTTAACAGCTCCTTGACACCGGCCAGTATTTGCACATGCAATGTGCAGAGAACAAAACTCATTGAATTCGATATGTTCATTCACATTTCTGTATTTTGCACGCACCTTTTGCTTGTGAAATTAGAAAAAGACACATCTGCAACTCATTAGACAAATTAGCCATTTCAAGGGGTGCGGGTTTTTTTTTTTTTCTGCAGGTGGAAAAAGTTCAGTAAAATACACCGATATGTGTGCAAAAAAGTATAGTTCATTCTGCAAATGCACATATGCCTGTGTGAAGGAGCCCTTGGGCTGTGTGTACCCCATGTTCAGGTGAAGACCTGCAGTGTTTACACTGGGAAAATCGTAACCATAGACCCCCATTCAAATGGAGGCTAAAATACTGGCCTGTTGGTGCCAGTCAGGGTGGCATGTCGGCATACTTGGACGCGGGGGGGGGCGCGCCGCCGCCTAATGTGTGAATTGGTATATTGAGTACTATGGGTCTGCATGCTGCCAGTCTAGTCAGCTGTAGTCTCGGAGAGCACACAAACTGAAAATACTCCTGTGAATTGGCTCTAAGCTGTGTGTATGCCTCAACTGTACCACATGCAGAGGTGCAGCAACAAGGTTCTTAATATGCAGTAAATCATAGGCTGATCACACGTCTGTGGGTAGCCTTAGCTTAGGCTACCCACAGACGTGTGTAGTACAATGGCTGCAGTCTTAACTGGAGAAACATTTGTCACTATGCAGTTTAATGATGGTCTTAATGTTGTACTAGTATCCGACTCAGAGAGTTGGTGACTGTTGTAATTCGAACGTTTATGCTGTGAAAGGCCTGCATAATTGCAACCTAAGGTTATAACTACACCAAGACCTTTGTTATAGACTATTGTGATTATGCAATTTTTACTGCTGTAGAAGAGCATTCTGACTTTGGGTACAAGCTCAGCATATTGTACTTTGGGGTCTGTCAGTTTTTTGACTACCAACTGAATACACATGTAGATGCCCAATGCTATGAATAGTGTATTGGAACCTTTTTATAATTTTTCATTGTGACTTTACTCCCCAGATATAACCTGGTCTTTGAGCCACATGCTATATGCAAAATTAGGGTAGCACCCTCTGATGGACATTTCCCCTCTATGCCCACCGTCCGGTTGTATTCTTGCCCATTGCTTAAGAAATCATGCCCATTGAGTTCTTTGTGACGTCTCCAGCTCAACTTGTTGGAAACGTCATGTGTTCCAGCGTTGCCACACTAAGCAAGCAGGTGTGCTTAGGCTTTCCCAGCTCAGTCACACTGGAAAGGGACCATTGTGCTCTTCCTCTCATTGGGCATCTATGTGTGTTTTCAGTTGGTAACCCAAAAACTAGTGACAAACTTCTTTTGAAGAGAACCTTTCAGCGTCTAATGAGGACCAGAAACTAAGGGACTGCTGAATATAATATATAATTTTATTTATTTATTTGTAATAAAGGCTAGCCTGCCTCCCCCTTCCCTTGCTGCCCGCCCAAGCAGTCTGCTCTCAGTGGGTATATTGGTTCATCTTTTCAGTGTGTGTACACATACGGAGGACAGCAGACTTGTGAATATAGCTTTTTTTTTTTTTTTTAAGGCACCTTTCAGTAAACTTTTCTATAGGAAAAAAAGAGGAAGCCTGAGAAGAAAATGCATGACAAAAAAGCCAATAAACACTTGCTAAAAATGCATAAAAAGTGTTTTGCAAACAAACAGAAGTGTGTGTGTGTGAAGGAAGCCTTTGGAAAACTTTGGTGCACATCCATAGTTTCTGCTATGAAATATCTGATGTTTGATACTTCTAAACCTCAAGAGACAGTATTAGTAATAGAGAATGTGACAGAAGTAGAAAAATTTCAGGAATTCACTGGCTAAAAGCCACCTATTTTTAGCCTTGTGTATTCTGTGGTCAGTGCCTCTCTTACAGGAGGATTCCTGGGGATGTTAATGAGTGTTTTCTGTGGCATAGCAGAAAAATGTCCTTCTCTCGTTCTATCACTGTGAGTAAAACGGCAAATACATCCATCGCAAATAATGGGTTGTGTGTCCGTGCAAGTTTTGTGTGTCTCGCGACACACAATATTGTTGGATTTGAGCAGGATCTGCTCCTGATCAAATGTGTATAAGGGTAGATGAAGATTTTAGGTAAAAAGTAGGATAAATGTGGCCATTCATGTTCAGTAGTAGAAGGTTGATAGCTGAACATTTGAATGATAATCTGGTAAACAATCGTTCCGCTGAAGCGATATACATTTTAGTCCATGTTGTTGTTCAAACTGGCCATATATGGTCAATGACTGAGTAAAGGCCTAATGATGCTTTCGGGAATGTTCTTTCAAGGAATGATTTGTGGGTGAAAGCTTCTATAAGAATGAAAGGTCTTGAGTCTAACTATCGGACAAAAATGTTAAACACCACTGACTTCTTTCTACAGGATGACCGTTCAAGATCAGTCAGCTAACAATCATTTTGCTTGCAATTGTTCAGCTTTGTATAATTTGTATCGGTTATCTTCTTCTTTTTTTTTTTAAGATATGTTGCATTTCAACATGCCTTTGTTGCCCTAGAAAATATACCTGATTTGGGTGCAATTTTATATTGGACCCCTGTCCATGTGCCATTTTTTTTACATGAATAGCCCACATATTGACATGCATTTGCATGGCCTGGCTGCCACTGGGGGGGGGGGGGGACAAACACAATGGCCCCCTGAGGGGACAGGAAGCCTTTATCCCATCCCCACCACATAAAGCAGCACCATGGCAGAGTCTCCCTGGCCTGAGGGAACAGGTGAGAAGCGCACCTCAAAGGTCTGGAAACTGTGGCCTGAAACCTGCTGGGAGGACCTGCACTTTAATACTGGGAGAGGAAAACAGGCCCTGCTCCAACCCCCCACCATACAAAGCAGCATTACCTTGATAAAAATGCAGAGCATTGCCCTGAATTTTTTCACTTGCTTTCATTAGAGATTAAAAACCATTACACATATGTAACACTAGCTCTGGGCCTGATATCAGTGCACTGCTACCTCCTTGTGGCGGAATCTAGAAGGACATACAAAGCACAGAAAAGAAGGGAGGAAGTCCATAAAAGAAGGAATGCCCGACTACCCACCTTTCTAAAAGAGGACCGCGGTCTACCCAGAGGTGGGATGTCTCGTATTCCCGCTTTTTAACAAGCCTCTCCCTGCTGTGAGCAAGGGAGAGCAAAGTTTCTCTACTGTGGAGGACAAAGGTGTCTCTGCCTAATTAGGCAGAGACATGGACCAGCTGGGGAATTCCACCCCTCCACCTGACCTTAAACAGATCACACAAGTCAACTACTTCACGATATAAACAACATGGCCGAACTGACAACGGCCTGGCGCTCGAAAGCCAAGACAGAACACAAGTATTCCTGAACACGCCACAGCCCATTCAGACCCAAACACAAAGGCCAACCGAAATGTCAGATAACGGGTCAGATACCCAGTGACCCTAACCTGAGAGGCCCAATAAAACAAAAGCATGATCAATAAAACGCTAAGGATATGCACTAATTAATAAGCCAGAACAAATTCTTCACCATAACCCCCAAACGTCCAGGAAAGGCGGGCATGGACAAATTTGTTAAAAGACTGGACACGTCTAAAATATCTCAACAGGTCTGCCTGGGAGATTGAATTCCTCCAAGCATGACTAAAACCAAAAGTAAAAATGAAAAATCCTCCTTGAGATTTGCCCAAGACCCCCCACAGCCAAGTCAACAATCAGACCCGACTCAGGACCCAGTCCTAGAATATGACATCTCCATGCCACAGTCCAACTCAACCACCAGACTTGGGGGCCCTCCAAGCTACCTCAATAGCACAGAAAGTATCAAAAACTCTCATGCCCATGATGGATAATAGGTTGGAGGTACTACACACCTCTATCAATGCCGATCTAACTCTTATCACCTTGAACACACAAAAGATCACAGACCTAGAAAACAAATTAAACTCGCAAGAAATAATCTCCTACATGTAACACACCATAACTAGGTTCCACAAGAACAAACAGGCCTGCAGAGAAAAACTAGAGGACTTGGAAAATGGGGACCACAGAAACAACCTCAGATTTGTGGGCATCCTGGAGAATGTCACAGGAGAAGACCTAATAACCCTACTAACAGTAGACCTCCCTAGGGCCCTATCTCCAAAGACTATATCTGACAGATCGAGTTCAGAGCTTGTGCATAGAGATGGACACCCCCCCCTCATCTCATACCTCAACTCGGCAGTGAAAGAGACCATCCTACGTCAATACAGCCGCCAACAAAATCTGAAAGTCAGAGATTTGAGTCCTCATATTGCAAAACTTTTCATCATCGGTCACCCAGAAATGGAAAGCCTTAACTCCAGTTTGTCGCCACCTCCATGAGAGTTCCATAAGATTCCATCTACTATTACCAGCTAAATTGAGGGTGCAAGAAAATGGCTGAAAACTGTTGTTTGACGACCCTCAAGAGGCAGCCCAAAACTTCCACCTTGTAGCCAACAACTAAGCACAGCAAGCAACATATCCGAAGGCTCTGATACACTGCGGAGTGGTAGCCTACGGGTTTCACCACTCCACAGCGTGAACTTGAATTACCCCTCCCTATAAGGGGCTTTGTTTAACCATGTTTTCTGTTCTTTCCGTTTGCAAGTTGGACTTGACACCGCAATGCCTCTCTTCTCTGTTGACACCTGGACCTGATGCGTCAGCACGTGGGCCCCCTCAAGTGCCCCACCTGATCCTTTGCCGCTTGTTGGGCCAGTGAAGGAGAAAAGTACAACAAAACTACACAAGCCACACGATAAAAAACTCCCCGCTCTGTCAGACACAAACACTGAGACAAAATAAAAATACTTCACACCCGCACAAATTAAAGTAGTACCGTGGAACATGGCAGGCCTCAACACCCCAGTAAAAAGGACAAGAAGTCTTACACGTTTGAGGCACCTTCGCCCTGATATCATATACTTACAAAAGACACATTGAAAACATGATTCTGGGGCCCCACTAAAAGCCCCCTGGCTACACGCTTGCTACAGAGCAAATTATACATCTAAGAACAGAGGGGTAGCCATCCTTTTTTTTTTTTGCAAGGGTCTGACATTCTTGGTAGAGGACGAGTTGGCAGATATAGAAGGCAAATTGCTACTAATTAGGCTACGAATACATAACATAGACTACGCACTATTGAACTTCTATTCCCCTAATCAGGCAAACACCAGGTTTTTTTGCAAAACTAAATACTATAATGCTACAGAGCCAGCAACTTTTTCTGATACTGGGTTGAACCCTTAACACTACCACGCACCTATCGCTGTACAGGTCATTGTAAAATAACACCCATACTCAGGCTTCCATGGATGTACTCCACCTTATGGAGACACGATCACTGTAACCCCTGGTGCATAATGAATGCAGACTGCTACTCGGCACACCAGAGCTTTTCCAAGATAGACTGCTTCCTTTTATCTGTCTCACTCTTCGAGAAAATTATAGATGCCTCCATACTACCTATTGAGATATCAGATCATGCCCCAATCACCATATACTTCCAGGGCAGGGACACTCAGAGTAAAACAAAAATATGGTCCTTCCCGACATACTTATACCACTCAGGACTTTGGGAATTGACTTAAAACATGTTGGGCAAATTTTCTTGACGATAATATAGAACATGTAGAAAACACCGCCCTCTTCTGGGCAACATCAAAGATGGTCATGCATCATGCGAGGCTATATAATTAACTAGCTGATATACCCGTCTTTACTCGAGTTAATTTGGTACCAGTGTTTACGCGTTGTTTGCACCGCAAATTTTATGAAGTTGTGGTTACTTCAGAGGAGCCGAGGAAAAAAATATGTACCGTGTTTCACACAATGTCTTATTTTCCGGGGGGCTTATACTCACCTGGCCTGCGACATCTGGGTCCCCCGTGCTGCTGGTTACCAGCGCTGTGGCAGGCTGCCGTGCCCTCTGCGCTGACATATCACTTTCTGGTGACGGGGCTTTGATTACCCAGCCTCCAGCAAGCAAATGCTGTGATTGGATCACGAGCGCCACTGGCTCAGCCAATGTGATGTCATTCATTGAATTGCTGTGAATAATCAAGTGCCAGCTCTGATTGGCTGGCGTTTGATCCAATCACAGCACTCGCTTGCTGGACATGGGGTATTTAAAGCCCCGTCACCAGAAAGAGAGTGATATGTCAGCGCAGAGGACACAGCAGTCTGCCGCAGCGCCGGAGATCAGCACGAGGGACTTGGACGCCGCCGGCTAGGTGAGTATTGATGTTTTTTTCCATGTAGTTTAGCTAGGGCTTATTTTTGGGGAGGGCTTATATTTCAAGCCTCCACCCGAATATCGTGGTAGGACTTATTTTTGGAGAAACACTGTATACATACAGAGGAGCATTAGATTCTCCTCAGACTGTATATACTGATTTCCTCTGCAGAATGTGCCACCCCTCCCACTCTCTTAACTTTTCACCCTTAAAAGTAATGCCCCTTTTTATTCAAATTTACACCCAGACTGGAGGATGCAGCCCCTTCTAAGCCTTAAAGGTATTCTCCATCCCTGCAGTCAATGACACCTTTGTTATGTACTTTACAGCCTTTCAGTATATGTACATAGAAGTCAGTTAGATTGTTCTCAGTATATACACACAGAAGTCAGTTAGAATCTACTTTGTATATACACACAGAGGTGAGGTAGATTCTCTGAATAAACAAGTTGCGACCCCTTTACTTTTTCCTATTTACGGCCTAAAAATTGTCATGTCAAATTTCAAGTTTGTGCGGTACAGATGTGTATTAGTTACGTTGCATTACATAGGGGGGGTCACTTACTTTTACACTTAGAATTGAATAATTAAGTTGTGACCTCTTTACACTTCCTATATAGGATCTAAAAAAAGGTCATGCCAGACTTCCAGTTTGGACGACAATAGGAAGTTAGAGAATTAGATTAGGTACATTGTATAGGGGGTCACTTCCTTTTGTGCTTAGAATTGAATAATCAAGTTGTGACCGTTTTACTTTTCCTATTTAGGATCCAAACAAAGGTTGTGCCAAATTTCAAGTTTGTACGATACTGAGAAGTTAGAGAATTAGAAATAGGCACATTACGTAGAGGTTCACTTATTTTTTTTCTCTAAGAATTGAATGATCAAGTTGACTCCTTTTCCTATTTAGGAGCTAAAGAATGGTCATGCCAAATTTCAGGGTTTTGTGTAGTACAGATGTGTATTAGTTACATTACATAGGGGGTCACTTACTCTTGCGCTTAGAATTGAATAATCAAGTTGCAACTCCTTTTCCTATTTAGGATCTAAAGAAAGCTCATGCCAAATTTCAAGTTTCTACTACATCGGGAAGTTAGAGATTTATATTAGGTACATTACATAGGGAGTCACTTACTTTTGCGCTTAGCCTGGGTTCACACGGGATGGAATTGCAGAATTTCCGTGCAGAATGTCTGCACGGCAATTCTGCCCGTGGCTCCTAATCCCGGGATTAGCCAGCCAAGTGGACAAGATTTTGCAAAATTCTTCACACACTGCAGCCAATTCGTTGTGGCCAAGCTCCGCGGAAACTGACATGTGGTGCAGAAAACGAAGACGCGGCATGTTAATTATTTTTTCATTTCCGCAGCGGTTTCCTCTATATGGGGAGAGATGGCCGCAGTGGAAATGCAGGTGCCGAAGCCTCTTCAAAACCCGCGGCTGCAGATTTTGAAGCTGTGCTTATCCCGCGGAAGTCTCACGGTTTTCCGGTGCAGTCATTCCGCTAGATTTCTGTCCCATGTGACCCCAGCCTTAGAATTGAATAATCAAGTTGCGACCCCTTTACTTTTCCTATTTAGGATCTAAAAAACGGTTGTGCCAAATTTCAAGTTTGTACAACATCGGGAAGTTATAGAATTAGTGGCAAGTGAGTGAGTTAGTGAGGGCTTTCACCTTTATATAAATATATATATATATAGTGTGGCAAGTTGGGGTTACTTTCCCCGGGATCTCCTGCTTATTTCCCCCTGCCCAGGGGTGGCAGCACCGCAATGATGTCCAGAAACAGGGTAAAGTCCAAATGCTGGTTCCTCCAGCATTTATTTCAGCATAGGTATTCAGTTTACAAATAGTCCAGCATATCATATGCAAAATGCAACTGCACACTGTTGTCCACCATACTGCTCACAGCAACGCACACCGCTTCTTCCAGCGGACCTTCCAGGAAGGTGACTTCGCCCCGACAGGCAATGAGCGAGGGGCCGACTACCCCCAGTCTGCTCCATGTTTCCAGGTCCCTCACAGACCAGCACCAGGTCTACATAGACCTCAGGCCCCACAGGCCTCAATGGACCTAAGCTCCACAGTTTGAAGGACACTGAGTTTGTGAGGGAGGGGAAATTTAAACTGTGTAGCCGCACCCTTGCAGGTGCAGGTTAACTAAATCGAACACAATGACTGTGCTCAGAGGCCCTCTACAGGCCACTCTTGCTACTGCACTGACACAATAGATAGATTATACCACATACAAGCAAAAATAAATAAGACAACAATTCTCTAAGCTGCAACATAACTTAATGGTAGCACAAAAAAACTATGCGCATCCCCCATCTCAACAGAATACGAGGAGGTGCTGATAAGTCTTTGGCTTTACCCAGAAAGAAGCGAGATTGGAAGATAAAACTTTACAGTTATTCCACATGCTCTCCACTGATGTCAACACACTTCTTACATCGGTATTCCAAGTTCTGTAAGCCTTGCAAAAAGAAGGATTTCGGTTGTGCCTCAAACCAGTCATCCGTAGCAGCCATGGCATCAGAAATGGTGTGAAATTTCGTACCCTTGAGGTGTTTCTTCAGGTTTAGAAACAGATGCTAGTCGGAGGGAGCTAGATCTGTTGAATAAGGTGGGTGGTCAACCAGCTGGAAGCCTAGCTCCATCAGTTTTGCCATGCAGTGTGAGCAGAGGTGTTGTCTTGCAGGAACAAGATTCCTTTGAACAGCTTGCCGCACCTTTTGGCCTTCAGAGCCTCCTTCAATTGGTCCAAAAGTTCAATGTAATACCTTGCATTGATGATGGAACCATTTTGAAGGTAGTCCACTAGCAGCACGCCCTCCTTATCCCAGAACACAGACGCCGTCACCTTAGTGGCTGATTTTTGCACCCTGAACTTCTTTGGGCGAGGAGAACCATTGTGCCTCCACTCTTTTGACTGCTCCTTGGTTTCAGGGTCATACAAATAAATCCAGGTCTCTTCCATAGTTGATCTAGGAAGTTCTTATCAGTCCGGAAACACCGACAAATGGACCGAGAAGTTTTCACTCGCATGCTTTTCTGATCTGTTGTCAAACATTTGGGGACCCACTTTGCAGATAGCTTCTTCATGTTCTAATGTTCATGGATAATGACATAAACACGCTCACAAGAAATCCCCATGATGTCTGCTATTCCTTTAGCTGAAATTTGCTGATTCTCCAGTATAAGGTCGTGCTCAGCATCGATGATCTCCAGAACAACAACCTCTCGGTCGTCCAGGACGTTCTCAAGGTTTTGGCATTTGTTCTGGGATCATTTAGGGATAATATGGGGTCACTTTAAGATTGTGTGCTTTTTAGGTGAGCTAAAATATGGCCCGGTCTATTAGCATGTTGGTAGAATTTATTTTGGTCCATTTATGTAAGCCAAAGGGCCTGACTCTGGACGTAAGAGTCTAAGATTTGCTTTGTTTGATTAAAGGCATTTTTACGAGGGTCTACTGATAAGTCTTTGGTTTTGTGTTCTTTTTTTGTTTCTATGGTAGCAAATGTTACATCACATGAAAGCCTTATGTGTCTAATATATGTTTTCAAAATTTTATGTTTGTAGCTTATTGCAACAGTGATCTAGGCACACGGGAAAACAAAATGGTGGAGTCTAAGGCGATATTCACAGCAAATGAGAGAAGAGGAGTGATAAAATTCTTGTTTCTGCAAGGAAAGTCCGCGAAGGGTATTCATGGTGATATGTCGCAGATGTTGGCGGATCAATGCCCTTCATATTCTACAGTTAAGAACTGGGTTGCCAAATTTAAAACGGGCCAGTTCAGCACCAATGATGAGGAACATCCTGGCAGACCGAGAGAGGTTGTTGTTCCGGAGATCGTCGATGCTGTGCATGACCTCATACTGGAGAATCAGCGAATTTCAGCTAAAGGAATAGCAGACATCATGGGGATTTCTTGTGAACGTGTTTGTGTCATTATCCATGAACATTTGAACATGAAGAAGTTATCTGCAAAGTGGGTCCCCAAATGTTTGACAACAGATCAGAAAAGCTTGCGAGTGAAAACTTCCCGGTCCATTTGTCGGTGTTTCCGGACTGATAAGAACTTCCAGGATCAACTGGTTACTATGGAAGAGACCTGGATTTATTTGTATAACCTTGAAACCAAGGAGCAGTCAAAAGAGTGGAGGCACAGTGGTTCTCCTCGCTCAAAGAAGTACAGCGTCCAAAAATCAGCCACTAAGGTAATGGCGTCTGTGTTCTGGGATAAGGAGGGTGGGTTGCTAGTGGACTATGGTTCCATCATCAATGCAAGGTATTACATTGAACTTTTGGACCAATTGAAGGCAGCTCTGAAGGCCAAAAGGTGCGGCAAGCTGTTCAAAGGAATCTTGTTCCTGCAAGACAATGCCTCAGCTCACACTGCACAGCAAAACTGGTGGGGCTAGGCTTCCAGCTGGTTGACCACCCACCTTATTCACCAGATCTAGGTCCCTCCAACTATCATCTGTTTCCAAACCTGAAGAAACACCTCCAGGGTACCAAATTTCAGACCATTTCTGATGCCATGGCTGCTACGGATGACTGGTTTGAGGCACAACCGAAATCCTTCCTTTTGCAAGGCTTACAAAACTTATAAGAAGTGTGTTGACATCAGTGGAGAGCATGTGGAATAAATGTAAAGTTTCATCTTCCTATCTCGTTTCTTTCTGGGTAAAGCCAAAGACTTATCGGCACCTACTCGTAAACCTCCCTAACATAAGAACGTATAACATAGCAATTACAATTACAAATCCAAGTTCAGCAGCCCCACTTGACCCTACTTGGGCAATTTTTGGCTATATAAACCTGGACAAATTAAATTGTTTACCAGGAAGCTGGAAGCTCCTACACATGGTGACTATGACCGGGGTCAAAACGGTCCTACAGACTTGATTGATGCAGCTTCCCCTCCCTTTCAGTTGTTCCTGGACAAGCTCTCCTTCCTTATGTGGATGGACTGGGTTGAGGCTTCTCTTCAAAAGGAGGCACAGGTTGAAAAGTTCTTTGAAATTCTTGAAAGCTTTATTGATATTCTACTAAATCGAGTGAAGAGGGCCATAGATGAATCCTTCAGAATGTCCACATGGTATAAGGAGAGATCTCTATTGGGTACCCACAATCCAGGGGGTGTGACAGGACATAGGGAGTGCAATGGGGACTAGGACATAGACGCATAACTGGGAGATACAACCCAGGATAACCTGAGAATAACAGAGAGAGGAGAGGCTCAAGTAATCAAACCACTAACAAGTAAGTTGTCAACTTGGTTTATTGTTAAACTTATTGCTAAAATGGGTCAAATGTTTAGACCCTAAATTTGTTCTCCTCCGCCTCCCTCTTTTTTCTTTTCTCCATTTCCTCCATTCATCCCCACTGTCGACCCGACCCCTCCATACCATACAGGTTGGAAAACCACGAAATACATAGTAACAGAATAACATATACACTTTGGACACTTCTATGTCATAGTTCCTCAGAATGTAATTACTTCTACAGCTTGCCATAATCTGAGCTGAGTAGTCCAGTGGGTGGTCCTATCAGTGATTGACAGCCTTCCTTTTATGTGCAGTCATTCAGAAACAGCTGCCAATCACTGATGGCTCCACCTATTGGACTACTCAGCTCAGAATGTGCAGAGATATAAATGAATAAAATACAAGTTCTACTGAATCTTTACCCATAAAACTATATATCAATCTGTTCAGCTCCTCCTGCTCTATAATATGATGCCTGCAGTTTGGACAACATGTACAAACCGACAGATTCCCTTTAAGGATACGATTAAACGTAGTGGAAATTCCACAGCATTTCCGCATCCAAAACTGAGTCAAAATCCACCCGAAAATTACATCACATGACCAGCAGCACTGCGCTCCTTACCGGGTCCTGGGGAGCACTGATAGTGTGAAGACCTCAGAGGTGTGGAGAGCAGTGTATCTTCTGAATTCAGATATACAGCGGATTTTGTCTGTTTTGGATGTGGGAATGCTGTGGAATTTGCCAAAGAATTTTCCGCTACATGTAAACTTATCCTAAGTAATGCAAATACAGAGAAAGTAAATTACATCCAGTAGAGCTTGACAGGTTCAGCATCTTCCAAGAAGCCCCCATCACCAAGGATTACTGTGGAATGAAATGATCCCAGTTGAAACACATTTTAGTTAAATTGAGCATAGATCTATGATGATTTTCTGTCATTTGTCTTCATATCACACTTGGGAAACCTCTTTATACCCAGAATAAAATGCTAGCAATAAATGATAGCAATATTGTGCTGTAATCCGGTATGAAAAGAGACAAGGCTAATAGTGCGATATTACAGCTAGGATTGATGGATAAAGGAGGCATTTTTCCTCTTCTGTACGTCTATTTCAGCAAAAGAAATTTACTTTGCATTACTTCAATCATGTGAGTTTATTGGTTGGAATAGGCAGCAGAAGTTATCGTTTTATCTGAGTAATAGACGCAGCACATCAAAGCCTGCATACACAATAGATTGAAACAAAAATGTAGATACTAGGGGTGTGTTGTTATTATGCATCACTCGGTATTCCATAATTACGTATATGTTCTTACACTTATGTCGGAGAGTAATAATAATAATCATCTAGCAACTCTGCTTACTTTTGACTTGCTAGTAGAATGCTTTAAAGCAAACTTTTAGCAAACTTTCGATATGTTAGAGCAACATGTCAAAAGTTTTATTAACAGTTATTTAACAAAGAAAATAAGATGGCAAGAAAATACACGATGCAAAAAGATTTTGAAGAGGAAGGTGGTAAACAGTATGTAAGTACAAAGAATGCTGAAATCTATTTCCAAGTGTTAACAACATGTAATATTCATACTATCAACTGTACTGACGACTTTTACTTTGCCACATAGCCAACTGGAAGGGAACTCCTATGTCTGTAAAGAGCCAGGAAGTATGGATGAACATGCCCTGATTCATGTAGGTTGTCAGGAGGATGTCCTGCTTACATCAATGCTTCAGTGTCTCCTGTATATTTAAAGGTGTGGAATTCCCTCAAGGCACTGCATTCCATACAATCCAATCTCAGTAGGACTTGTTGGGTGATGATCACATAAACTAAAAACAATTACTCCCCTCCTTGGGTGTGCAAACTATTGTCATGCTGACAAATGACCAGTCTTCAATTACCCCTAGTCTTTATTTTGTCTCTAACTAGCCAAGATAAGGTTTACCAAATAATTGCACCCGGTGAAATAACTTCACTTCCAGCCTGTTTTTGATTCTCTTTTGAGAAGTGAATTGAAATTCAAGACAGAAGTTGTATAACGTTTTAGGTATCTTCGGTGCATATATGTTTGAATTAAAAAAAAGAAAACGTATTCAAACCTATTGCCGGACTTACTCACGGACTTTAATTTTTTAAACGTAGTTCAAAAGTTTGACTAAAGCCCTATTTGGGGGATTGTGAAGGCAGAGCCAGGGTAACCCAAGGACTAAATCAACTGAAAGGCTCTCAATCACAGGAAAGGAACACACCTCTGAATGTAGCGCCTATACAGAAAAAAACTAGTTCAGGAGTCCTCGTAGTGATTAACCCCACAGACAACATAGTGGAATCAATACCCGAGACCCGGAGTGGAGGATTCAACGGTAAAAGACATGCAGTCATAGACTTGAGACTTGACAAATTCAAAATTAATGAAGTTCGCGGCAGCCCCCGAATCAACAAAGGCCCGACCGTTGAGGTGATGAGCATTATAAGAAATAGAGAACAGCACAAACAATTTGGAACATTCCGGAAGTACCTGAGCTCATAGGTGATCCCTCTGGACATTGCCTAGGAGCGGACGTTTTCCGGGGGCTGTTTCTTGAGGCAGTTGGCGACCCGATGACCTGGACCTGCTAAAGGCATAATCAGTTTCTGAGCCGGAATTCCTTGCATTCCTGTGGGGACATAGAGCCCATTTCCATTAACTCAACTTTGTCGGTAGCGGATGACATAGATGGATTCTCGGACAGGGTCACGGGCAGTTCGGTCCAAGTCTTCTGTCGGGCCCTAAGATGACGGTCGGCTTTTACCGCGATAGTCTTAGCCTGCTCTAACGTCTTTTACGGACTCAGACAAACCAGTTAGAAACAAATCCTTCAGAGCGCGGTCATTCCATCTTGACTCCACACAAAACTGACAGAACTGGGAACAGAATTCTTCCGCGGGACATCTTCTCTGCCGAAGACTCAATAGCTTACTCATGGCATACCCTGTCCTAACTGGCTCTTTATAAATCTGCCCAAGGGCCGTAAAAAATGCATCTATGGATTGGCAGGACCGCAAGTCGGGAGGTAGCGAGAATGCCCAGTTTTGAGGGTCACCCCTCAAACATGACATAACAATGCCCACCCTCTGGTATTCAGAACCCGCTGAGAGGGGACGTTATTCGAAATACAACCTGCACTCTTCCTGGAAAGAGAAAAATGTCCTACAGTCACCAGAGAAAACGTCAGGTAGAGAGATCTTAGGTTCGACCCCCGACCCCGGGGCTGCAGCAGTCGTGACCGAAGTAATGGTAGTGGTCTGCTCCTGTTGCTAGAGCCGAGTAGACAGGTCTTGCACCATACCTGTCAAGACTTGCACTTGATTGGCAAGAGCAGTGAGAGCCTCCATATCAGAGGTCAAGCGGGAAGGTCGAAATGGGTACCCAGCAGCAATAAGGGCCAGTGTTTCTGTTAGGACTGGCAGGTGCAGATGGACAGAGGTTCCCTACGCCAGCCCTCTCCCATGTCCCTACCTATTTGCCCCCCTGGGCTAGGCCCCAGGGCAACAACTGGGCAACGGTCCCTGCACTGCACTAGTGACAGAGTCCCCAAGAAGGAGGGACAGGGAGCCCCAGCAGGTGAGCACCAAGTAGCTGACTAGAAGCAACAACTGAGTAGACCAGAGAGTAGTCAAGAAACAAGCAGGGTCCAACCAGAAGACACGTGCGGAGTACAAGAGGGCAAAACAGAGGCAAACAGAGGCCGAAGTCAAAACACACAGAAAGTCAATTCA
This sequence comes from Eleutherodactylus coqui, assembly GCF_035609145.1. Lineage (NCBI taxonomy): Eukaryota > Metazoa > Chordata > Amphibia > Anura > Eleutherodactylidae > Eleutherodactylus > Eleutherodactylus coqui. The sequence continues at coordinate 131,296,280 of NC_089843.1, read as the reverse complement.
ATAATAGCAGGTGTAGGCAGACAAGGCTAAACCAAACATTGGCAACCAGAGTCTGGGCCAGCAAGGTGTGATAGACATGATGATTATTTATAAAATGTCTATCGTTTAATATAACCCAAATGTATTTTGTTGTTGTAATGACTTTTAACTCTGGAGTTTGATCGACACACAATCTAATCATAGTATTTAGTAGACAATGGGATGGTGAAGGATGTCTGATCTAATGTTGACTAAGTACATAGAAATTGCACAAGAAACCTCTAAGAGTTAAGGGCTATAGTGTTATGTGTATATCCTGTGTGTTTACTTAGCCCCCTTCCACTCTTCAAACACAAGCTAGTTGACAAATCATTTGTCAACTACACAGAATTCCTTAAGGCTGTCTGCATGCTAAAGAATACAAAGTCCATACCTTGGCGGACGTGAGGACGGGAGGGTAGGGAGGCGGGAGACTCTGTATAATCTAGCGAATGAGAATCTTATATGTTACTGATGTAATCTGTTGCACGCCCATTGAAGGGCGGTTGTCATGTGTTATAATAAAAAGCCTGAGCCTCTACACATTGTAGAGACTCTCCCGGTCTTAGACCAGCATTTGTGTCTGATTCTGGTCGATGTGTGCACACGATACTCAATTCGGAAAGCGACAAAATACCCCAAAGCCTGCTGGAGAAATCATATTCCAGATCAGTGGCGTCTCCTGGGTGGACCGAGTTAAGAGATTTTGATTTCTTTCATTCTGGAAAAATACAGAGATCGGCGGATGGCACGCAGAACTCAGGGGCCCGAAAATCTACAGAACACGGTAAGATTGCTTTATGTAAATCTACCGATGTGATCTGGGTTCTGACTGCTTTTCTGCCTGTTCCTGATCCAGAGTGATAAATCAATGAAAGGCAGGTAATATAGTTCTTTCTTACTCGGAAAAGACCACCGTTTTAACCTGCTTAAGGGGTATTTTGTATGCTGTGTCTGTTATGTCTGAGACGGTTAAAAAATTGTGTATACAAGACCAAGAGATAAATTCTGTGAGGGTTAATGTGTCGGGAGGGCGGACTCGGCTGTTTAAGTCTGAGGGAACACGCCAGTGACACGTGCTCCTAGGTAAAACTAGTGTGAGGTTAGGAAGATTTATGATACGTATACTTAACTTTATGATTGAGCGTGTTATGTTCTCATATGTGGAAAGGTATATACGTATGAAGTATAGTCGTGCTTTGTGACGGCTGATTTCTCCAGAATATTATTGAGGTTTTGGTCATTGAAAATAATCGTCAGTCTCTGTGTATAGCTAAATGTCCTGTCTAGGACGTGTACAGGAAGTGCTCTTCGGGATTGCTAGTAGACCTTGGGTTGATATAAAGGTAGATGAGCTTTATACCTTGGGTTGATATAAAGGTGGATGAGATATATATATATATATATACCTTGAGCCGTTGTGGGTATTCTCCAGTAATCCCGTCTGTCTGGTATTATAGAAAGAATGTGCAGTGTTTATTGTTGGGGGGAGGGCTGCTGATAAGAGTGAGCTGAAAGCTTTTTCCAATTAACCCTTTCTGTTTACTTTGTCGTTCCCTGTGTTTTGTAGAATTAATGTGCATTATAATTCTGAGTGGGAAAGAGGTTATATGGAAAGGATTTGAAGAAAGCAGATTTTACAAGAGAAACAGTACTGTGTGCAGAAACTTTGAATAGAATAGAATAAGCAGGTAGCATAGAGTTGAGCAAAGTGAGCAAGGACAAAGGTCATAGAGCTTGTGATTTGGTTACTGAACAATGGGAAAGGATCAGGAAAAGTTGCAGAAAGAAATGCCAGGTTATAGACAGATAAGATAGATTGTAGAAAGTTTTCAGAAGATGAGCAGGAAGCCTAGCAGAAAGAAATGTGTTTTTAGATTGCTAGAAGGAGGTATAATGTAGTTAAGAGATTGAAGAGGGGAAAGCATGTAGGGGGGGTATGTGTATTGCTTATGAACAATGTAATGTCTTTGTGTTGACTGCGGCCCCTCCCTGTAATGGCGGCCGTGCTTGCAATGTTTACAATCCAACATAGTGTGACTCTGCAGTAAATGTAGTGAGGCCTGCCCCCACCCTGAAGTTACTTCCCCCCATGTGCTCACTTTCAGGGTGTGTGATGTTACTTCCGGTCCCTCCCCATCCGGGACAGGACCTGGCCCCGCCCTTTCCTCCTCCAGCGGCCATCTTGCCTCACCTGGAAGTGCTGCTACTCAGCAGCCATTTTGCCTCACCTGGGAGTGCTGCTGCCCCTGGCCCCGCCCGTTCCTCCGGCAGCCATTTTGCCTCACTTGGGAGATTTGTAGCCCCGCCCATTTCTGCCTCTGGCGGCCATTTTGCTGCATTTGGGAAGCCTATATTTCCCAATGCCACTGTATCCAGTGCTAACATCATGATTGTCTGAACAAAGGTTTTGTTTGACCAGACTTTGTTGCGCTCCAAGATGTGGCCACTTTGGATGTGTGATAAGTTCAGGGAAACAAACCTTTGTGGAGATGCAGCTTGGGACATAGTAGATGACTAAGCTGGTTTATAGTGCATGGAAGATTGGAGTTGATGCATGGGGGGCAGAGGCTGGGAATACATGACAGGGGACGCTCTCTCATGTTCCCAGGGGCTCTGTTTTCCACTGCCCGCTTCTCCAATGGATGCTCAGACAGATGATGTTACGGAAGGCTCCTACAGATGAAATAATTTCCCTATAGTCACCCAGCAAACTCTTTCATGCAATTTGGTGAAGTAATTTTACTTTTTATGTGAAGAAAGAGGGACTGAATTGCCCAGAGTAGGATGTTAATTCATCCGTATTCTTTAGTTTTTCTTTAAGTCTTTTGTATATTCTAGTGTCAGTTTACACTGAAGCTATAATTATATTCCGACAGCAGAGTAAAAGCTAAACGCTGGCCATACCCTGAAATACTATTACACTGGGTGACGTAAAATTTTACTTGTGTTGCGCCCCCTTGTGTTAAAAAATGCTAACTGCGACCTGAAATAAAAAAAAAATTTTTTTTTAAGGAGATTTTCGCTCAGACTTCGCTGCATACAATGTCACCTTGACCTACAAAGTGCTTGTTTTTGTGCCTCTTGGTTTACTAGTTTGAACGCAATGACTCTTTTTCCATTGAGTATTGCGGTTCAAAAGGGGGGAGGCATAGGTGATCTGGGTCATAGATGATCTAGGTGTTGTAGATCAGCTATTGGGTTTGAAAAATAAATAAATGATTTTGTGCTACAAGATTCCGAGCCATGTGAAATAGAACATCAGAACGATTATTTAGTACTAATTCAGTAAGAAACTGCAGATATGCAAACAGTTATCAGAACCTCTGTTGATAATGCATATGTTGAGCTTTTTGCAGATGGTACCAGGGTGAGGACTGATGACTCCACATCGGATATGCAGTGGTCACACAACAAGATGTCCTAGAAGCAGGAGCTCTGCCTCCGCATGTCACAGTACAATAAGCGGAATGGAAGGCCCTCACTGAGGCGTGTAGAGTGGCGAGAGGTAAGACCGGCAATCCTTTACACTGACTCCTGGTATGCATTTGGCATAGCTCATGATTACGGCCCAATATGGAAGGCCAGACAGTTTTTACCTCAGCAGGACAACCAATTGAGAATGGTGCAACGGTACAGAGTCGCATGGAAGCCCTACTTCTACCTGACAAAGTTGAGAGTTCGCACCGATTCCTACACTGGAGAGACGACACCCTCGCTGACAGCGCAGCAAAGGCAGCGGCCCTCAAGCCGTGGAAGAAAGAAGAAAGATACTGACAGCATGAGTCAGTGGTAAAAAAACTTTGGACATTGACAAAAATTTGGACTTTGATATGCTAAAAGACTTTTACAGTTACCAGCCAGCAAGGAAGGAAAGAATAAATGGACTAATATGGGAGCAGCAGAAACAGGACAGCGTGTGGTGAACAGTCAACAGCACTTGCCCACCACAGTTCCTGTATCCCATGATGGCCCAGCTGATGGACGCAAAGACCCACCTAGTAAAGCAGTAATGACGACGACGCTTGAAAGAGGTTGGGCGACTTCTAGGTTCTCTGTAGCTGCTGCATCATTTGTCCGGTTTAGCATGATCTATGCCATGGGTAAGTCAGGGCAGAAGTAAATTTGCCACATCACACTTGCCGGGACCACTCTACCCATTTCAGGGATTGCAAATTGACTACGTTCAGCTCCCACTTGTTGGGAAGTATGACTACGTGCTTGTTGTTGTTGATGTCTTTGCAGGTTGGAGGCCGACCCTGTTACCAAGGTAAACAAGTAGGTAACCGCAAAGAAGCTCATGAACGAGGTAAACTGTGAATATGGGGTACCAGAGGTGATTCAGAGTCAGACAGAGGTATAAACTTCGCAGGTGAATGTAACATGTCATGTCTGCTCTGGGTGTATCCCAGGCCTTTTATATACTCTACCATCTTTAGAGTAGTGGAAAGGTGGAGAGACGTAGTGGCACGCTAAAAAGTAAGATACTTAAAAATGACGCCACTTTGGAAAGACTGTCCTCCAATAGCCTTATACAGTGTTAGATATGAACCCAGGGGGGATTATACATTATCTCCCTACGAGATTGTTTGGGCTAGCCCCAAGGCTAGGTCGTTACTATCCTCAGTGGTTACAATTACAATCTGATGTGTTGACTGAGTATGTGATTTCCGTTGTTAAAGAACTAACCAAAGCCTATGCACAGGTGTTCTCTTCCAGACTCAGAGGCAGACACTGGGACACATATCTTGCAGCCTGGGGATTGGGTGTGCGTCAAGAAGTTCCCCAGGAAGCACCCTCCTGAGCCCCGATTTGATGGCCCCTACCAGGTGCTTCTGACTACTGCCACAGCTGTGAAACTAGCCGAAAGACTTACATGGATCCACGCTTCATACTGTAAGAAAGCTTCAGATCCGGGAGACCAGTCTTAGTTGTGCCAAAGACATTACTCTGGTTAAGGCTAGTGAGAGAGGAGGGTGGCAACTGGAATCCTTAGTCGGAAGAATATGAGGGTATGGTTACCTTCTAGTATAACTCGTCCAATGCTCAAGTAGCTGCATATTCCTTCGACTATTGTACTGTGGTCCCGTGTCTAGGCGCAAGATCCCACCGCAGGCCAGATTTAGCTCAGTCCAGCTGGTTATATGACTTATATACCCGGGGAATACAATATGTTTGCGCCACTGATAACGTCTGGGGAGAAGACTGCCGTTATTGGGGATCAGTGGGATGGAACACAGGAACAGACTGGTCCTATAAACCGCGAAGTGCCTTAAATAAGAAAAATAAGAGCGGGAAATCCCTAATTAGTCGTATAACCCTCCTTGAGAATAATAAGGACAGCAGGTATTGGAAGGCTGAACTTAGTATGCTGCTTGGTTTTAATGCGGTTGTTACACTAACCATGGGAGATCCAAGCCCGGGGGACGGGGAGATTTATAGTCTGGGGACATACCGGTACGGAAGGACAGATCCCTTAGGGAAGTTTAAAATAAGGGATATGGTAGATGCAGCCGAATGGAAGCCTTCACTTAGTCCCGTGCCCATAATTAACCCCCTCCGCCGTAAGATAAAGACCTTGACGAACATGATGATCATAGCCGACCCTACCTTTGAGGACACCTTGACAGTAGCGACTGGCTACTCTGACCAGAATCTCTGGTTGGAGTTGATGAGGTACAATGCTAACAGGAGCAACAAGTCTAACTGTTGCGTGTGCGGTAGTGCCCGACTACACTCGGGGATGGTCCCCCTAAATCTCCCTGTAGATGCTGAAGAGTGGTTTATTAGTCTCTTCACGAACATTTCCGCTAATTTCACTGTCCGTGAGAAATGGAAGAAGGAATACTCTATAACTACTTAAGTGTTTGCACCGGAGAGAGTATTACTGACTACCCTGGAAACTACACCTGCCAGGCAAATAGGCAGGGTGGAGGGAGATTTTTGGGGAACTCACCAACGGGTATTGCTCCTCCTACAGTATGATAGGAGGGGAATAGATGCAGAATCAGGTCCAGTCCTTAGGAGACGTTTACTGGCTTTGTGGAGACATGAGGTAGAGGACCCGCCTGGAGGGTAATTGGACAGGGGAGTGTGCCTTAGTAAAGCCCTTATGCTCCTCCACATCCTGTCAGACACCAACGTTTCCCTTGTTTGAAAAAGATGAAGAGCCAGTTCCGATAATGCCAAACACATACGCTATCAAAGAAAAAGGAGAAATGTACTAGTACTGTGTCTGCCCCGATCTCCTAAGATGGATTGTCAGTGGAATTCCCATTTGCCTAGGGATAGTGCAGAAGACCTTAGGTTCCGGCGAGGGCACACCCTGTGGGGTGTTAACTTGTACAGATAGAGGGTATGGATGCCCGGAAATGAGCCCAGGGAATCCATGGCCTCCCTCTGAGGTAAGGTAGGGATCCCCCCCCTCCTAGGAGTAGGGACTTACGGGCAGTGGGAAAGCCCTGACGCAAGGGTGAGGCGACTTGGACGTGTTCACCATTAGGACTATCTCCAGGAGGGACATTGGTGTGGGTGAAGATTAGGGAGTCCCACACCGTGCGTACCTGTGCACGCTACTAGTATTGTAACATTATGCTAGAGCGAGAAGAGAGACCCCTGGTGGTAGTTTTGATCTACACGTATACATTGACGTCATAGGATAGCCAAGGGGGGTACCTGACAAGTTTTAAAAATTAGAGACCAAGTTAAAACTAGATTCGAGTCCATTTTCCTGATCATTATGGTAAATAAACGTTGACTGGATTAATTATGTTTATTATAATTAGCAGTGGTTTATAAATTATACTAGAGACGCCTTATAGGGACTAGTCGACCAATAGGACCTACCTCGACTATGACTTTTTTAAAAAATAGAATGGCCTTAGAGACGACTTTAGCTAAAAAGGGGAGTGTCTGAAAGATGATAGGGGAGACTTGTCATACCTACATCCTAGACGACACGTGACCCGCGGGTAAAGACGCAGTTGCTATTAAGAAGCTGACCACACTAACTAAAAAGAGCTAACTTTTGGGACCAGCACTCGCCATGGATGAGCGGGTGGTAAAGGATCCTGGCACAGACGGGCGTCGCTGTTGTATGTGAACTGATGATTACCTTTTCTGTTCTAGTCTGCTGTGTTATCCCCTGTGTCAGAGAGACCTGTGAAACTGATGCTGGAAAAGCCGCTCCCACCATGAGTTTGCTGGATGCATCCCCAGAAGGAGTGGACAAGTCCTACACCCCCTTGAAGACCCTAAAACGAACCTTCAACGCGCTCCAGTTATAGGCTCATGCGCAGAAAACTGTGAAAATTAGATAGAAAATTAGAGGATAGACATTTTAAGGGGGGATTGTGATAGACATGATGATTATTTATAAAATGTCTATCGTTTAATATAACCCAAATGTATTTTGTTGTTGTAATGACTTTTAACTCTGGAGTTTGATCGACACACAATCTAATCATAGTATTTAGTAGACAATGGGATGGTGAAGGATGTCTGATCTAATGTTGACTAAGTACATAGAAATTGCACAAGAAACCTCTAAGAGTTAAGGGCTATAGTGTTATGTGTATATCCTGTGTGTTTACTTAGCCCCCTTCCACTCTTCAAACACAAGCTAGTTGACAAATCATTTGTCAACTACACAGAATTCCTTAAGGCTGTCTGCATGCTAAAGAATACAAAGTCCATACCTTGGCGGACGTGAGGACGGGAGGGTAGGGAGGCGGGAGACTCTGTATAATCTAGCGAATGAGAATCTTATATGTTACTGATGTAATCTGTTGCACGCCCATTGAAGGGCGGTTGTCATGTGTTATAATAAAAAGCCTGAGCCTCTACACATTGTAGAGACTCTCCCGGTCTTAGACCAGCATTTGTGTCTGATTCTGGTCGATGTGTGCACACGATACTCAATTCGGAAAGCGACAAAATACCCCAAAGCCTGCTGGAGAAATCATATTCCAGATCAAAGGTATATATGCAGAAGTTCCTGCCCAGATGGACGGGGAGAAGTCACATGACGACCGGAGAGAATCCTAAAGCCGCCTCCCCCCGACAGCACACACCGACCCAAGCGCAACGCGGCCACTGCGGGATGCACCGCCGGCCGCCGCAACCAACCACCAGAGTGGGGGAACCCCGGACAGAGTCGCCAACCTGGGCCCCCACTGCGCCAGGATGAGCAGCACGCACCAACCGGACACCTGCGCCCCCAGTGGTAACCCCATATCTAACAAAAGCCATTACTTTTTTATTACAATTTTCCTGTCAACATAGTCGTATGAGGGCTTTTATTTTAAGGTATGTATAAGGTATTATATAACTTGTATTACTTTTGTGGTGGGGAATGGGTGACAGAACACATCAATTCTGCCATCTTTTTTAGGGCATGCACCAAACGGTATAAAGAACATAACTTTTTTCTATAGGTCAGTACAATCTACATAACTACTCTACAGTGGCATTACTGTGTGCATTATTCCTGAGCTGTAACATAACTATGTTCATTGAGTGTGTTCTGTGATATACAGATGTGGGTATTCTGGGCTTTTACAAGCGACAACCTAGCATCAGTTACGTCTGTGTGTCAGATTTGGCTGTCTTTGGCATTCTAGAAATAGAAACGTACTTCAGCACTCATACACATTTTACTATCTGAATAAAAATACACAATTGTTGTTTATACTAACCACATAAGAATGTAAGATTCTTAGCACACATTTTGATCAAAATATATGGGCCCATCCGCCATGTCCAGGCAAACCTTATAGGGATGGGTTCCTAGCTCTAAAGATACCTCTCTTTGGGAAAAAAAATCATCCAATTGAATGAAAAGGGTAGATACCTGACTGTATACTCTAACTAAAGCACCATGAACAGATGGGTGAATGGAGTGCACAAGAAAAAGTGAAGCCAGCCACGGCTCCACCAATGCACATGCAAGAAAAAACAAAGTCAGCACTTCCACCAAACAAATTAAATGTGATGGTGTACATAAAGGCCCATTTACACGGGACAAATGTGGGCAAACGATACCCGACACTTGTCCCTGTGTGCACTCGCTCCCATGCTGCTGGCTCGCTCACAGGGGGGCTGCTAGAGGAGATTTCTCTCCTCTGCTACATTCACTTAACACAATGGCCGTTCAGTACCGAACGGCTGCTGTTTAGACTGAGCGCTCATCGTTCAGGATTTTAAGCTGCATAAAATTCTTAAGTGCTGTGGAACAAGTTGGCGCTATACAAATAAAGATTATTATTATTTAACGATGAGCGTTCAATGTGAATAGCAGCTGTTCAGTACTGAACGGCCGCTGTGTTAAGTGAATGGAGAGCGAGGAGTGAAATTTCCTCCAGCAGCCCCTGCCCCCTGCTAAGCGAGCCAACGATACTCGCTCCTGGAGCAAGAGCGAGGACACACAGGGACGAGAGTCGAGCATCGTTTTCCTGATATTCGTCCAGTGTAAATGGGCCTTAAGTCAGGGCAGTGACACATACAGTAACACAAACGTGCTTCAGCACTCATACAAATGTAATATATGAATTTAATTGCAACAATTTTAAAATTAAACAACAGTTGTGCAATTGTATTTAGATATTAAATGCGTACGAGTGCTGAACATGTGATTCTGTTACTGTATTTGTTGTAGCCATGGCTTACGTACACCTTTACATTTCATTTATTTGGTGGAAGTGCTGACTTTGTTTTTTATTGCACATCTTTGGCATTCTAGTCATGGACTAGGAAGATCAGGATGAAAAGTACAATGGGTCCCATACAGTTAAGAGGGGCAAATTAGTACCTCTTTCCCACTGCCCATAAGAGAGAGATTTGTGCAACTGACTTAGATTAGAGAACTATCAATGATGAACATTCTTGCTGAAAGGATTTTCCATGATGCAACAAAAACATGGTTAGTAGGGGATCTAATCCTGGGTCACCCACAGATCAACAGGATAACGGGGCTCATACCCCTTCACTGCAGTAGTCAACATGTCCTTGAATTTGCGTTTGCTACTGCAGTTCAAACTCACTGTATAGAGACAGCCAAATGGACAACAGTGACGGTATGGGGGTAGTGCAGTGAAGAGAGTTGAGTGCCATGGCCTTTCTTCCTGATTGTGGGGATACTGAAGATCAGACTCTCACTGATTACAAATTAATGCTGTTTCCTAAGGGCTCATGTCCACGGGCACTTTTTCACATGTGCATGGCCGCGCGATACGTGGTGAATGAAGTCAATGAGCATTCATTGATACATGCACATGTGCCTGTAGACACTGCATGTAGATACGTGGAAGAAATAGATTGCAGTATGCTCTGTTTCTCGGTGTACCACACAGCGGTAGCCCTATATTTTTGTATGGGCAGTGTATGCAAATGCTGTCCATACACAATACATTGCATATGGGTGGCGATTCATACGCAACCTTTAAAACAGAGCAGGGAATTTTAAAAAAGACAGACTCAGGACTCAGGACCTCCCCTGGACACTGAAGGAGCAGGACATGCCTGGCAGAGCTCCTGCATTACTACCTGGAACCAGAGACACCTTCACAGTGCTCAGCAGCTGTAGGGGATTGCTATCCCCCCTACTTGCTTCAGTGAGGCCTTCCACCCCACTGGAGAGACTTCTGCGACCCCCGCCTGGACATACTGGAGGCGCCTGGGCAGGCCTATAGCGGCGACTGGAGAGCTGAAGTGTGGTGGACGCCGAGGAGACTGGGCTGCATCACCTCCTGAGATCCCACCTGCAGGAGAGATCCCGGTAAGCCGGTTCCGGCAGCGGCACCTGCCCGATTCCTGCGATACAGTCGCCGGCGCGCTGCGACCCGGCAGAGTGTGGGGCTGCGGCTTGGAGGCTAGACCGGGACACAGATAGCGCAGGACATTCGGCACCTGGGGAAGGGGAGAGAAGGCCAGCGGCATCTGCAAAATCCCCGCTCACCACACCAAGCGCACTTGCTTTTCCAGACACCGCAGGCATAGCGGCATTCCCCCTCCTCCCCCCCCCCCCTTCATCCTAAATACAGACATCCATTGCTCCTCGCCTTCCCGCCATTCCTGGCAGAGGCATCTGCAGGGCGGCCATTGAATTGGTGCGGCCTGACGCAGCTAGAGGTCACGGTCTGTGAAAGGCTCACAGGCTGCTTGGACCCCGAAAACTGAAGGGGGAAGGAGAGAGCATGGGAAAAGGGGGAAAGAAAAGGAGGAAAAGCACCACCCCTCACCCACAACAAGGGGGAACCCCTCCTTCCTCCCTGCACAACATATTACAGCTGCAGCATTATTCTTCAGGGTAGACCCAGTGAACTGCAGGTTGCATACTGCGGCAAGTAGAACAGAATATTAAACACCCACACCTCCAAGCAAACTGTTGGCCATGATTCAACTCCATGGGGTGCGGCAAATACAAATGGATACTGAATAATTGTTAAACGAGACGCTACATCCATATCATTGACCTGCTACTAAACCATACTTTATTTTGGAGACTGAGCAAAAATTTCTGACTTCTACGTACATAGCCCATGGTGGAAAGAATAATAAAAAAAAAATCTAAATACCGACAAATACTTAAATGAGCGCAACACGGGTACCCCTGCTCGAACGACACGTCAGTAGGATTCAGAAAAAAACAGCAATAATTGGCAAACAAAAAGGCAAACCACCAAAAACAGCCAAAGATAAAGAACACAAGGGACATCAGCAACTTACAACTCCCCCAAAACCCGCTTCACCCTAGTGGCATAGGAGGTGTCTAAACTACTACTCCCTTTGTTCAACAGTAGGTTAGAAGTACTACATAAATCCATAAATTCTGCCCTGTCACAAATTATGGACAACACCCAAAGGTTGACTGAAGTGGAGACAAAAGCCCACAATATGGAACATACCATTTCAAAACTAGAAGCCTCATTGCAAAGAAATCAATCAGAGACTGAAATGCTCTGAGAAAAGATTGACGATTTAGAAAACAGGCATCGTCGAAATAATCTACGTTTTGTGGGGATACCTGAAACAATAACCAACAATCAACTCATAACCTATCTGACCACAAATCTCCCACAGGCCCGTCAGCTCAACATGCTTGCTAATCCTCTAATTATAGAAAGAGCCCATCGCATTGGACCACCTAGAGATGGACGTGATGGGGACAGAGTCCGACCACCCCATTATGCCAAATCCTGCATAACAGAAACACCCAGTTTCAGCTTCTATACCCAGCAAAACTCCGGGCTCAAGAGGGTAACAGGTCCCTCCTCTTTAACACCCCGGAGGAAGCCAGGAGACACCTGTGTCTGGAAGAGGCTGGGGAATGAGCTGGACACGCGAAACGAACCACAACTCCAACTCTTATTTCATCCACGCTCCAAATCGCGTGGATGTGGCGACTCCTATGCATTACTAAAGTTAATGTTTATGCTCATGTTAGTTGTTCATATGTTTTTTTTTTTGTATGCTCTAACTTGGCCCGCTTGATTTTCAGAGACTGGTTCTGTAAAGAGACTGAGAGGCCCCCATGGCACGCATGAACACTTCACAGTTGCACCCACGGCTCGTTGGGACCAGAGGGTACAACGAAGAAAATGAGGCACATAATGCGGTATTTATGTCTGGATTACATACACCACCATGTCTACAAACACAGAAACAATAGATTTTCAAACGCCCACCACACTACGTTTTCTATAATGGAATGTAGCAGGACTCAATACACTCGTTAAACGGAAAAAAGTTATCACAGATCTAAAGCGCCACAAACCGGATATCGTCTTCCTGCAGGAAACACATTGGAAAAGGGGAGGGGAGGGAGCGTTACGGGCACCATGGGTAGACTCATGTTACACGGCTTCACGTACATCAGCGACACGAGGAGTAGCTACCTTGATTAGAAAAAACACGCCGCACACGCTAATACATACCATTGATGACCCGCAGGGGAGATATCTCATATTGAGAATGCGCATAGAATCACAAACATATTGCTTAGTGAATATCTATGCCCCTAACATGGACCAGTCAACATTCTACTCTACATTGATAGAAATACTACAGCCATATTTAAGTGATCGCGTAATAATCGGAGGTGACTTTAATAGCGTGCAGGATGACTCTTTAGATAGGACAGGCCCCTCTGTGCAGCCATCTCTAACCACACGTGCGCTGCTGACTCTAATAGATCAACTTCAACTATGTGACCCATGGAGACTACTTAACACTACTAGTAGGGAATACACCTGTTGTTCTAATGCCCACCATTCATTTTCTCACATTGATTTCTACTTGATATCTAACAGCCTTTTTGACCAACACCGCGAGTCCACAATCCACCCGATAGCCCTCTCTGACCATGCACCAGTCACACTGGAGCTACATCTGGTTTCTGCCAGGAGACTGTCAAGGCTATGGCGCTTTCCTTCCTTCTTGTGAGAATCGGAGGAGTTTAGGAAGTATTTAAGACTTCAATGGAACAATTATATGGACGATAATAGTGAACATGCAGATGACATAGCATTGTTGTGGCAGGCCTCAAAAGCGGTAACGCGGGGCCGTGTTATAGGGTATGTCTCCCACAAAAAAAAGTTTCAAAAAGAATTTGCGGCATTACACACTTCCTTGTTGACAGTACAGAAAGATCACATCAACTCCCCTAATAACAGCTCATATCATACTTTACTAACAGCAAAACACTTACTAGACACATTTGTACATACCCATGCCCACTGGCAGACCCAATTAACAAAATAGGACAGAACGTTTATTGGCTAACCTGGCAAAACAACACCAACCGCACAAACCAATCCTGACCCTAAAACATCCAGATACTGGTAATCTTACAACTAATAAGGAAGAGGTAGCCCAGATACTCTATGATTACTTTGAAAACCTCTATATAGCAGAGCCATCTAATGCCCAAGACATAAATACTTTTTTGGAAACAGTAGGTCTACCAGGAATTTCAGACGAACGGGCATTCTTTCCTGGATGCGGCTATACAGGAGGAAGAAGTGCGAGGGGTGATTGCGATGGCAGCAGGGGGAAAATCGCCGGTACCAGATGGGTTTTCGGCAGAGTACTACAAAATACTTTTAACAGATTTAGTGCCGACACTGACCCAACTTTACAACGCAATATATATAAATGACACTCAAATTGAGGACTTTGGGACCTCTACAACCATTTTACTCCCCAAGCCAAATAAGGATCCAGCTGATACACGTTCTTATAGACCAATAGCATTGTTAAATTGTGACTACACATTTCTGTCCAAAATACTAACTGACAGACTCCAATCTATTCTCCCCTCCATACTAGATCCATCGCAGAAAGGTTTCAGACAGGGCAGAAGCGCCATAGCAGCGACGGTCATTGCACAAAACCTGATAGCCCAGTGACAATGCTTCTAAGTTTGGACACTGAGAAAGCCTTCGATAAAATGGCTTGGTCTTTTCTGAATGCGGTATTGAGAGGCGTAGCTTTGGACAGAGCTTTGTAAAATACATAAATTCAATACACACAAATGCTACCACTATCCTTACAGTCAATGGCCTCAACACTCCAATTATTGATCTGTTCAGAGGGGCTTGCCTGGGCTGCCCTCTCTCCCCATTACTTTTCAACTTATCCATAGACCCATTGCTTAGTAAACACTGCACTTTTTACAGGAGCCCGCTGCACTGATGTGGAGATCAAGGTAGAGGCGTTTGCGGACGATATACTACTAATAGTTAGCAATCCTAAAGAGACACTACCACCCCTGCTACAAGAAATTGAAAGAATCGGTAGACTCTCAGGTTTCACATTGAATTTAGATAAAACTGAGGCCTTGCTACTCAAGGCACCGACCAAACCTTTGTGGGCAACCGAATATCCTTTTCACTGGGAATGACAATCAATACAATATCTAGGGATCCAGGTTACAAAAAAAAACCTCTAAACTATATAAAGCTAATATTGAACCCTATATTAAAAAATTAGAAATGACTCTAACTCTATGGAAGAATTTCAGGATATCCTTTTTTAGGGAGAGCCAATCTCTTAAAGATGACAGAATTCCCCAGACTTTTATACATAATATACTCTCTACCCATATTTTTAAAGCCAAAAGAGATTTAAAAAATCAACTACCTATACATGAACTTTATCCGGGAAGAGAGACGACCACGTATAGCCACCAAAACACTGAATAGACATAGAACCAATGGTGGAATCAATTTACCACACATACAGGACAATAACTTGGCAGCGCAGGCCAGCATTATCCACGACTGGATATACTCCCAATCATACTACACAAACAAGTTACTAGAGCAAAAATGTCTGGCCCGATACAACTACAAAACATCCTGTATCTCCCATTCACAGAATTGCCACAGATAACACAACCCTTTGATATTTGCTTGGAAATCATGGGACAAGTTACGTCGTGACAGCCAGGTGTCCCCGCACGCGTCCCCACACCTATCATTTATCAACAACCCCAACTTTCAGGACAATAACCCTTACAACATTTTTTTTGAATGGCAAAAGGAAGGTATTGACTCGATAGATAAACTCTTACATAAAAAAGAGAAACATATTTTGTCATATGAGGAACTGAAGCAGAGATATCCTTAAATATCTGTTCCTTTTTTCTCATACCTACAAGCTAGGCATTGTATCTTTGGACCTTTGCCGCAGTTCCGGGAGCTAGACTGGGCACAGACAGGGGGTACATGGGTCTCTTAGTTGGTGGGCACAAGGGGAACGATCACAAAGCTATATAGAGCAATACGGAACATGCAGGAACAGAGTGACACTAACCCAGGGATCGAAAAGTGGTCCCTGGACAACCCGAACCTCACGTCCGTACAAATCCTGATTCCTGGAAATTAGATTACAAATTGCCCACCAGTCTTACCTAACCTCAATGAGAGGGTATCATATGGGAATATATCCCACCCCGAATTGCTTTAAATGCAAAGCAGCACCAAATGCCAATCTATACCATTGTATGTGGGCCTGCCCCCAGATCCAGGTTTTTTGGTCCCAGATTCGGGAATATACCATTACACATTTGACAAACTTTTGTCCATAAGGTGAAAAGAAAAGTTGCCCGCGCTCTCGGGACCCGAACCCCCGGATCAGGCTGCAAACATCACTCGCTTCAACGTTTTATTAATGCAATCTCTGCATACTCAGTGCTGTTGTAGTGCAACGCGTTTCGTCGTAACATACGACTTTATCAAGCACAGACAGCATAATAATAAGCAGTCTCTGCCAGCAGGTCTGGTATTTACAAAGACTAGTACAATGCTGTGGGGAGACCATGTAGCGTTTTTCCAAATGCTGGTAGACAAGATTCCTAAAGAAGGGCCATCAAGGTTAAATCCAGGAAAAGCTCTTAGAAGTAAGTATATACTTTACAATGTTATTTCTTTAAAACACTTCATATACAGATTTTGATGTATAGGTAGCATGAAAGATTGCATATAGCTAATTTATGGGATATTCTATGTGCTCGGTTATACAAGTAGGTTTGGCTCGGCTATATTTAAGTGCAGGTGCTGCTATTGCAAGAGGTTAATTGAATCCGTGCATGCCATTTATTAGATAACTCCAGATCTGGTGCCATTGCCTCTGCTGAAAAGATTCACAGTAAATCTTGGCTGTGATCAGTAACATTCAGTAATTCTCTATGGTGGCATTGTGCGGAATAATGTTGTGGTTGTGCACAGAAGCATGGAGGATTTGTTTGTGAATAATTTAACAGCCAGCTAAAATAAGCTGCTGATTATATTACTGGTCTAGAACTCTTTCTCTGCTTTGATAAGCATTTTCGGTTTCTAAGTTAACAATATAGATTCCTGCTATCCACATGAGATGCTATTATTAGGACTATTGTACGTGATAGAATTCTCACATAGCTTGACTGGGAACAAAGAGCAATCTATTCTATATACAGTTTGAAAACAATGGAAGCTAAAAGTAACCATCTAACAAGGGGTAGGCTTTTCCAGTTTGTATACATTGTAATAAATAGTCTCCTGAGAAGGTGAGGGTATCCCTTGGAAGACCGGGAAGGAGACAAGGCTTTGCACAGATGGAGAGTGTAGATGGACTGGTAAGAACTCTGTTAGGGCTCCTTCACACTGGCCGGAAAATCTGGCGATTTTCTCATGCTCCGAGAGTGAGCGAAGACACATAATTATGAAAGCAATGAATTTCAATGGTTTCATTGTCATTTGCAATGTTTTCACTCCTGCGATGCTGCGTGAAAAAAAAATTGCAGCATGCCCATTCTTTTTGTCCATAGTCTCCAATGGTGGCAGGGGATTCCTTCATCCCCACAGGGAGTCCCCTCATAACTGAACACTGTGATAGCAGCAGGAGGGGATTCCTTCATCCCCGCGGGGAGTCCCCTTATAACTGAACACTGTAATAGCAGCAGTAGAGGATTCCTTCATCCCCATGGGGAGTCCCCTCATCACTGAATACTGTGACAGCAGTGGCAGAGGATTCCTTCATCCCCGCAGGGAGTCCCCTCATCACTGAACACCCTGCCACAGTGTTCAGAGATGAGGGGACTCCCCGAGGCAATGAAGGAATCCCCTGCTGCTGCTGTCACAGCAGTAGCAGGAGATTGCGATGTTCTCCCTATGTTTTCAATGGGGCCAGCGGCAGCAGTGCTGCCGCTGGCCCCATTGAGGACAAGGTAAAATCCCTTGATGCAACAGCCTCACATCCCTGGGGGGCAGAAGGAATCCCCTGCTGCAGCTGTCACAGTGTTCATTGATAAGGGGACTACCTATGGGGCTGAAGAAATTCCCCTGCCACTGCTGTCACAGCGGCGGGAGGAGATCGCAATGTTCTCCCATTACATTAAATACATGAAAACACCTTGCATCCAGGGGTTTTTAGACGGTTTGCGAGAGCAATAGCGGGCCGTGAGGAGCCTTGGTAAATTATTGTATAGGTGCATGTGCAGAGGAACTGGCAGCTATGAGCTCTGTCTAGATATAATACTTTGAAGGCTTGGCTGTTATACTTGTAGAAATGAGAAGTGGCCTCATTACATATACTGCACTCTTTACAGTGCAAACTCAACTTTTATCTATATTCTGACATGTAATTGACAAATCTCAGAGCACAGGACTTGAATGGAGTATACACCCTCACTGATAGACAGATTGAGGGGGGTTTTCCATATCTATGACTATGGTGTTTGCATTAACATGTCAGAGAACACCACAATCTTATCTTCCAAATGTCTCTAGGATGACAGGAGATTGATAAGAGTGAGCCTTCACTTTAAAGGTTATGTCCACTTTTGCAACTACATTTTATTATTCAAATGCTTTTTATAACAAATTAATTTTGCAGGTTGTCTTGATTAAAAATATGTTACCATTTTGCATCTATATGGCCTATGCAGACCTATGTGCCTTCATGGTTATGGATTGCAGATACATTAGCTTTTTTCCCTCTGCTTTTTGCCAATTTATACATGTTTGGTTGGAAAGAAGTGGATGGAAGGGAGTACAACAGCAGTAACATTGATCTGCTTTAATGGCAGATTATAATAGGAGTGATTGGGGCAACCGCCCCGAGCCTGAAGCTCCGGAGGGGCCAAGGCCATCCCAATTGTCCCTATTATAATCAGCACTGCTAAACCTCCGGCTGCAGTGAAAGGAAGAGGTTAAACTGCTTACTATACACAGCTTTCCATCTCTGCCTGGCGATCTAACAGACACACAGCAGAATGTTATCACTCCTCACTGACTCCACTACTAGGAACAGAGTGAGTGCCAAGGAGAGGAGTGATGATGTCCTGCTATTCACCTATAAGATTGCAGGACATATAGGGAAGGCTGTGTAACTAGGAGTTTAACCCCTTTTTCTCCTTGCTACCAGAAATTTAGCAGGGGGCCCGGCACTCTACTATGGGCCACAGAGGAGCCCTATACAATCTGAAGCACAGAGAGGGCATATAGCGCTAATTAGGGCCACAGAGGACCCTGTTACTAATTGGGGCACACAGGAATACCTATTGCTTATTGGAGACATAAATGGAGTCACTATAACAAATTGGGGCCACAGAGGTGGTCACTATTAATAAGTGGGAACACAGAGGGGTTCACTATTACTAAGTGGGACAACAGCAAGCGTATTATTATTATGGGGGCACGGAAAAGTTGATATGGGTTACTGCAACAAGATAGGGAGAGCGTAGAGAGGCAAGTCATGGCTGGAAAAAAATCTCAATGACTGTCTGGGCCCAGAGAAAAGGAAAGCGAATTTGGATTACTGCAAACAGAGATGTCGTCACCTGAGATCACGGAAGGGCAATATCACTGTGTAAAGCCAGTATTTGAGTACATTATATGGTAACTATTATTTAGAAGTATAATGAAGCTGAGCCACTGTATCTAAGGGCCCTTTTAGACAAACCGATTATCATTTGAACAAGCGAGTGACGTCATCGTTAACTCGTTCGCTTGTGCGGCCTGTTTATACAGGCAGATATATTGTTGTCTCTTTCAAACGGCAACTCATGCAGAATCATTTAGTCTTTTACATTTGCAGTATAAGTGAATGAGAAGGACTGAATGAGTGCTGCCTAAACAGAACAAGAAGTGAACGAGCCAACAATGCATGTGCCTGCAAAAAATGAACAACCAGGGGAAAGCGAACGATTATCATTCGCCATTTGGTCGTTGGTTTGAGTTTAGTCCAAACAATTATCATTTACTTTCGCTCGTTTGATGATAATCTTTCAGTGTAAAAGCACCTTAAGTCCACTGCATTATAAAGGTTATCTTATAGAGTATATCTATATCCTTACTTGGGGGCAGAAGGCAAATTCACATGTGGTGGATTTGCTGCAGATTCTCCACAGTTCAAGAATCCACACCATTTGGTATGGATTTTGGTACCGATTTACACAATTGAAGGGGTTAAATCTGGTGCAGATTCACACCAAATGCCTATTGTTGTGGTTGCTTATTTAATATTTTATGAAAGAATATTCTCCCGGTGGGGGGGACATGTTTTGTGTAAGGAGGGCCCAAGTTGCATGAACCCCTCCGGGTCCCTTAATCAGTCACTGATCTGCACAACTACTTCTATGAGTCTGCATTAAAGGGGTTGTACAAAAAACAACTTTTATCACCTATCCTCAGATGATAGAATTCTGATCCATGCGTTGCCCGATGTGCAGAAGACCGCACATTGCCATGTACTATTTTAGCCTGGCCAAAAATAGGACATGCCGTGATTTTTTTTAACTTGGACTATTCGTCCAAGTAAAAGGCAGCCCCTGAGCATACACCCGTCTGATTTTCGGACCGATCTTTCACACGGAAATAAAGGACCCTAAAATAGATTTCCACACACTGCCCCGCAGCACCATGAAGTGTTTGGTCATTGTGTTTCTTTTTCTATCAGCACTTCGTCTTTTAAAGAAAAAAAAGTTGCAGATAACATTATCATGCTATTTAAAGTTGCAAAACATATTTCCTGTTTGCAGTGGCATGAGTTTCCTAGAAATAGGAACAAGCTAAAGTAGGTTGTGAAACTTAAAGGTCCAATTGAGAACTGTGGAGTCTACAATTTGCTAGCTGGCCTTGCTTGTGCTTCACAAAAACAATAGCTGTTGAGCGAAAAGGCAGCTAGATTATGTTACAGGTCCTGTGATTTGTCTTAAACAAACATTCAGTGTCTCACACAAAGGTTTACAGACCTAAGTGTGGGTCTGGATTTCATATAACTTTGTGACAACTCTATTGAAGTGTGTAGTATCCTACAGTTTTTAATAACTGTATGAAAAAGTATACTATGGGGTACCCGTTTTTTTTTATTGGAGTCGATGGCGGAATATACAACTACTGCATATAGATATCGAGTTGCAAACCTCTAGCCATAATTTTGGTGACGTTTCAAATAGTGCAGAGTGAAACTGTTACGGCTCACTGGCTGTGTTAGATCGGGACCGGTGTAATGGCTCGGCATCAGCTCCAGTCCACGTGATTCACATGCCGGTGCATACCCAGTGTCATTCTGGTATTGGATGCTGACATGCGCACTCCTCTGCTGGTGTGTGGGTAGATTGGATAGCTAGGAGGCGTGTGCTCCAGCCACCAATCAGCACTTGTCTGGACACATTTACTCTGGCTCCTCCTCATTTAGGACACCGGTTATATTTCTAGTCTGAAGGTGTTCATGGTTTCCTGTTGTATTCCACTGTCCGATAAATCGGTTTGGTGTTAAGAATATTTGGGGTGTTCAACATTTATCTCCTGACTTATTGCTATTTCTGCATTGGTATTCCATCTAGTTTTTTGCGTATTTGTTTAACATCTCTAGCGAATATATTGTTATTTATTGTAGCTAACAATATCCCTATTTTCCAACTATTGAGGGTCAAGGTCACCTCAGGGTCCTGATGTAGGGTCAGCCTAATTAATGCAGGTACTCCACTTTTAGGTAGCGTATCATCGTATTGTAGGTTAGGGTCAGATTTTCCATTCTGTTTGTTATAATATTTTGTGCTCTCCGTGTCAGTATATTGTGTGTATATTCATTCTTGTAGAATGACAACAAATTACATCCAATCCAGATGAGGTGTTTTGCATCCAGCTTGGACATAACAGTAACTAGCCTCAGGCTAGGCTCACATGAGCATATGGTCATAGCATATTATGAGCACAGATTCTGCGGGTGTAATACACTGTACCGCCGTAGTAGGTGGCTACATATTAATCTGCACTGGACAATTAGCTCCTCCAGTCTATAGTTGGGCTTACTGCATCTCATTGTGCCAGCCTTATGGCGATTGTGCCCGCTCAGCGGCAATTGTGCCTGCTCCGCACTTTATCAGGTACTCCATTGTGGGCTCTTTTTCAGTGAATAATGCTTTTGTTTTCCCTCTCACCTCTGATTTCAATGTAGTTGCCAGTGAGAAAGTGTAGGTTCTGACGAACGCGTGGTGGCCTTGCCGTCGTCCCGTCAGCTTATGCGTCTAGGCCAAAATGCAAAACTAACACCCGCGTTTTATTAGTGTGTATCAGTATTTGCTTTATGCAATTTGCTGTAGACATCAGGGGGAGCCCAAGATGTCAGCCAGTGTGGCCCACTATTGAGATGCAGGGCAACCCACTGCTATGTCAGTGTGAGTTGTAATCCTTTATGTTGGGATGCACTTATCCATTGGCTGGCTTTTATTGTATCGTTTACATTGCAGACTAGGTTCATCTGCAGTCACTCCTCCCCGATCTGGCTTGGGTGGAGTAGGTGGATGCATATTAGTCTGCACTGGACAATTAGCTCCTCCAGTCTATAGTCAGGCTTACTGCATCTTATTGGGGTCTACGGTGATTGTGCCTACCCTACGGTTATTGCGTCAGCCTTATGACGATTGTGCCTGCTCTGCAGCTTATCAGGTACTGCATTGTTGGCTCTTTTTCAGTGATTAATACACTGTACCAATCTCCCATTGACTCCCATGTTGCCGTTCACACGAATTGCATTTCACTGTGTACTTGCTGCATGTCTTGCACATGCCACACCGCAAATTATGGCCATCTGACCCCAGTCTAACAGCTTTTCACATGTATTAGTGGGACATAATCAAGAATTTCAACCTCTGAACTGTCTTAAAGCAACCCACTAGGCTCACCTTATGAAGGCTCATTTGCCTCAGTATATATGCAGAAATTACCTGATGTACATCTTTATCTCACTAGTGGTTTTTAATGGTTTGTACTTTGTAATCATGAGGAGGCAGAGGGGCAGGCGGAGAGTAAGCAGCAGCCTGAACCAATGATGAGATAGGGTGTGTGTCTCAGACTACCTCCCTGTAGGCACTGTGTTAAGCTGTAGTCACAGCTTTGTCCTAATGCAGCTGAGCTAAAAAGCAGCCAAGCAGTAAGAACTAAAGAAAATAAACAGCAGATAACCATAACATGTATGTAATGGCTTACATATATCCCTTATGAGCGCCTGACTGAACAGACGTTTTAATATAGCATCTGTATTGTGTTGCCTGTAAACTTTTCAAACATAATTTGTTTCCTATATACAAATGTGTTATTGATATTTCTTTGCGCTCCGTTGGCAAAATGAAATGTGAAATAATGTTTTCTGGTTCTCAGGAATTTTCCTGTTGTAACTTATCACTAGACATTTATTTTATGAATC
Organism: Eleutherodactylus coqui; assembly: GCF_035609145.1. Classification (NCBI taxonomy): domain Eukaryota; kingdom Metazoa; phylum Chordata; class Amphibia; order Anura; family Eleutherodactylidae; genus Eleutherodactylus; species Eleutherodactylus coqui. The sequence goes on along the minus strand of NC_089843.1, from coordinate 131,273,075 downwards.
ATGAATAGCATGAGAGCAAAATTTTGTCATGACTGGAGTCTGGGCAGGTGGAAGTCCCTAGTCCTACCCACAACCCCTGTCCCTACCTACTTGCCCCCCTAGGCTAGGCCCTAGGGCGACAACTGGGCGACAGTCCCTAGGCTCACTAGGGATGCGGGGAAGGAGTCAGACTCACAGACAAATACAGGAAAACAAACAAACACAAAAGCAGGTCAGGCAATCCGGGTCAGCAACAGGAGAGAACATGGTACGAGGGGTCAGGCGAAGTCAAAGTCAGGTCCAAACCAAGCGAGTCAAAACAGGGCATCAATTCAAGGTAACGTGGGTGTAGCTGGAGACCAAACATACACTGGCAAGGACAGAAGAAAACTGAGCAGTTTAAATGCTGTCAGAACTCCCTCCCCAGCAGCTGATTGGGGTGGGAAGCCTGACAGCAGCGGGACCCAATCACAAAATGCTGGGAGAAACAGCCCCTGGCGCCTGCTAAAGAGAGACAAAACAAGCGCACCCGGGTGTCATGGCAACAGGGACAAGGCGCGGGACGGCCACCGCCGCGTCCCCAGCAACCTGGCTGCCTAGGCGCCTGCTCCCTGAGCACAAGAGCGTGTGCCTGGAGCCGGCAGCCAGGGTTACAGCGGCTAGGGAAGGTCACCAAGACCGGGGCTCTCCTGCGCCGCACCCCCACAGCCCGGGTGATAGGACAGGCAGTGTGGGCACGGAGACCCCGAGAGCCACTGGTCCCGATAAATTGATTTCACCCATCATTCTCTCTTCTTTTATATAAAGCAAAGGACCTACCTGGAATGGATTAAAGGAACTGTACATTTTAGGGGATAGGTCTGAGCTGTAATACTAGACATAGTCCATGGACATAAGTGGCGCTGCTGCTGGAAAAAGTAAACTGATTTTTAATGCCAGATAACCATTTTTTAAATTAACTATTCTGTAATGTAATGTTTCATCTCAAAATCTGTGTCTGCAGATATAATTGGGGACTTTGAAATCTCCGGGAGCCTTGCATGTGTAATATAATAATAATGATGATATACATAAAATAAATAAATCTTGTTATTTGTATAGCGCCAACTTATTCCGCAGCGCTTTCAGGTAATTATTACTTATTACTCCCCACCAAGCTGGGTGCTCGTTTTACCGACCTCGGAAGGATGGAAGGCTGAGTCCACCTTGAGCTACCTGAATAAAGCGGCGATTGAACTTGCATACTGAGACTTTATTCACATGAGTATATATACGCGGCTATGTAAGAACGTTTTGACGGCCGGCTGATATATGCAACCACCTGAGGCATTGATTTCCAATGCATTCGTTCACATGGGCGAATTTGCAGCGCATAAAAACGATGCACCATAAAAAATAGAACATAGGTGACCGAAATCTGTGCCTGCTATTATACGCTGTGTAAAAAGATAGTTCTGGTTCTATCTTTTGACCGATATATGCTAGGGGCTCCCATAGACTCCTATGGGAGCTGGAAAATAAAGGAAGGGTGAGGCAGTTGAATAAGCCAACAACGTATCTGCCTGTATATACAGAGTTCACTAACACATGTAGGAACAAATGACAAAGCAAAAAAAGGAACTTGCAACTATCTACAGAGACTTTGAATACCTAGGCAGGGTAGTGAAGGAACTGGGAGCGTAGTTAGGCTTCTCATCCATCCTCTCAGTGGATGGCCATGGAGTAAGGAAATGGAACAGGATTCTAGAGATGAACCACTGGTGTTGTCAGTAAGGATTTGATAGGACTCTTTGCTAGAGAGGGGTTGCACTTTACAAAGACAGGAAAGCATATATTTGGCAGGCGCCTTGCTGCACTCATCAGGAAAGTTTTAAACTAGAATAACATGGGAAGGGAAGTGAAAGTCCAGTCAATAATATACAACTAATGAATATAATTGAGAACCTTGCTATTAGTAGTTGAAAGAAAGAACAAGGACAAAAAATTCAGAAGGAAAATAGAGGAGCAAGAGACACCGACCGCAAACTAAAATGTTTTTACACAATTGCACAGAGCATGGGAAACAAACAAGGAGAATTAGAGCTCCTAACATAGAAAGAAAAATATGATGTCATAGGTATCACTGAAACTTGGTGGGATGATACACATGATTGGGATACAAGGCTTGAAGGATACAACTTATTTATTAGAAACAGACTTAATAAGAGGGGAGGAGGTATTGCATTGTATGTACTAATTCTTACCAACAGGGAAGGAATGGTTGAGGAAGTAAGGGTGTCTGAGGCCTTAGGAGGCAGTGATCATGATATCCTTGGATAACAAGGTGAGGAAGACCTGAGAGGACTCAGACTTCATGGTTGGATTTCAGAAAAGTAGATTTTAATGAACTCAGAAAGAGGGTAAGAAGGAAGGATCCAAGGACTGGATGTTGTTAAGGACAGAAATGTCCAAGAAGTTTGGGAAATATTGTGAAATTGCATTCTTAAAGCACAACCATTAATAATCCCTAAAAGATGGAAGAATGGGAAGCATTTAAAGAAACCAGGATGGATGAACACAGAACTTGCACACATGCTAAAATGGAAGAAAAAAATAATTAGCAAATGGAAAGAGGGGGGGATATCTAAAGATGAATATAATGCAGTCGGCAGAAACTGTAGGGCAAGTGTCAGAAAAGCTAAAGCTGAATGACTTGTGGCTTACAAGAGAGGCCAAAGGCAATCAAAAAGGGTTTTGAGGGTATGTCAAAAGCCAAAGAAAAGTCAAAGATGCTATAGGATGTTTGCTGGATGAAAATGATGAATTAATTAAAAATGATGTTGAAAAGGCCGAACTTTCAAATTCCTATTTTGTATCTGTTTTTGGTCAGAAAGTAGGTGGAACTTTAACTGATCTTCCCTGTGCTATTCGGGGAATAAAATAATGCAGGCTATCTATGAGCAGAGAGATGGTGAGGGAACACTTAGCTAACTTAAATGAATTCAAGTCTGCAGGTCCAGATGAATTCTGTCCTAGGATACTGAAGGAAGCAACAGAGGTAATTGCTGAACCACTTGCCGTAATCTTTGAAAATTTCTGGAGATCAGGAGAAGTCCCAAAAGATTGGAGAAGGACAGATGCTATATTCAAGAAAGGGAAGAACGTGGATCCAGGAAACTCCAATCCTTGAACCTGACTTCTATACCAGGAAAGATCTTTGAACAAATTATTAAATGTGTTAACCCCTTAACACTACAGGGCACACAGTTACGTCCAGCAGCTTCGTGGTATGTATGAAGGGGGATCGAGGGTCGACCCCACTCCATACAACGTGGGTGCCGGCTATTTCTTACACCCGACACCTGCCCGCAACAGCTTCTGAAAGGCCCCAGGGCTGCCATTTGAGATTGCCTATCAAGTTATTCCTGTGGCATGGCTTGATAGAATGACTGTCAGATTGTGATATAATGTAATGCTACTGCATTACGTCATTTTGCAGGAGCGATCATAGCATTGCTAGTTCTTGTTACCTCTGGGGACTAAAAAAAGTAAAAATAAGTTTCAAAAAGTCTAACTAATAATTGAAAAAAAAAACTAATTAACCCCCTCCCCCTTTTGCCATATTTATAATAAAAGAATCTAAATACTAAAACAAAAAAAATATTTGGTATCGCTGTGTCCATAAAAGTCCGATATATCATTGTGGCTTCACATGAGCATGCGCGCGTGTCGTACATAAGAGCGCCCAAAAGTGCGCACCACATACATGCACAAACACACGTGAATGCAGGTTGATGCCCATTGCCTTGCAAGACAATGGTCTGCTGGCACCCCTTGTTTTTCCAGGGAAGAGCTTCAACTATAAGCACTTTCCTGAAAAACAACAATTTTAGTGTACAAAAAACTAAAAAATTATATATATATATATATATATATATATATATATATATATATATATATATATGTATTGTGAGACAGTGACTGACAAAGTGCTGGAGGGTGGATACGTGCCACCGAGCGGCCTGGGCTCGGTGGAGGAAGCCAGCATTTCTGTGTCAGTAACGCTATGTTACTGACACGTTGTAGTTTGTAAGTGGCTCCAAGCCGCATAGTCCGGGCCGGCTTTTCCTGGAGTGGTCAAAGCGAAGGGTGGGATGGCCACTCCCATGTACCAGGTGAGGCTGGTACCAGGCCTTATAAAGCCTGGGCCTGCAGGTTAGAGCCAGAGAGAGAGCATCTGGCTGAGAGAGAGAGCCAGAGAGAGGGCTCTGTGGAGCAAGGAGCCCGGCTAGCCCAGCGTGTGGGCTGAGAGAGCCAAAAGGCGAGGTTGACAGGGTGACGCCCCTAACCTCAACACCCAGGAGGGTGTGGTGAGACCTCCACAGGTCTGAGGACCGGACTGGCTGTGTGCAGCAAGCAAGAAGTATTCTGACAGTGAGTAGTCAGGAACAAGCATATGTATAGTGAGTGCTCAGACGAGCAGGTGTTTATTTCCGTTTTGGTTTTGTTTCTGCTGCAATAAACCCAGGCAAAGCCTGGACTAAAGAACGTTGTTGCCCGGTGTTACTGTCTCTGGCCGCAGATGCCCACGCTGCTACTGCCCCTAAACGCTAATCCCTCACATATAGTGGAGGATGCGGGCAGCGGTCTTAAAGAGACATACACCAGTTAATGGACATTCTGCTGCAACAAATGGAGAACCGTTGCTAAGGGCAACCGCCCAAAGAGAGATTGTCTGAGCGTGCCGTAACCCCATGTCCCGGGTGGAAGCTGCAACGGCGCAGCAACCAGATACAGCCAAGATGGAGGAACTGATAAAGCAGCTGGTGCAAATGAACGTGCAGCAACAACAAACGTTTGCTCAGCAGCAACAAATGACGGCGACCCAGCAAAAGGTCCATGAGGAGGCCATGAGAGCTCAGGCCGAAACTAATGCTCTCCTGGTGGAAGCCAACCGTTTAGCCTCACAGGAGCAACAACGAGCTGACCAGCAGCTGCAAGAGCAAGCCCCTAAGTTTGAAAAGTTGAAAACACAGTTTGAGAAAGAAACTAGCCTTCAAGAGGTGGAGCAGCCGAAAACAAAAAGTGCAGCTCTCTTAAAGGAGAAGGAGCACTTTGAGAGGTTGGCTAAGGAGGAAGCTGATCGCCGAGTGTTGCTGCAACAGATGAATGTTCAGTATGAACAGCACTTAAAAGAGATGAGAAGTAAGAAAGAAAAGTTAAAGGGATATCTTTCATCAGCCCATGAAGAGATACAAGACCTCAGAGATGTAGCCAGAGATGAGGCTGAACGCAGTGTATGTCTGGAGGCACAAGCTGCGCAGTATGAACAGGACTGTAAGAAACTGCAAATGAAAACCCAAGAGTTGAAAATGCAGCTAGCAAAGAAAAATGGTGACTGGGAGTGCCAAGTAAGCCAGCTCAAGGAAGAGCTGGAAATACAGAAAGCTGCGTGCAGTAAGACCAAAAAGCAAGCAGAGTTCTTGGAAGACTTACTGGGTCACAAGGAAAACCCGGAAGTGCTGCTTGAGAGACTGGTGTCCCAGCTACAGATGAGCTTGGATGAGGAAGCTGAAGTACATGGAACCCAAATCCAGGCTAATATACAAAATGAGGCAGCTCGGACTGGGCGAAAACGTGTGTAAGTGGGTAAAAAATTGGCTCAACGATAGAAAGCAGAGGGTGGTAATAAAGGGTTCGTACTCTGATTGGACCACAGTCGCTAGCGGGGTGCCACAGGGTTCAGTATTAGGCCCCACTCTGTTCAACATATTTATCAATGACCTGATAGAGGGGCTGCACAGCAAAATATCAATATTTGCAGATGACACAAAATTATACAATATAATTAATGCAACGGAGGACAATGTGCGGCTACAAACGGACCTGGATAAGATGGGGGCTTGGGCAGAAAAATGGCAAATGAAGTTCAATGTTGAAAAATGTAAGACTGTGCACATGGGCAGGAGGAACGGATGTCACAAATATTCACTTAATGGGGTACCACTAGGGAAAAGTGATATGGAAAAGGATCTGGGGGTATTAGTGGATAATAGACTAAACTGGAGTAACCAATGCCAGTCAGCTGCTGCAAAGGCAAATAAAGTCTTGGGGTGCATCAAAAGAGGTATAGGGGAGAAGGACGAGAACATTATCCTTCCATTATATAAGGCACTTGTCAGACCTCACATGGAATACTGCGTACAATTCTGGACACCGGTGCTCAGGAAAGATGTCGCGGTGCTTGAGGGGGTTCAAAGAAGGGCAACTAAACTAATACATGGAATGACGGGACTGGAATACCCCGAGAGGTTATCAATATTGGGACTATTTACTCTAGAAAAAAGAAGGTTAAGAGGCGACCAAATAACCATGTATAAGTACATGAGGGGACAACACATGGATCTCTCCCGCGATCTGTTTATACCCAGGACCACGACGGTAACAAGAGGACATCCGCTACGATTAGAGGAAAGTAGGTTTCATCACCAACACAGAAAGGGGTTCTTTACTGTAAGAGCAGTTAGACTGTGGAACTCTCTACCGGAGGAAGTGGTGATGGCAAAATCCATAGAGGAGTTTAAAAGGGGACTTGATGTCTTTCTGGAGAAGGATATTACAGGATATAAATATTAGGTTAAGTGTCAATCCTGGTATATAGGCAGGTAGGAACTATTAGGGGTTGATCCAGGGAACAGTCTGATTGCCATTAGGGAGTCGGGAAGGAATTTTTCCCCCAAAAGGGCTAATTGGCTTCTGGCCTTGTGGTTTTTTGCCTTCCTCTGGATCAACACAGTAGGATAGACAGGCTGGACTAGATGGACAATGTCTTCATTCGGCCTTACATACTATGTTACTATGTTAGGAGCTGGAACGGAGTCATGCTGTAGCTGTGGGGAAACTGTCCAAGCTGTTGAAGCAACTTGAAAAGGTGAAAGACGCATTGGAAAGTGAGTGTCTTGAGCTGTCCCAAAAGGTGAAGGGGTTGTTGGAAGACAAGTGTGCATATGAATGCAAGAAAGACACAGTAGAGATGCAGCTTCAAGAGCTACAAATAAAAATAACCGAAGGTGACAGTGTGCAGACCGCATTGTCTGAGCAGGTGAGCAGGCTGCAGGAGAAGCTGGAAGCTCAGACTGAAGAGTCTCAGAAGTTACTGCAAGAACAGAAGCAGCAGAAGCTTGGTCTCAGTGCACACCTGAGGGCTATGCAAGATGAGAAAAATGTGCTCCTCAAGCAAGTAGGGGAGGATGCAAAAGCTAAGAGAAACCAATCAGAGCAGATTGCAACACTTCAGGCTGAGGTGGTGGATCTGGAAGATAGACTGGAGAAGAGTGCTTTGTGTCTGGATTCTGTGGAAGAGCAGAAAAGAGAAATACAAGGAGAATTAGAAACTACAAGGCAGCAGTGTGAAGAGAAGACAGCTGCCTGTGATAAGCTCGAGAAGGTTAAAGTACATCTTCAGCAAGAGATAGAAGGTGCTTCTGTGAAGCTTGGTCTCCAAAAGGACCTTGTGTCCAAACTAAGAAAGACACAGCAACTATGTGAACAGCAGCTCACAGAAGAGAAAATCAGGTCGGCAAGATGTGTCACTGAATGTGGGCGTGCTGAAGAAAGGGTCTGTATGAAAGAGACCGAAGTGTTAACTTTAACGCACACCCTGAAAATGATGTCAGAGAGGGAAGAGAAACTGTATGAGAACCCTGCATGCTGGGTCACGGTTGAAGAGCAAGACAGTGAAATCCTAGAAGTGGAAGCGCAAAATCAGCTGTTTTGTCTTCAAACTGATGTCTATGATGAACTTGAAAAGTTTACAGTGAGTCTTCAGCAGGAAGTAGAAGACATTAGTGTGGAGCTTGGTTACCAATGTCGGATGGCATCCAACTGGGAGAAGAAACAAAAGATGTGTGAACAGTGGCTTACTGAGGAAAAGTCAGTGTTTCCTAAAGTTGCAAAAGAAAGGCGTAACAAGCTTGTGCACACTAAAATGCAAGACTGGATTAGCGCTAAGCCAGATACTGAGAAGAGAACCCGGATACGGGAAAAGCCCAAAGGTGTGTTCCAACGACCGGTAGCAGAAATGGAGATCCTGCTGGAGAATATTAAGAAAGAGACTGAAGCGCTAACCCTGAAGCGCCCCCTGAAGGTAGTGTCAGGCAAAGCAGAGCTTCAGCAGTTCTCAGAGAAATTGTGCATGAAGATAAAATGCTGTAAATCAGACAGCCAAGCAGCTGAAAGAAGTGTTCTGAGACCAGACATGTCTAAAACCCAGTTCAGACAGAAAAGAAAAAAGGGGATTTTGTTAAAGAATCTGAAAAAGTTACAAGTAGTAAAGAATGCCAATTTATGTTTACAAAAGGAGACTACTGAGGCTCAGAAGGTCTCACAAGTGGACGCAGAAGTCTTGAAAGAACTGCAGCAAAAGAATAGTGATGTACAAAAGCAAACCCCAAAAGTGAAGAAACTGTTTGTCCAAGTGGTAGAAGCCTATCACAGGGATGCTGGCTCCAAGGACCAGCTCATCACTGAACTGAATACTACCAAGAAAAAGTCAGAGTCAGAGGTAAAGGAACTGGAAGAACACAGAGACAAGGTTCTTGCACTAGAAAGAGACCCCCGAGCCTGGAGCTTTGACCCTGGAGGGCCAAGAAGAAAAGACTTTGAGCGTGGGACCAAGGCCCAACACCCAGGCCTCATCAAGGACGCATTTCAGGACAGCTAAGTGTCCGAACCCACGGGCTCGAACAGAGGGGGTGGGTATGTGAGACAGTGACTGACAAAGTGCTGGAGGGTGGATACGTGCCACCGAGCGGCCTGGGCTCGGTGGAGGAAGCCAGCATTTCTGTGTCAGTAACGCTATGTTACTGACACGTTGTAGTTTGTAAGTGGCTCCAAGCCGCATAGTCCGGGCCGGCTTTTCCTGGAGTGGTCAAAGCGAAGGGTGGGATGGCCACTCCCATGTACCAGGTGAGGCTGATACCAGGCCTTATAAAGCCTAGGCCTGCAGGTTAGAGCCAGAGAGAGAGCATCTGGCTGAGAGAGAGAGCCAGAGAGAAAGCGTCTGGCTGAGAGCCAGAGAGAGGGCTCTGTGGAGCAAGGAGCCCGGCTAGCCCAGCGTGTGGGCTGAGAGAGCCAAAAGGCGAGGTTGACAGGGTGACGCCCCTAACCTCAACACCCAGGAGGGTGTGGTGAGACCTCCACAGGTCTGAGGACCGGACTGGCTGTGTGCAGCAAGCAAGAAGTATTCTGACAGTGAGTAGTCAGGAACAAGCATATGTATAGTGAGTGCTCAGACGAGCAGGTGTTTATTTCCATTTTGGTTTTGTTTCTGCTGCAATAAACCCAGGCAAAGCCTGGACTAAAGAACGTTGTTGCCCGGTGTCACTGTCTCTGGCCGCGGATGCCCATGCTGCTACTGCCCCTAAACGCTAATCCCTCACAATATATATATATATGTATATATATATATACATACTTACCTGTCCGCCGTTGCCGTGTCCCCCGCAGGGATGAAGAACACATCTGCCACATGTGGCAGATGGTTTCTTCATCCCCACGGGGAATAAACATCTGTGACAGATGCAGAAAAGGAATTCTAAATCCCTGTGGGGAATAAACAATTCTCTACCGCAGCTGTCACAGATGACAGCTGAGGTAGGGGATCCAGCTGCCAGCACCCCGTAATTGTTTTTCAGGGAAAAGCTTTAAATATAAGCCCTTCCCTGAAAAACAAGAAAAAGTAGTGTTAAAAATAATAAAAACCACATACTCACCTTCCTTTAGCTGCCGGGGCTCAGCCGCGTCCTCTTTGCGCTGTCCCCGGCTCTTCAATGCAGTTCTTTCAGCAGGCGGGGAATTTAAATCCCTGCCTGCTGAAAGAGCTGCTTGTGACTGGATGAGGTGCTCAGCCAATCACAGGCAGCTCTCGCTGAATGAATGACATATAAAAAGGACAATGATCTGGCGATGAACTAGTACATGTTCATTTATCAGCTGATCTTGGCATTTGTGACTAGCAAAAAAATGCTCACTGGTTGGCAGTACATCTCCCCGTGTGATCAGGGAGATGAACATCGATCAGTGCTCATTTACATTTTTTTACGCGGACTGAGAATCCTTGGTATGGGGATGAACCATCCTTACTACAATTGTTCGTACCTTTAGAGCTGGTTGTACATCTCCCCGGTCACATGGAGAGATGTACAGGCAGCTGACCTACAAACATTATTTATACTTAAAGCTATGATCAGCCATTGAACAAGCGTTCACTTGTTCATCAGCTGATTACTGCCCCTTTTTGATGGCCTAGCGAGTAAAAGGGCCTTAAAAGAAACAAGCGCTGATTAACATGCTTTATTGAACAGCACTCGGTATATTGGGCTGAGAAATAGGCCATGTAAAAGCACCTTTATTTTCATAAAGAGAGGGCGAGCGATTAGCAGCTGCCTATCACTACTACTGCTGCTTATCTCTCGGGTGGTCAGCCGATCCTGTTAAAATTGGCATGATCTATCAATTCGGGCTCAGAGAAGTGTGTTGTAAAATGCTGCATGTATAACATAGCGTCTTACAGCTGTGTGAGGCGGCGTATCGCTGTGTATGGCAGCGATTTTTTCACTATGTATGACAGCGTATCTCATGTACATTGCTCAGTCACATGTAATACGCAGTAAATTAGAACATGTTGCGTTCTCTTTTACACATGTATGTATGCAAGTGTGAATGGATCATTGAAAATCAATGTACTTTCATTGACTCCATTCATCATGTGTTATGCTGTCTGAGGCCAGCTTAAGTTTATATAATACATTAACAAAAGTATTCGTGTTATAACTAGCATTAACCACAAAAATGTAAAAGTATCCAGGAAAGTTTCCACTAATTACAATAGAGAAAGCTTATGAACATCCTGACTAGCAGGCAGTTCAAGCTATAATGCATTTTTCCACTGATTGTCAATGCAGGTGGATTTGTAGTAAATAATATACATTACTGTGCACAATCTGTTGATTAGTATGTAAAATAGATCACAACACAGTAAACCAAAACAAATTACCTTTCTTAGCACTGGTATACAATAATTTCTTGACTGATAGGTAATGCCGATTCCTACCTGTTGCCTGTGTAAGTGCAGTATGGTATAGGCATATAGTGATTGACAGGCTGTTATTTATGTAGATACTAGAGATGAGCGAGCGTACTCGGAAAAGCACTACTCGCTCGAGTAATTTGCTTTATCCGAGTATCGCTGTGCTCGTCCCTGAAGATTCGGGTGCCGCTGCGGCTGACAGGTGAGTCGCAGCGGGGAGCAGGGGAGAGCGGGCGGGAGAGAGGGAGAGAAAGATCTCCCCTCCGTTCCTCCCCGCTCTCCCCTGCAGCTCCCTGCTCCGTGCCGGCACCCGAATCTTCAGGGACGAGCACAGCGATACTCGGATAAAGCAAATTACTCGAGCGAGTAGTGCTTTTCCGAGTACGCTCGCTCATCCCTACTAGATACACAATAGCCAGTTGTCAATCACTGCTGGGTGGGGTGCTCTCCTCAATACATTGGACTAGTAATTATGTGTGCGGTGTATTGTTTGATCACTCCTATTAGGGGTCTTTCACATCAGTGTTAGGGAGTTCCATCTTCGGGGAACAGGAAATGACACCCTCTCGCTGCATAGTTATATTTTATGATGGAACCAAACAGCGCTGAACAGACCCCCATTGATTATAATGGAGTCTATTCGATTTCTGGCCAGCAGTCCAGCAGTTTGCTGAAACTTACAGGATGAAAGAATACAGCTTGCTGTGCTATTTTGTCCTGTCCTAGCAGAAATCCGCGTTAGAGGCTCCAAACGGAACCTCTGATGCTGATGTGAACGAACCCTTAGTCAAGCATCACAATATGTTTTGTGCAATTTTGCCTAATAAAACAATCCTCCTGCCATGGTGGCCATATATTGGGCGACGAACTCTGTTGACAGGTCTGCTTTAAATGTTGCTTCTCTTCATCATCAGCTTAAATCCCTTAGGCTGGGTTCACACAGGATGGATTTGCCGGGGAAATTCCGTGCGACAAATTCGCCCATGGCTCCTAACCCCAGGATTAGCCAACCATATGGACGAGATTTTGCAAAAATCTCGTCCACATGGGGCGGCAAATCCGTCACGGCAAAGCCGGGCAGAACCGGCGATGCAGCATGGAATTGACAGCCGCAGCATGTCAATTCTTTTTTTTTTTTCTGTTGCAGCCTCACTCCTCTCTATGGGGAGGGAAAGCCACAATGGAAGGCCGGCGGCCAAACCGCTCCAAAACCCGCAGCAAAATGCCGCAGGTTTTGAGGTTGTGGTTTTTCCGTGCAGCCAAGCCGCGAGATTTACGCTGGATTTTTGTCCGTTGGGAACCCAGTCTTAAAGTTTGAGCAGTACTGTCAGACCCATTTGATAGTGACTGATTTAGCTCCCTTTTGCATAGATGACACTTTTGAACACTTAGGGCATTCCCCCAGTCAGCTGGAATGTTTTTCAATTAACAGGTATGTCAATGGTTAATTTGTGAATTTTTTTGCCTTCTTTATGTGTTTGAGAACATAGTTCCATAAAATGCTTTGCCCTATTCAACTACTGTTGTAATCCACATTATGTCAAAAGCCACTCAACTAAGTAAAGAAAAATAACAGACCATCATTACTTTAAGACATGAAGGTCAGTCAATATGGAAAATTTTAAGAAGTTTGAAGGTATCCTTAAGAGCAGTCATGAAAACCATCAAACGCTATAATAAAACTGGCTCTTATGAAGACTGCCCCAGAAAAAGAAGACCAAGAGTTACATCTGTTACAGAAGATAAATTCATTAGATTTACCAGCCTCAGAAACCGCAAATTAACAGCACCTCAGATTAGAGCCAACATAAATGCTTCACAAAGATCAAGTAGCAGATGGATCTCAGCATCAACTGTTCAGAAGAGACTGCGGGAATATGGCCTTTATGGTCAATTTGCTGGAAAGAAGTTACTACTGAGGAACATCAACAAGAAGAAGAGACTTGTTTTGGCCAATAAACACAAGGAATGGACATTAAACCATGTCAAATCTTTATTTTTGGTTCCAATCGCCATGTTTTTGTGAGGCACAGAAAATGTGAGCAGATGGTTTCTACATGTGTGATTCCCACTGTGGTGCATGGAGGAGGAAGTGGGATAGTGTTGGGGGTGCTAGATTGGCGATTTATTCAAAATCCGAGGCACACTTGACCAGCATGGCTACCACAGCATTCTGCAGCAACATGCCATCCCTCTTGCTTTTTGCCTAGTGGGACCATCATTTGTTTTTCAACAGTACAATGACCCCCCAACACACCTCCAGGCTATCTAAGGGCTATTTAACCACGAAGAAGGCTGATGGACTGCTATGTCAGATGACATGGCCTGCAGAGTCACCAACCTAAACCCAATTGAGGTGGTTTGGGATGAGTTGGACCACAGAGTAAAGGAAAAGCAGCCAACAAGTGCTCAACACCTCTGGTAACTCCTTCAAGACTGTTGGAAAACCATTCCAGTAGACTACCCGATGAAGCTGATTGAGAGAATGCCAAGAGTGTGCAAACCTGTCATCAAAGCAAAAAGGGGCTACTTTGAAGAATCTAAACTATATAACTATATTCTGGTTGGTTCTACACTTTTTTTGTATACTACTTAATTCCCTGTGTGTTTTTTCATAGTTTTTAGGTCTTCAATATGAATCTACAATGTAGAAAAGAAAAAAAAGAAAAACCATGGAAGGAAAAGGTTTACACACCTTCCACTGCTACTGTAGGGAGGGCAGAAGGGACAATAGCCCAAGAGCAACCACCACCCAGTTCTCTCCAGAGCATCCTACATGCTTACAGCAGCCACACAAACATTTCAGCACTGTGATCGCTATATTACATGTCATAACACCAGTTTTCTGGTGGAAAAAAGTCACAAATTTGTCTTGCTGTTTGTTAAGAGTCTGCAGTGAGAACTAATATGTCATTATTGAATTAATAGGTGTACTGCTTTATATAGATAGCTTGTGTACAGCATTACATCAAAACCTATAGACAATATAAAAATAGCCAGATCATTTTCACTTATTTAATTGCATAGCATGAATCTAGTAAATTGATACTGTGGCTCACATCCAACCTAATATGCTATATATTTTCTAACTTGACCATCTTAATGTGAGCCAAAATACCTTTTAACAATATTATATATCCTAGTACAATCAGAAGCTTAATGGTTTGTATGGCTGCCCTTAGATCTCTACTGATGTTTTGCTGCTAAGTACTGTATATTTAGCAAACATATCACATTTAGAGCATACCGATGCTACAAAGACTTGTAAATTGTACGTACAGCCATCTACAAGACCTACTTCATCATTACATACTGATGAAAAATAATACAGCCAAGTGAAATACTTCAGATGCACGTTTAATGGAATAAAACATGACATGTAATCTGCAGCCTCAAAGAGCAAATCTCGGCTTCTGAGACAAGTACCATGGAATAACCCAAAATACATCATGTTCCAGTTGTTTTGATTGTCTATAGCAATGGTGGCCAAATAAACAATGACATTCAGTAATTCGCAGGTTAACATTATTGAAGTTGTTCTCGCTCCTTTTCTTCTCCATCTACGCCAGACCTCTATGACCTCAATGACACAAGATTTGCAAGATGTACATCTTTGGCTCACCGTTTTCTGACTTCCTTAGGGCTCATTCATACGGGTGTATTTTGCGTTGATGTTACATCCATATTTTTTACGGGTGCGATATGGACAGCATAGAACGTCATCGGTTTCCATTGGTGGTATTTTGACATCTGTGAAAAAAATGCTTCATTTTGGTCTGTATTATGGACTAGAAATATGCATTCAAGTGTATGGGAGTATTTTAAAAACACAGTGAATACTCATGTTACATTTGTATTCACTGTGTTTTTATGCATGAAGCCAGGAGAAAAAAAAATTGGATCGATTTATCCTCCTTGGGTTTTTTTTTGTTTTTTTTTGCACACACGGAAAATGCAGTAAATACAAGGGCAATAAAAACATGTATGCACCAAATACACACATATGCATGCAGTGAAAATGGAGTGATTTTCATGCACTGAAATGGCATACACCTGTGAAAATAGCCCCTTACATTAAAACAACCTTCTCATACAGCCACAGACTGTGGCTCATGAATATAACATTACTATAGATGGCACTCTGAAAATAATAATAATAGTGTCACACACTTTGCCCACTGAATATAACAGTGCCACAAACTGTGACCCCGGAATAAAATACTGCCAATATAGTATGCCCCTTTTCCCAGGCACATATGAAACTGATTCTGAGAGATGACACCATTACCCTCAACACAAAATGAGTAGTGAGGCTTATTTTGTATAAAGGGGATGCAAACAGTGGGCACAGAGAAGTGGCTGCAAACATACACCATAGAGAGTGGGAGGGACTGTATAGGTAACATACCGATGTAGTATGAAACTGTGGAGTGAACAGAGCCTTAAATGTTACATAGTTATGTGTAAAGTGCATGAATTTTCCAGAAGGGGCTTCTACAATATACAATAGAAACTGCATTTACCTCCCATGTTATTCAGGATATCCAAAAACATGATTTTCTATCCCTCTTTGTGAGGACAAGCAATAACTACACTCTCTCCTCCATTAGAGAGATGGAAATGGAAAGATAGGGAGCAGGAAAGGGGATTCCCTATGGCCGAACGGCTCCGCCTGAGGACAAAACAGAGCTGAACTGACCCCATCACTGCAGCCCACCACCAATCTTGGCTTTATGGCAGAGTAGCCAAAAATAAGCCTCTCCTCAGTAAGAACCATGAAAGCCTGCTTGGAGTTTGCCAAAAAAACACCTAAAGTGCTTTTAGATTGTGAGGAACAAGGTCCTTTGGTCTGATGAAACCAATACTGAACTTTTTGGCTTCAATTCCAAGAATTAAGTCTGGAGCAAATCAGGCACTGCCCATCACCTACCCAATACCATCCCTACAGTGAAGCTTGATGGTGGCAGCATCATGCTGTGGGAGTGTTTTTTTTAGCATCTGGGACAGAAAAACTGGTCAAGGTTGACAGAAATCTAAATGAAGCAAAGTACAGAGATATTCTTAATGAAAAGCTGATACAGAGCACAAGGGACCTCAGACTGGGCAGAAGGTTTATCTTCCAACAAGACAGTGACCTTAAGCACTCAGCAAAGACAACACAGGAGTGACATCGGGTCCAACCCCCTGCTCAGTGCAGGATTCACTAAATCTGTCTTTCCAGCCTCTGTTTCAAGACTTCCATTGAAGGAGAACTGACCACCTCCCGTGGCAACCTGTTCCACTCAGTGGTCATCCTCACTGTCAGAAAGTTTTCTCTAATATCTCATCTGTCTCCTCCCTTTCAGTTTCATCCCATTGCTTCTAGTCTTTCCTTGTACAAATGACAATAGGGCTGATCCCTCTGCACTGTGACAGCCCTTCAGATATTTGTAGACAGCTATGCAGTCTCCTCTCAGCCTTCTATTTGGCAAGCTAAACATTCCCAGATCCTTTAACAGTTCCTCATAGGACATAGTTGGCAGGTTGCTCATCATCCTGGTAGCTCCTCTCTGAACTTGTTCCAGTTTGTTGATGTGCTTTGACCGGTTTCAGTTTGAATCCACATTAGAATGGGAAAATGAAATAAGTTCCGGTCATTGATGTTAGACTAGCTTGGGGTGACTATTTCAAAAATGGCTAACCTTGTGTGGTTTTCTTGTGTAACGGTGATTGAGAGTATACGGAATATGGTTGTGATGAAGGACAAAACATCCAGCATAGGGGGATCCTGTGGACATAACTCATCAGTAAAAATCTCAGAGGAGGCTGTCAACAGATGTTGCACAGTCAAGCAGATTGCACTCGAATACAACGCTGGTGGCCCAACTAACTTGTCCAAACACATAATTTGTTGTTCCTTAGCATGAATGGGCTATAACAGAAAATGACCAGTTCAAGTGCTATTGATGTCTAAGAGAAACAGAAAATGACGGCATATGAGCGATAATCGTTGTGTGTAAACACTACCATCGTTTACTTTTCGGCTGAACGATGATTTTAAGGGGAGCTTAAAATCCATTGTTCAGCTGGAGAGTAGATAACGCAGACCACACTCTGTGTTCTGCATGGGAGTCGGAGATAACGTTGTATTCAGCCGACAGCCCGTGCCAGAACAAATAAGCTGTATGCAGAGCTCAGACCACATGCTGAGTTCTGCAAACAACTCCTCGAGGCTTATTTACACGCAAATGAAGATTATAAAGTGCTAATGGACATTGGTGTCCATTGGCACTTTTCAGAAAACTATTGCTAAAACTGTCAATCTTTCAATTGTTTAAAAGATTGTCTTTGCGTGTAAATGGGCCTTTAGTCATTACATCTTTGATGATTGGTGGTGGTATGCTGTACCAAACTGGCCCTTTGCAATAGACAGAGCTATCTGCTTCCAGCACGGTCTGTACTGAAAGGAGTCCTGCAATCAGCTGATCAGCGAGGATTGCGAACAACAGACCCCCACAGATCATCTATTAATGACCCATCCTTATGATAGTTGATAAAAAAACTCCCAAAAGTCAATCCCTTTAATGGACTGTTCCTCCTTCTCTTTAGAGCCTCTCAGTACCTCCATCACATTTCCAGCAACTGCAATGAGTTACCCTGTCTAGATGGGCCAATATTTCTGTAGAATGACTTCTTCACCTAGTGGAATCTATGAATAGCTTTTACACAGCCCGACTAATCGTTCACGTAAGCGATTACAGGTCACCGTCGGCCTGTGTAAACACGGCCCCAACAGGCTACTAAGGTAGAAGTCTCTCAGTAGTTGCCAGTCGTTCTGTTTCAGGATATACTGAGCAAGAGGTCGCTCACTAGTCACACAGGCAGTTAGGCCGCTTTCACACGGCCGAGAAAAAGTCGCGCAAGATTTGTGTGTTGTGAGACGCAGAAATCTAGTGCGCATATGCACCCAATTCTTTTAAATGAGGTCATATACCTAAGAATGGGCGTTTTTTTTTACCATGCATTGCGGTGTGGTAAAAACATCATGACATGTCCTATGTTTGGGCATTGCCTTGGAACTCCTCACCCATTGTCAATGGAGCCTGCAAAAACATTGCACTCGCTGATCACTAATTCCCTGAAGTAATGCGAGGCGTTTTTGACACAAAAAAGCCTCACATCCGCAGGAAAATCGCATGTTAATGAACGCAATATCGGACTGAGTTACACGGCCCGATCTTGTGCTCGCCCGTGTGAAATTAGCTTTAGGCCTCATGTCCACGGGCCCGCACAGATTCCCAGTGCAGAATCCTACAGAGGATTCCAGCCGTGCCCGCAGGCACGAGCCCTTAGAAGACATTTACTCAGCTGTCCGACTGCCGTGCGGGTTTTCTCTGTAGCGGCTGGTTCCTCTTTCTTCTGGATGGCGGATGCGCTTGGCGCGGCCTCCGCATGCGCCGTGCTTTTTAAAAAACAATTTCCTGCTTTCCTTCATTGACTCCAATGAAAGCCGTTTGTGCGGGAAACGGCAGAAAATGAAGCATATTGTGGCTTCTTTCGTGCGCATGCGATCCGCACAACGGGAAAAAATGACACCCGCAGGTCTTTAATTACCTGCGGATGTACAATGAATGTCTATGGGCTTATTGAACTGCAGATCATCCGCGTGGATTCCACAATTTAACTTTGTCCGTGGACATGAGACCTAAGGCCTTTTTCTCACGGGCGACAGTGATATTGCAGCTAGACAATCGCAGTGATGTTGCCGCTTTGTTCCCGCGATTTTGGAGCGTTAGCGATGCTTTTGTCTTGAGAACAATTGCGCATCACTACCGCCCGCGATAAAAACGTGTGATTTTTTTTTATCCTGAAAATCAAAAGGCGTTTCTAGTGTTAGAATCACATCGCACGAAAATCGTTTTGTGCGGTAAACAAGAAGGCTCTATAAGAAAACATGGGAGATAAAAAATAGCGCATCGCACAAAGATTAAATATGTCGCTTTTTTTCTCTCGCAACATTGCACTGAGGCTGCATCCAAACGGGCTACAAAACATGGGGACGGCGACAAGCGCTGGCAGACATGTCATCCGAGCCACAAATTACTGCGGTTCTGAAGGCCAAAGTGGTGAAGCTGGCTACCAAGTGGAGGTCTCTAGTACAGGGGGCAGTCAGTGACACCAGCAACTAAGTGGTGGTCTGTAGTACAGGGGGCAGTCAGTGACACCAGCTACTAAGTGGGGGTCTCTAGTACAGGGGGCAGTCAGTGACACCAGCTACTAAGTGGGGGTCTGTAGTACAGGGGGCAGTCAGTGACACCAGCTACTAAGTGGGGGTCTCTAGTACAGGGGGCAGACAGTGACACCAGCTACTAAGGGGGGTCTCTAGTACAGGGGGCAGTCAGTGACACCAGCTACTAAGTGGGAGTCTGTAGTACAGGGGGCAGTCAGTGACACCAGCTACTAAGTGGGGGTCTCTAGTACAGGGGGCAGTCAGTGACACCAGCTACTAAGTGGAGGTCTCTAGTACAGGGGGCAGTCAGTGACACCAGCTACTAAGTGGGGGTCTCTAGTACAGGGGGCAGTCAGGGACACCAGCTACTAAGTGGGGGTCTGTAGTACATGGGGCAGTCAGGGACACCAGCTACTAAGTGGGGGTCTCTAGTACAGGGGGCAGTCAGTGACACCAGCTACTAAGTGGGGGTCTCTAGTACAGGGGGCAGTCAGTGACACCAGCTACTAAGTGGGGGTCTCTAGTACAGGGGGCAGTCAGTGACACCAGCTACTAAGTGGGGGTCTCTAGTACAGGGGGCAGTCAGTGACACCAGCTACTAAGTGGGGGTCTCTAGTACAGGGGGCAGTCAGTGACACCAGCTACTAAGTGGGGGTCTCTAGTACAGGGGGCAGTCAGTGACACCAGCTACTAAGTGGGGGTCTCTAGTACAGGGGGCAGTCAGGGACACCAGCTACTAAGTGGGGGTCTGTAGTACATGGGGCAGTCAGGGACACCAGCTACTAAGTGGGGGTCTGTAGTACAGGGGGCAGTCAGTGACACCAGCTACTAAGTGGGGGTCTGTAGTACAGGGGGCAGTCAGTGACACCAGCTACTAAGTGGGGGTCTGTAGTACAGGGGGCAGTCAGTGACACCAGCTACTAAGTGGGGGTCTCTAGTACAGGGGGCAGTCAGTGACACCAGCTACTAAGTGGGAGTCTGTAGTACAGGGGGCAGTCAGTGACACCAGCTACTAAGTGGGGGTCTCTAGTACAGGGGGCAGTCAGTGACACCAGCTACTAAGTGGGGGTCTGTAGTACAGGGGGCAGTCAGTGACACCAGCTACTAAGTGGGGGTCTCCAGTACAGGGGGCAGTCAGTGACACCAGCTACTAAGTGGGGGTCTCCAGTACAGGGGGCAGTCAGTGACACCAGCTACTAAGTGGGGGTCTCTAGTACAGGGGGCAGTCAGTGACACCAGCTACTAAGTGGGGGTCTCTAGTACAGGGGGCAGTCAGTGACACCAGCTACTAAGTGGGGGTCTCTAGTACAGGGGGCAGTCAGTGACATCAGCTACTAAGTGGGGGTCTCTAGTACAGGGGGCAGTCAGTGACACCAGCTACTAAGTGGGGGTCTCTAGTACAGGGGGCAGTCAGTGACACCAGCTACTAAGTGGGGGTCCCTAGTATAGGGGGCAGTCAGTGACACCAGCTACTAAGTGGGGTCTCTAGTACAGGGGTAGTCAGTGACACCAGCTACTAAGTGGTGGTCTGTAGTACAGGGGGCAGTCAGTGACACCAGCTACTAAGTGGGGGTCTCTAGTACAGGGGGCAGTCAGTTACACCAGCTAAGTGGGGGTCTCTAATACAGGGGGCAGTCAGTGACACCAGCTACTAAGTGGGGGTCTCTAGTACAGGGGGTAGTCAGTGACACCAGCTACTAAGTGGGGGTCTCTAGTATAGGGTGCAGTCAATGACACCAGCACTTCAGGGACTTGTCTGCTATGTGAGTGAGGGGAGTAACACGGCAGCAGGTAACTCCGAGGAGACAACTGCGCTGCTCCGGAGGGAAGAAGGCGGGACGGGAAACTGGGAGGGATAGCGGGACGACGCTGACAGCAAGGGGCGGCCGAGGAGGAGGGCTGAAGGGACACAGGGAGAAGAAGGAGGAGGAAGAAACAAACACAGATTTACAGTTGGGAAAGAAAAAAAAATGTTTCTCTTTCATAATTTATCCCGTGCGATATCACAAGAAGACGGGACCTAGCGCGGCCTCCCCCCGCCCGGGACCGGTGCGCCGCTCCGCTGCCATAGAACAAACAAGGGCAGAGACCCGTCCACTGTTATTTAGGGGGAAGGGGAAACTTGTGGCCGAAGGAAGAAGAAGAGGCGGAAGAGCCCGACCGACCGCCCAGCGACTCCTGCCGGGGAAAGGGGCGCCGGAGAGGAGGCAGGGATCACACTCCGTCCCCGGAGCTGCTCCTAAAGTTTTCCTGAAGTTTCCCCGTCCGCAGCGGTGAGCGGGAGAGAGTCCGGAGCCCGTCCGGAGGGGACACTGACGAGGATGATGAGCTCGGGAGGCGGCGGCGGAGCGGGCGGCGGCGGGGAGGTGGTCTGCTCGGGATGGCTTCGGAAATCACCGCCGGAGAAAAAGTTAAAGCGCTTTGTAAGTATGGCGAGCAGCGGGCCTCCGTGCGGCGGGGGGCACTACCCTCATGTACCTACCTGCGGCACTACAACTCTCAGCATAGCCTAGGCAGGGTGTAGTTTGGCAGCAGCTGGAGGCTTAGCAGCTGTATATCCAGCAGGTCGGGGCTGGTGATCTACTAGTTTCCTGCTCCTTCCCATACAGATTCTTCCAAAGTGCAATAAATCGATATTCTCCTAATTAGCACATTTTTAACCCTTCACCATACTGAGTAGGAATGACCCCGTAACCCCCCGGATGGGGTCCTGGCTGGGTGACCCGCGGTCCGGTTACAGGACAGATCTTGATCCAGTATAATAATCTTTATTTGTATACCGCCAACTTATTCCGCAGCGCTTAGTATAGAAGAAGTCCTATGAAAGTGGATTGTACTCCGCTCCCATGTATGTTGGTGAGTTACAGGGTTCTCCAGGCATTTGTCATTGATCGGCTGATGTCCGCTGCTCGATATGCTGACCAATAAGCTGTTTGGGCGCCCGCTGAGAGCGCCGCAATACATGGGTTAAAGCAGAAGCAGATACTGCCACCCATGTGTTGTGGCAGTGTTGGGAATTGCAGGCACAGCTGTCATTGCTGTTTAATGAGACCTCAGCCTGCAGTTACCAGTATCGCCCACTATGTGTATTTTGCCAGTTACAGCAGGTACCTGAACAGTTGATCGTTTGGGGTCTCGAGCTGCGGACCCCGGCTGATCAGCTATTGATGACTTATCTTGAGGATAGGTCGTCAATACAAAGTGCCCCTAAAACCCCTTTAAGATCTCTTTTCCCAGTCTTGCACTGCCGGGGCTTTATGTCCAGTGATATCCAGGAATACCGCCGGCTGAACCTTCCTGTTGACATGTATTATTTTTGTTCTATATTCTGTTTATTTGTCTCGGTTCACACTGCCATTCGTTACGTTGTATCAGCATTTTGATACTTTGTGACATTCAGAATAGTGCAGCATGTTGGCTACTGTAGCCAATAAAAACTTGAACCCTGATGAATGTATTCCAAGTTAAAGGGCAGCTCCGGTCTCGGACAAACATAGCCAGGAGGAGAATATCACTCTATATGAGGCGGTCAGGAGGACAGACATATGGCTAAGCACAACTGTGATATTGGGTTTCCTTAAAGGGATTGTCCAGGATAGGTCATCAATAGTTGATATGTGAGGGTCTGCCGTCTGGAATGACCACTGATCAGCTGTATGCCAGGCTGGTGAGCTCATTCACTAAGCTGACTTCTGCTTACCACTGCAATGAACTGATTTGGTATTGCAGGCCAAGTGTCCATTCATTTCAGTATTAACCTGGCCTGCAATACCAAGTTGAGCCCCTGCAGTGGGAACGGAGCTGTCTGCTTCCTGCAGAAAAAGGCTCAATGCAAAACCCAAGAGAGCAGTCGATTGTCCGAGGTCCTTGCTAATGTACTGTTGATGACCTATCCTGAGGCTGAACAAGCAAGTTTACAATTGGACAACCCCTTTAACTACCTTAGGAGTGAATGAAGGTCACTGGAGCAGTATAGCACAGCAAATTGCTATTTCCATAAGTTGGGAGCTGAGGAAACAGAGTTGGACATTGTGCTGCTTCCATAACTCCTGTTCTCTTCGACTAGAGTAAGACGGCCCTTCGGCTGTTTCCGTAATTCCCGACCCCCTCATACAGTCGGGGCCACAACTCAAGATAGAGAACAGTTCCATAACTGGGACCCTTCTCTATCAGACTCTAAAAGCCCAGATGGGAATATCCCTTTAATGGACCCCTGGTGATCAGTCCCCTCTATCGTACATCTATTATGGTATGTATGATTATCATTCCGTTATCACCTTAGCATGTGACTATGGCGCAGGTCACGCTTTACATTTGGAGCAGGTTTGTAGATTGAGGAGCGGCGTGCAGCGTGTCAGATGTATCAGCGGGGTGTCATTGGCCCTGAACCTGGCGCTATTTTATCATACAAATAGAAAAGCATCAGACGCGGGTGATAAGTGACACGGTGAGCGGTCTGTAAATGTGGCGCAGGAGCATTACGGACACAGCGTTCTTTGTAAACATCATATTTTTCAATGTTTGGTCCCTGTAAATGAGCATGGATGGATAAATCTGTCCAAGTGTGCCGAGTTTTGAGAATTGCCAGATGCGATCCGGCCAACCCTCTAATTGTACAAGAATAGACCTGGAAGGAGACAATCGCCTGGATTCTTTGGTGCCCCTTCGCTCCTCCACAGCTATGCCAGTGTGCCAACTGCTACTTCAGCCCGGCATATCGGGGCTTATTCACCATTGAAAATTCGATGGTTTTCTGGCACAAAGTGTACAAGAAAATTATCTTGCGCGTTTTGCGCCACATTTACTATGTGTTTTATACACTTCCAGACACTTTTCTTGCTGATTCTGATAAAAGGGTGTTCTTTGGTAGAAAAGGGGTGTGTCAAAAATTGGCATAACTTCTGTCTTAAACTTGACCAACTTAGACTAGACAGCCTTAAACTTCGACAGATTTACCGTGCAACTGTGATGAATCCGGTGCATTTTAGGACTGTCTAGTCTAAGTTTGCCCAAACTTTTTAACAGTATCGGTAAATAAGCCCCAATTTATCATACACAGGGGGTAGATTTATGAAAGTGTCTAAAAAAAAAACTTTGTCGCCCATAGCAACCAATTGCAGCGCGGTTTTCATCTTGCACTATGCTTTCTGAAAATTGAAAGCTGCGCTGCGATTGGTCGCTATGGGCAACAAAGACAGTTTTGGTTTTTTTTGACCGTTTCATAAATCTACCCTAATTTGAGTTGCATAAATTGTCCTATTGCGTTCATATTGGTGTGTTTATAGCAGATCTAGTGTGAGACTGCGGCTGAACAGTATTGTGCAATGCAATCACGAAGAAAAATAAAAAATCGTATTGCACTTGTATGAAAATCGCATCTCCATACAAGTGCGGTGCATTTTTTTCTTTCCTGCTGCCATAGAATATAATGGACGATATCGCCCAATCAATAGAAAAATCATAGCTTATCCTATCTGATTCTCGCTTCCCATGTGTACAAGAGTATAGAAATAACGGGTCTTTTTTTTTTTTTTCGTGCGAGTTCCGTCTATATCCTAATTAGACAGAAGCCGTGCTAGGAAATCGCCCGTGTAAATACGGCCTAGTGGTGCCTTCATGTCACTCCGTAGGTTGTCCAGCTACTTCTTTAATACATCTGTGGATCAGGAAGAACTTCTGTCAATAATTGGCGTTGGGATCCGTAAAGCGCCGCAGCGTCTTGTGAGATATCACTTGATGGAATTAATGTGCATTTCGCGGTGGGGTTTGTATCGATCGCCCTGTAGGACAAGCGCCCCAAATAGAAGTGTGAAGCAGGCATAGCACATTCCATTCTGCATTCCGGTCGGGATCCATGCCACCTATGTTGGGGGTGGGGTGCGGTGTGTGCCAGCAGGCGGCAGGGAACAGTGTTGTAGTGTGCGCCACCGCTTGGTATTCACAGCTAGGAGTTCGATTTCAAAACAGTCTGCTCCTGTGAGTAGTAGTCTGTGTGGGAATGCTGCTGGCAGGAGGCGGGCGCAGGACTGGCTGTTTGCTGAGAGGGCAGATTCCTGCACACAGGGGGAAGGCTGATGGCCCAGCACTCCGCAGTATATAGATAGTATATACCTGTCACATGCTTTGTGAACATCACCAACATCCCATTACTTTAGAAAGGAGCACCAAATCAGTAGCTGCGATTCAGGCTTTGGGATACAATAATCCGATTGTAGTTTATGTAGCGATTTCACTGGATAGATTGGAGACAAAGAGTTACTTTTTTTTAAAGGGTTGTCAGAGAACAAGAGAAGCAGAAAATGGTGTAAAATAACAAAACAAAGCCCCCTGCTGATATAGTGCAGTTGCATTTCTCGCCCTCTTTCCAGCAAGGATGTGCCATATATTGGCACCGCTCACGGGCCAGAACTCGATGAGGACCACCACATCCGACCCCGATATTATCTCCATTCCTAGGCTGCTTGTTATACTCTATAACAAGTGCAACTGAATTTTGCTACTTTTTGCTATTTGAGGTCGATGGAAGCTTTCGACCCGTGGCCCCTCCGCATTTAACATTGCGGACAGATCGCAGATTCCACGTCATCGCCTTGCAAGGGCGCGGGAAAAACAGCGATATTCCGTCGTGGACAGACAGCCTAACGCAAACAGTATAGGACTATATACCTTAATATACCTTAATTAATAAACAACCTCCATACATAAAATGCATATATCCATACAGGGGGGGTCACCCACCACAACCCAATCATGGCACATGTGGTGGGTAACACCCCCTCGTATGTTCTTTTTAGGTCCATATGCACTTGCTGTTTGTTTTCCATATGTTTATTTTAGTAGCCATGTTATTAATGAATTACATCTCTTTGTCGTATTTGGCACGGGCGCTTTATTGCCATTAATGAATGTATTTTAGCCGTACTGTTGGGTTGTACATTCGTGAATTACATGACAAGATTCAGGCAGCTTCACATGAGCGCAATTCGCTTAATTCCTCCTGCATAACAGTTCAGTGGCACGCAAGTATGCAATGACACTGCGCACTTGTGTGCCGCCAATCGCCATACACTATCTTGCCGTGTGTGCGCCAGGACAGAACATGCTGCCATCTTTCATGCAATATGTATGAGCAACAATGTGGAAGCCTATGGCAGATTGGTACAGTGTATTATATGCGTAATATGCGGTCACCACGCGCTCGTGTGAAGGAGCCCTCCTTGTATTGAGCATTTGCACTTCATAATATGGCACTGACTATATGGAGGGTTATTCAGATTGTCCGTTTTTTTATATCCCTGTTTTTATTTAGCATGTATGCATCTTTTATACATTGAGGTTGTTTGTTAATAAAAGTATATTTGGTTACTATTCAGGTTGAGTATATACATTGTCCCTCGCGGCTTCTATTTGGTTGCTGTACATTGTGCTATTCGACTTGGTTCCTAGAGGAGTCCCTTATTATGGGTATTACTGACAGAAGTCAGACAGCACTTGTGCCCTATAAAGTCAGTGTGTGTGTTCACATGCGCCGTTTTTTTTTTTTTTCATGCAGCCATTGACTTCAATGGGAGTGTTAAATGACATCAATTGGACCTTTTTTTTTTAATTTTTTTTTTAAACTTTTTTAAAGGGCATGAAAAATGGATGACGTTCACATGTTACAAGTGCAAAAACTGAAGGACTGATGTAAAGTGCACATCCACTCATGGTTAAATTGGTCCGTTTTTCACTGCCTGAGATAGCACTTGTCTGGTGTTGAGAATATCTTGGTAGAATTGGCCTGAAAGTATCTTGGCTGTTCAAATCTTGATTTATGTATGCAAAACCTATACAGAACCTTTTATCAAACTATTAATGACCACTTGTCCATTATATGTATGTATGTATGTGTGTGGGTGCTTCTCATGCTCCGCCCCTGGTGACGTCATCACAGGTCCTACAACATATACAAAACACAGAGTCTGCCTGACAGAAGAACAAAGTTAGGGCTCTTGGAAGGGGAGGACAAAAATAACAAAATGAGAATACAATTAAGCAGTTATCATCTCAGACACAACTCAGCGGTCCTGACAGATACCGACCTACCGCCACCACAGAGATCTGGTGGGCTGAAGGACCTGCGGTGATGTCACTACTGTGGGAAAAGCTATTGTGCAGTTTGGTAGAAGGTACTCTATACTGGAAAAGCCGACAAGCAGCCACCAGGACCTGTTATGATGTCACCGTCATGTGATTACCTGTGTGGGTGGAGTCAGGGATCACATGACCAGGGCCTGATCACCAACCAACATCATATCCAGGAGTCTGTTGAGTTGGTGATGTCTGGAAATTGGCATGGATGTACCACAGCTGTGTGTGTGAATCAGGATGCATGTAGTAGAGCTGTGTGTGTAATGTGTGGGGATCATAATGGATGTATCATGTAGCACAGCTGTATGGTGCATTGCGCAACAAGAAACACTAGTATTATAATTTCCTAATAATTACTAGTTGTTAACTAATGAGGTTGTATAAGCTGTGCTGAAACAGAAGTTACTAAAGCTTAAGTGGAGATTCTGGAACATTTAAAATTTTGCTATTGATCATTTACAGGTCATTAATAGATGATCGGTGGGGACCTGCCGCTTGGATCCCTGCCAATCGGCTGAATCTCTGTGCCGCTGTCACTATGGTCAGCGGAGGAAGCAGAAAGAGCTGACCAAAGCGTAGCGTGCTTGGTTGGTACTGCATGTGTTGCTCTAATTAATTTCAATGGGAGCTGTGCTGCAGTACCATCGCAGGCCTCTGTGCTGTGGTCAGTGCTTTCCTTCACCAACCATAGTGACA
Source organism: Eleutherodactylus coqui (assembly GCF_035609145.1). Classification (NCBI taxonomy): domain Eukaryota; kingdom Metazoa; phylum Chordata; class Amphibia; order Anura; family Eleutherodactylidae; genus Eleutherodactylus; species Eleutherodactylus coqui. The sequence goes on along the minus strand of NC_089843.1, from coordinate 131,244,993 downwards.
GCGGCATCAAGCGGTGGGTCCCCGCAGATCATCTATTGATAACCTGGCAGTCATCAATAGCAAAAGTTAAAAATGACCTTTTGAGCCCCATAAAACACTCCCTGTTCCCTGACCTTTCAGCCACATAACGTAGTTTATGGGGCTCTCATGAGAAGTGCCCTTTAAGGGGCTTTTGGGTTGATTGTAACTAGACGTTATTGAGAGAAGTACTCGTTATTTCTTCTACTAGTTTTCTTCCCCTTTGTGTGTCTGTGCACATATCCTTCTGGCCACATTGCTACGGTCCCCGAGTTCTCCTCTTGGGTAGTGAATAACCATGCTTTATGAAGAGACAGAAGTAGTCTGAAAGCTGGCTGCTTGTCATTGGCCATCAGAAGGGAACAACTGAAGACTCTGTACTTTGAAAAGAAAAACAAAGTATGAAGGCGAGGAGAACTCGCGTCAGTAGGCCTTCAAAACAGTTTTCTTACTGTAAATAAAGCTTATTTCCCAACAGTATTTCTGCACTAAAGTATTTAACCCTGGTTCCCACTGCTGAAGTCAGCGCAACGGACGAAAACCTGACGCTTTTCAGAGTCCTGTGTGTGCACTCTTCTATGGGAGACCCTGCGTACGCGACTCTGAAAAGAGTCCATTTTCATGTGGCGTGTGGATTTCAGTGGCGGGCACCACAGGAAGTGGGCGAGAAATAAAAAGTACAGCACCATCTCCCTGTCGCCTCAGTAGTTAGTTTATGGTTCTTTAGGTAGGTGACAAGGTCCCTTTAAAGGAGAGTTCACACACAACGGCATTGTTGCAGGATGAAAGCCAACATTCCGCAGCGATGTACAGTACAAGGTAGGAGCAGAAATCTGCAGCTGAGGATAGTCATGGTTTGGGTTTTCAATCCGCAGCATGCTTTCTTTCTTGCAGATGTGAAGAATTCATTCATTGCAGCACAGCCAGTGCCTTCTGCATCAAAATCTGCATTTTGGTGCTTATTTACTCCGCAGTGTGTGATGATGCTGTGATAATTACACAGTTTTGCAGGTAAAATTGTGGTATAGGTAAAACCGTGAGGTCAATTAATAATTTTTTAAAAAGCTACCCTTTTTTTTTTTTTTTTTTTCTTTTTAGCACATGCAGCTGTTGCCATGAGGTTGAATTATTTAATAGCGCAAAGGAAAAATGGAAGCATTTGAGAGGTCACCGATGAAAATAAAAATGAATGACCTCGCGCACACAGGTAGATTTGCATTGAGGAAAGCAATTGCAGTTTCTGCTCACATAGGAAACATTTTTTTTAAATATCTTTTTCACTGCCTTTTTTTCATATTTTTTAAGTTTTATTGGGGTACAATGCAGGAAAAACAGTTTTTGGTTTTTTTTTTTAAACATTTATAGTTTATTTTAGCATAAATATACTAAATAAAAAAAATATGGGAACGGGTTCCTCTATTTGTTTCGGACGGTTTGATATATAGTATGTATGGTTTTGGATTACAGGGCGCTTATAGGGACTGTTTTTGTTGGCGTCGTTTTGGGTTATTTTCTTTCTTATGTGTATATTGTTGTTTTATTCTGTAATATTGTTTACTTATGTATGTAATTATGTTTTTTACCATCTTTGTCCCCCATGACGTCATGTAAGACCTCTGAGGGACATTCCCTTTTTTTTTTTTTTTATCTGACACTTTCCCACTGTAGCTGGGGATCCATAGGAGCCCCAGTTACAGGGGAAAACATCCCCTGTAGTGACATTAGTCACTGGCAGAGCTGACCAGGGTCTAATATGACCCTCTAGCTCTGCTGTAGCAGGGAACCCCAGCAGCACATGACCCCCCCCCCCCCCCCAGAGTGGAAGACTCCCTTCCACTTCCACTTTCTAGTACACAGTGCTCATTGAGCGCTATGTACTCAGGGAAGGAAAAGGCAGAAAGGGTTAAAAGCCCTCCTGCCTTCTCCTCCGGGTTATCAGTTTTTACTAAGGAGGCCTAAAGCGCCGTCGTAATTTTACTATCAGCGGGGTTTTAAGCCCAGGACCAGGCGCCATATATTTACTGCGCCTGGTCCTTAATGGGTTAAAGAAAAGCAGGATGCCGCTGCTGCCAGGGCCAGATTCCACTACGAGATTCCGAATGCGGAATCCGACCCACCAGTGTGCATGAGGCCCAACTAAGGGGTTTAAAGACTGACCAGCTGTTTCCTAGTTATAATTGTTTTTTTTTCTTCATTTGCACGGATTTGTTAACTTTCCAAATAATATAGAGGAAAACAAAGTTCTTTTTAACCTTTGAGGTCAGGTCAGTTTTCACACTTTTGACACATGGAAAACTGACATTTTAAAAAGGAAGAGTCATATGTTTTCTGAAGGTAGAGATTTGGCAAATTGTCAGAATGCCACTCACCAGATTTGATGTCTTGCGGAGGGTCTCGCACCTGCATCGTGTCCTACTGATGTACATTTACGGCTTAAAGACAACAAAAAGAAACGTCACCCGTTTCTATACAGTGGATGAAATCTAAAGTCAGTGACGTTTAGGTGTCTTGCTGAATTTGACAGTCCCTGGATTTTTCCACAACTTATCCAAATGGGGCCGAATAGTTGGAAGCTTCCAGGAAAATAGCTTAAAGCTCGCCACCCATATTAGATAGGAGTAGGTTGAGGATTGAACAGTTGTCTGGTGAATGGCATATTGAAGACTCAGCCATACACATACTTTAACTTTAGTCCATGTTTGCCATGCAAGTTCTTCAAATAATTTTTCTCTAATAAAGCAGTGTTACAAAGACCTCCACATCTGTCAGAGGCAGGGTGTAATAAAATGGCTCTGGCTGAACAATACACTGCAATACCTGAAACGCATATACAATTCTAGTGGGACAAAAAAAAAATTATCTATTGCCAGAATTGACTTAAAATTTTTTTTTTTAATTTTTCACACCTTGCCCAAATAACGGAATAAAAAGGGGTCCTAATGTCATATGTACCTCAAAATGGTAGAAATAATAGCTCACGCCACAAAAAGCAATACCTTCATATAGCTCTGTTGACAGAAAAATACAAAATGGGTGTTAGGGCTTATTTACACGGGCGTATATCGGAGGATGTGTTCGCAGCCAGCCGATATACGCTTCCATCTGAGCAGTTCCCCCACCCCTTCCCTCCCCCTGTAAGGACAAGTACACACAGGACGGGTCCGCCGAAGACCTTTTGTATGGAAAAGTGGCTGTAGCAGCAAAGTAGATGAGCTTCAAACTAATCTTATCCACATACTGCAGAAAAATTCTGCCTAAAACAAGGAAATTGACCAGCAGAGTGGCTTTTAAATTCTCAGCATGTCCGTTTATGCCGCGGGATTCACCCTTACAATGCTACAGCTACTGCACTACAAATTCTGAAGAACGATGAACCTAAATTAAATGACCTGCAGGGTGCCTTTAAACTTGTGATTAAGATCATGCGATGTGAGTGAAAACGCAGAATTGGAGAGAGAGAGAGAGAATATTGCAGTAGTCCAGATGGGAAATGATGGGGGTTTGACTTGGGTCTGCAAAAGACTGTATCTAAGAGATGTTTCTGAGTTGGAAGTGGCGAGGGCTTTTAAGTGTGGGTTGAAGGATAGGTCAGATTCTTCTGAGACGTTGCATTCATTATATAGCTATTTCCCCAGTGTATATATAAGTTGGCTAGTGTTGCCTTGGTTGGTTCGTTCTTTCTGTCTGGATCACCCGGCCTCTTTTTCCTCAGACGGTCATTTGATCTCTATTCTGACCAGCTCAGATCTGCTTGGGGTTATGCGTTCATTTTCGAGTCAATTTCTCAATCTGTGTGATGCTGTTACATGGATCTACCAGAGAAACGGTTTTGAGGGGCACACAGGCACTCCTGTTACTGATGATTAGAACAGCTCTTGTTCCACAGTTATAATAGAGGAGATCACAGCTAATCTTCCTGACTATATACTTTATGGTTTGTAGCTTATTTAGGTGAAAACAAAAGTTCATGATAATTAAACTGTCCTGCACCCCGCCCCCTTCCCCAGCAGACACAAATGGTATAGCCTTAACTAATGGGCTGCTGCATCACTGATTGATGGTGCCTGGCAGTGGGCTTCCCTGTGGGGAAGGGATTAAAATGCCCAGAGGAGACCCCCCCCCCCGACTGTGTCAGGCATGTAAAAATGTGTTTTGTTTTTTTTTCCCCCGGAGTGGCCCGGCGAAATATAATATAGCTAGAAGGCCGCCTGCACACAAACTGATATGTATTGCGGAATTCGCAGTTGGCATTTGCATCAAATACCGTTCGTTACATGCTACGGAAAAGCGCTTCTTCATGCACACTTGCCGAAACTAATTGCAATTTCCACGAACGGAGGAAAAATTGTAGCATGTTCCATGTTAGTGGGTATTCTGCGTTTGATGACTTCCATTGGAGTCAATGGAAGCTTTCTAACTCGCGGCCCTTGCGCAATTGACATTGTGGAAAGGTTTCAGATTCCACCTCATTGGCCTAGTACGGGTACGCGCAGATGCCAGCTGTGGTCGTATTCCGCTGCGGGCGCGTGCATGCAGAATCTGACCCGTTTGTGTGCAGGCGGCCTACTACACCTCCTGTTGTAAAGTTCAGAGTCCGGTATAAATTAAGGTATTTATGGGAGCCTACATGGCTAGTACAGTATATTTAGGCCTCTTGCCTGCAGAAGCTAGTGTTTAGTCACTGACCTCTATGTAGAACCATGATTTATAGGACACAAAGGGCATAGTGATGCCTAACAGGGCAAAAGGTAGAATTCGAGAAAGTTGTATTTGGTATCCCATTACTTGCATTGTACATTTCTTTTCTCTAAGAGCTCGTTCACATTGGCGTTTTGAATGAATCTGTTGTGCTTGTTTATGGAATTTCTAGCAAAACTGATGACAAAGTTTTTTTTATTTTTTATTTTTTTTCCAGAGGCCTGGAAGATCAAACCTTTCTATCAGCTTTTTGTTGTTGTTGTTGTTGTTGTTTGCCTTTTTTTTTTTTAACCGATCTGTTCTGTTATTTTCTCATCTCTGTAATATTCTGCGCATAGAAAAACAGATTTGTTAAACGGACATCACTAGTGAAACCAAACAGAAATCTTTCTGTTCAGTTCCATCATCCATTGACTATATTGCGTATGTGACGAAAAAGTCTCCTTTCCATTTATATATCCCTTTTTTCAGAGAAAAAATAGCACACAAAAAGTACAGTAAAATACGCCAATGCGCCTGCAAAAAAGCATCGGTCATTCCGAAATAAAAATGCTATGCTCAGGCACGTGCAAATACGCATACGCGTGTGTAAAGAGGGCCTAAGTGTGTGGCTGCATTGGGCTGTTAAGCAGTATCAGATATGTGTCATTTTGAGTTAATTCGTTTATTCTGTAGAAAAGAATTGACATATATAATCAATTTTTTTTAAATGTTCCCAGCAGCAGTCATAGTCGAGATGGTCACATGTTCATTTAGGTCACATGAGGCAAAATCACGGTGGGCATTTCGCAATGGAATTTCTATAGCCTTTCTGTTGGAAATCCCCTGTGGCCAAAACCGTACCTAAAATTAAAATTTGCGGAAAACTTGCGCACCATGCAAAGGAGATTTTTCTTAAATCTTCTCCACATGGCTTGTACTGTAAATGGTGCGAATTTCCAAATATTAAAATAGAAGCAATGAGTGTAGCTTTATTTTTGCTCTCTCCTGCTGGTTCAGCACCTCTGCTCAGGTCCTTGCCACAGGGCGGTCTGTGAACCGTTGCAGAGGGGATGTGCCCACATAGACCTGCTGCAGCCAATTACTGGCCACAATGGTCTTGCACTGATAAGCCCAGTGATTGGCTGCAGTGGTGCACACCGTAGCTGCAGCCATGTAATCAAAGCCCGGCAGCCATGGTGCTCAACCAGCCGGGGATTTAACTAGTGTTTATAGCTGGCTTAAGATTGCTTTTCTGACTCGTGGACAGCTAAAAGCTGTGCCAACTTTATTAAAAGGCCTGTGCCTCCCAATAACGTTGCCACATTAGTGTATAAAATGCTGGTCTAAGTAAATTCTTCCTCCCCTAAGGCTGGTTTCAGACGAGCGTATAAAAACACGGATCCATATTACGGGCGTATTTCAAAAGACATTTACATCCATATTTGATCAATATTTCATCCGTATTGATCAGTATTTGCCCAGTAGAAAACAATATAAATAGACAGGCAAATAGGCAAAAAATAGATCATGCTGCATTTTTTTAAAAATGCCGTAAAAAAATAAGGCCATGTGATTGGCCCTATAGATTTACATTAGCGCTGTATTACTTTCCCCCCTACACAGACCTAATATGGAGCAAAAATACACTGATCTGAAAGCGGCCTGGGTGTTCCTTTTTTAAGGGTGGTCTCACACCTCCCTTACAGCGGAACTCAGTGTTACCGTCTCTCTGCTTAACTTTTTGGGGAATGTAAAACTGAATTCAACTGATAATCCCCCCACCCCACCCATTGATTTCAATGGGCTTTCGGGTGGTTTCACATCTGCGTCGGAAGGTCCATCGCAGATCCAGCTGCAAATACTGCTTTTGTCCTAAAACCAGGCAACAGGGCGGCAAGTGGGAGGACACCATTATAGTCAATTGGGGCCACCTGACTCTATTCAGTTCCATCTAGAGATGAAACCATTCGGCCTCGGGGATTCCTTTCCTGCTGCCCGAACAGAGAATCCCCAGCGCAAGTCTGAAACCATAGTTCCGTTTTGCTTCAGTTTTTCTTGTACCGTAATAAGAATGGGTTTTCAAAAAAGCTGATCAGTTCATTTTAGTTTTATATCCTCCGAAAACTGAAACGCTGCAGTGATGCCTAACGCAGGTGTGAACCACCCTATCTAGACCAGGGGGGCCAGAGTAGACCACCCTCTTGAACCATCTGAACATATATGTAGGTTTATCGGGTCCATAAGTGTTTTTTCAGGCCTGTAGACATGTCCATGTTAGAGGTTAGATGGTCATCCGCCGTTCTTGGGTTGCAAGCCACACGTGCTATGATGGGGGTTAATTGCCTAATATTACTGTAATTATTGCAGCATTAGATTAAAAACAGGTAATTATAGCTAGTATGGCTTTAGATTGCTCTTTATCGTGTGGTCACCAGATATATAAAACACTTAGAAGGCCAAGTAAAGCATTACAACCGGTGAATACATTTGAGTCCATCTTTGCCCCAATGAGAAGGTTCTTCGTTGTTCTTCTGTCGGAGCCCCGGATGACTCAGTAGGAGTGAAGGCTCAAGCACTGAAAGTTCTACTTCTCTAACAAATGTTTCGACTTGCCACAGCTTTGCCCTAAGACCTGTATGTATACTGTGTAATTGAAACTTGATTTTCTGGTTTGGTTTGCTCTGTGGTAGACCGTCTTGGGCAGGTGATCTGTCTTTTTCTTCTCAAATGAAAACCTTGAGTGCTTTTCCTTGTGGCTCAA